>NW_019416480.1:113317-319082 GCF_000390285.2 Anoplophora glabripennis | reverse complement strand
ATTTTTTAATAATTTGCGGACATTAAATCGTCGGACACTTATATCACTATTTTGTACAGTAAATTTAAAAGTGGAAAAAATGAAAATTAGATATGTGGTAATCGATTTTTCATACCCCGTGAAAATTCCGATTTCCAGCTGTCGGACTGAAAAAACGCGGCTTGAAATTTGTCGGACAACAATACTTTTTGACTGAATTAATTATTTACAATTAATTTTACTAAAAATTACCTATGTGGTAATTGATTTTCAATACCCTGTTATTTTGGCATGTTTCGACCGGTAGACACGTCAATGTCGGAGGAATTTCTGTCGGACAAATTTAAATCGGCATTTGCAACAAAATTTCCAATTACTTAAGCTAAAAATAAAAGATGTGGTCTTGAGTTTTCAAGACCCCGGGAAATTGCCATGTTTTTGGACTTTCCCGAGTGGAAAAGCGGAGGAATCGAGAAAAGTCGCAGAGGAAAAATGTGGTAGACTCGTCAAAACGAAGCTCCTCAGGAGTTATAAAGTATGTGGTAATCAACTTTCCAGAGGGGGCCTGTACTGTGGACTATTACTTCATAATGACAAAATATGTGTTTTTAAGTTAATGAGACCGTGGAAAAAATAGTATATACCATTCGGGAGAGATGCTATTTTGTCCTCGGTGCATTGTAGCCCTCGGGCTTCGCCCTCGGGCTTCAAATTGCACCTCTGCCAAAATAACGCATTTCTCTCCCTTATAGTATAATGTACTATTTTTTGTTTATTTATAAACTACATTTTTTTACACTTTTTTTAATAAAATGCGTAGTTTTTGAGTTATTGCGAACAATACTTTGAAAAAGTGTTTTTTTTTTCACTCAAAATTCCAAGTTTTCAATCGTGAATAATTTAAAAACTACTGATTTCTCGGAGAATTGCGAGGTGAAAAGCTTCAATGACTGTACTAATTGTCTTTCACCTGGACTGATATGCATGATTTGACATAACCGCGTCCTGTCAAAGTCGTGGTTGTCAAATCGATCGTTTCAATTTTCTGATTTTTTTGACGTATTCTACTATGCAGCAGAACTTCGACAATATTAGCACAATTCATCCTCAGAAAATCGTCGTCTTAGACCGCGGCGATTACACATCGTGCACGTTAAATCTCCACGGCGCCACCGTAACCTCCTGGAGGATAAAGAACCAGGAGATGGTCTTCGTCAGTCGGCAGTCCCACTTCACGGGATTGTCCCATATTCGAGGTGGCATTCAGTTCGTATTCCCCGTGATGGGTTCGTGGATATTCGGCCCCAACCACGGATTCGCCAGGGACTTGCCCTGGGACTTGGAAGAAGGTCCCAATAAAACGGACACCGGTGACGTCTATGCCATCATCAGACTCACTGCGAACCCATACACGAACGCCTTGTGGGCGTACAAGTTCAAGTTGTACTACAAGATCACGCTTTACGAGTACAAGATCGTTTTTAACATAGGCGTAGAAAATATCAGCGAAATCTACCCGTTTGAATTCAATATCATGCAACATTCATTGATGAGGGTCCCGGATGTGACCAAGTGCGAATTTATTGGATTTAAAAACTGTAGATACAAAGATTGTTTGAAGAACAATGAAATGATGAAGGAGGAGAGGGAGAAAGTTACGATTTCCGAGCACACGGACAGGATTTACATAAATGCGCCCAACCAGGTGGTGGTCACAAATGTGATGAAAGGTGGGTCACTGAAAATTGTGAAGAAGAGGACCAGGGATATTAATCTGTGGAATCCGTGGACAGAAAAGTCTTTAACAATACCCGATTTAGGTAACAACCGGTAAACTACCTAGTACTGTTAAATTCTTGAACCTTGTATGAAACTTTTGAGATATCTGAATATTGAAATTATCTTTATCTTGATTAATGTTTTAGACGATGATTGACAAGTAGACTTGCAGAATACTGTTCACATTCAGTCCAATCATTATAGACATGAAACAGCCTGTTTTAGAAAAAAAATACTATTAGAAGTTTATCTGTGGAATATTGTTCGGAAACGTGTTATAAACAAAATATCTAAAAAGTTATGGAAAAGTGGTTTTTTGACTCGCGTAAAGAAACTGTTATTTATAGCGAGAAAAGATTTATACAAAAAAAGGATAGGTATTAAATAAACCTGTAAAATGAGACAAGTCCAATTAAATTCCGATTATTTGCTCATGCGCGAGAGCTCAAAATTGGTCGAAAATGGCCATTTTTTTTAAATTGCTAATAATTAATACAATTTTCATCGCTGACACTTGTAATTCAGGATTTTTTAAGATCTTTACACCTTTAATAAGTGCTAAAAATTTCAGCCCGAAAGCTTCATTAGTTTGGCGTTGGCGGAATGTGTTATCTAAGAAGATGCTGTTTTGAATTCATTTTTTCCAAGCTCCAGGCATTGTAGAGTTTGGATCATTAATTGCTTTTAACATAAATAACATAAATAGTTGCATTGACATATGTATTTACTGAGAATTTAATTTTTCAAATTTAATTTGTTTAAAAATGGCTTTGAAAAAATGTTATTATTTATTAAATTGTTAATATGAAATAGTAACCTCTATAGTTTAGTTAGTACTACCTCTTCGACTTTAAAAAAAAATTGTTGTTCCAAGTTCATTAGAATTGCTGTGACGATAATTATTAATATTAAGAGCTGAAATTTGAAGAGAATATACATTAAGAGCTATATTTTCATGTCCTACATTAACAATAAGATGAATTCAACTATTTAATTGCAAAAAAGATGATAGCGACGATGCGTTCTATTACTCGGTCTAGAGCGGCTACAAATCAATGGAGCTGGAAAAATAACCATATCTCGGTTAATAATAATGAACGTATCGAGATGATTCTTTTTTAATTTGGGATAGCGCGAAAATTCATGCGTATTGAGGCTATTGTACTAACAAAATTAACATTATTTCAACCCGAAATTTACAAAAAAAATAGTACATTTCCTCAGGAACAAAATTGATAAGCATACCTCATGTCGATTAGATGCTTATTTTCGGAGATATAAACGAAAAAACTGGAAAAAGAGCAATTTTTTTTCTTTTGCTATAAACAATATGACGCTCGACCTCTTTTTTCTGTATATTTTTTATTTAATTTTAAGCCCATAAAATTCGAGTTAAGCCCGATTTTTGAAACAGGCATGAATATGGTCTAATTCGCCCGGATTACTTCTTCTGTTTCTAGTGAAAACTATTTGAGCAACACAGTTTTACTTTTTCTGAAAATCTGCAATAATAGATAGCATTTGGCAAGTTTGTTTCTCAATGTGTATTGGTGTTTACCTCAACTTACTCCTGAAAATGATAATTAAGAAACATTATTCACATTTTTTTATTCTTCCGCTAAATAAATGATCTACTCCACTAACATCACTATTTAAATAGGTACAAAACAAGTATATTTTTCCCAAATTCTGTACAGGTAACGATGAATACATGCACTTTGTCGCTGTCGAAGCCGGAATCGTATCGAGACCCGTTCGCATAGAGCCACTCAGCTGCTTTGAAGCATATCAAACATTTGAATTTGTCGAGCCCAAGCAGGAAAAGGTAGTGGAAGACTTCTATGACTTATTTGACGGTTATTGTTAGGGATGTACATTAATATATCGCTGTCAGTACCTGTGACTTTTATTAAGTCTTAAGACACTTCATCCGGGAAGGGCAATCGTCGCCTGTTCAATCACTTTATGTGTCCGTAATTTGTAATATTTTTACACAGTTTACATCACATTGATGTACAGAAGCTTTCCAGTATTTTTATAATACATGTAAGCAATATACAGAGTGTTTGTAAATAAGTGCGAAATATTTTAGGGGGTGGTTGCCGAAGAGTGTTTAAATTTAAATTTTTTATTTATTTTTATTAATTATTTCAGAGTTTTAAAATATTGACTCGAAATTTGAAAAGCGCTTCGGAGGGATAAATGTGCATTTTTTGGGGTGATCCGAATATTTCTACTTGCACCAGTGGCGTTCGAGCGAGAATACCACAACCTTTTTTAATAAAAAAATGGTACGCCACTGACATTTTCCCGTTTTGATAATTTTTTATAAATCCGCCATCAATTTTGAATGAAATTGGCCTCTTCAATTTTTTTCGTGGGATGCACCGTGTTTAAGGAAAAAAATAACACATATTTTCTTATAGGTTTTGTTAATCTTTTATCTAAAGGTGTAAGTGGAAATATTCGAATCATCGCAAAAAATGCACATTTATCCCTCCAAAGCGTTTTTCAAATTTCGAGTCAATATATTTAAAACTCTTTGAAATAATTAATAAAAATTAAAATTTAAACGCTCTGTATCTCGGAAACGAAGCATATTATTTTGACCTACGTTTATATGAACTTTTTTTCAGTAAATAACTTCGGCAACCACCCCCTAAAATATTTCACACTTATTTACAAACACCATGTATTACTGAATTTGGTGCATCAGTTCCTAAATATGAATTACACGTTTGGCTCATCAAACGCAACAACTTAAGTGTAAATTTTATTTTTCAAACGCATCTTAGTCCAGAAGACACTGTTCAAAATTTTATCCACCGAAGTGTAAACACATTTGGGTCCATCTTACTCAGTTTCTACGAACTAACACAAATGCTGTCTTGTTCCACCACTAATGCTTCACCAGAATACACATGTTTTCTTGCTTTACCATAAATTAAAACGATATCCATCAACTCCGAGTCGATTTTTGACACAAACTACTAAAAAACTATTGTAAACACTATGGCAACGACGACTGTAAAATCGGATTTCAGTATTCGGAGTCGCAGAGGCCACGTGGCCCTCCACGCGTATTACGAATGACGCTAGAGACTACAGTTGCCCAGCTATCTAGTGGTTGAAAGTACTACAACTTTAATAATTTTTTTCTCGGAAACTACAAGAATTTTACAAACAAATTTTTTACGATATTGACCCCATAAGATGTGAATCACCCTGCAATGCAATCCTTTATTAGCTATTAGGCATATCTACGAGGCCACAAAAAAGGGTACTGATGCTCTGTGGTTTCCGTTTTCGACAAAGTTGGCACCACTGCATTCAAGGCCAAGGTGTTGGGAGCACAACGCGCGCTCATTTGTGTCAGTCAGTTGCTAACTGTTGTTGTATCCCTCAATTGTGACTGATGAGATGGTAAACTCTCTTCTGCATAAAATCATTACTGAAGCACTTGATTATCGAAAATTGTAAAATTGTGTGCGAGATGACTACCAAAAAAGCTCACGGATCAACACAAAGCTAAGAGAATCTCATCTTCACGGGAATTTCTCGAACGCTTCGAACTGGAAGGTAAACAATTTCTTGATTGTATTGTGACTGGCGACAAAAAGTGGGTGGCCCACTAAGCCCCTGAGACAAAAAGACAATCAATGCAATGGCGACATACCTCTTTACCATCAACGAAAAAATTCAAAACCGTTGTTTCGGCTCGGAAAATCATGGCAACTGTATTTTGGGACCGTAAAAAGATTCTTCCTTCTAATTGATTTTTGCCCCAGGGGGAAACAATTAATGCTGTGTGGTACTGTAAAACGCGGAAACACTACGTAGGGCGATTAGCCCAGTCATTATAGACCTGAAAGAGCCTGTTTCGGGAAAAAAATACTATTAGAAGTTTCTCTGCGGAATATTGTTCGGAAAACTGTTATAAATAAAATATCTAAAAATCAAGTCGAGGCTAGTTGGGAAACTTTGTTTTAACAGTGGTCAAAGTTACGGAAAAGTGGTTTTTTGACTCACGTAAAAAAACTATTATTCATAGCGAAAAAAAGTTTATACAAAAAAGGTAGGTATTAAATAAGCCTATAAAATGAGAAAAGTCCGATTAAATTCCGATACTTTGTTTATGCACAAGAGCTCAAAAATGGTCGAAAATTGCCGTTTTTTTCAATTGCTAATAATTAATGCAATTTTCATCGCAGACACTTGTAATTCAGGATTTTTGAGGCTTTTTACACCCTTAATAAGTGGTAAAAATTTCAGCTCGAAAGCTTCATTGGTTTGGCGTTGGCGGAATTTGTTATCTAAGAAGATGCTATTTTCAATTCATTTTTCCCAAGCTCACAGGCGTTGTAGGGTTTCGATCATTAGTTGTTTTTGTACCTAAATAGTTGTATTGACATATGCATTTACTGAGAATTTAGTTTTTCAAATTTAATTTGTTTAAAAATGACTGAAAAAATGTTAATATTTATTAAATTGTTAAGATAGGTAATTATTATAAAATAAAATAGTAACCTCTTTACTTTAGTTTTCTTCGAATTTAAAAAAAAAATCGTTGTTGTAAGTTGATTAGAAGCTGAGATAATTTTTTTTATTTATTTAATCGCAGTGACCTTAATTATTAATATTAAGAGCCGAAATTTGGAGAGAGTATACATTAAGAGCTATATTTTCATGTCCTACATTAACATTAAGGTGAATTCAACTATTTAATTGCGAAAAAGAAGATAGCGGCGATGCGTTCTATTACTTGGTCTAGCGAACGAGTGGGGAGAGCGAGGCGGAGCATGCGCGCTTAACAATTTAATAAATATTAACATTTTTTCAGTCATTTTTAAACAAATTAAATTTGAAAAATTAAATTCTCAGTAAATGCATATGTCAATACAACTATTTAGGTACAAAAACAACTAATGATCGAAACCCTACAACGCCTGTGAGCTTGGGAAAAATGAATTGAAAATAGCATCTTCTTAGATAACAAATTCCGCCAACGCCAAGCTAATGAAGCTTTTGGGCTGAAATTTTTACCACTTATTAAGGGTGCAAAAAGCCTCAAAAATCCTGAATTACAAGTGTCTGCGATGAAAATTGCATTAATTATTAGCAATTGAAAAAAGCGGACAATTTCGACCATTTTTGAGCTCTTGCGCATAAACAAATTATCGGAATTTAATCGGACTTGTCTTATTTTACAGATTTATTTAATACCTACCTTTTTTGTATAAACCTTTTTTTCTCTATGAATAACAGTTTTTTTACGCCAGTCGAAAAACTACTTTTTCATAATTTTGACCATTGTTTTAACAAAGTTTCCCAACTAGTCTCGAGTTGATTTTTTGATATTTTGTTTATAACACGTTTCTGAACAATATTCCGCAGAAAAACTTCTAATAGTATTTTTTTCCCGAAAAAAAGCTATAATGATTGGCCTAGATAGATAGGGGAATGTTAACGAAGGGAGCGTGCTTGTTGCATGACAATGCAATGTTGCATGCTACAAAGCAAATCTTGGATTTATTCAGTTGGAACATCATCAACCACCCTGCTCACAGCCCTGACCTGGTACCTTCTGATTTTCATCTTTTCTCTTCTGTTTATGAAAGAAAAATTTATATTCATAGGAGAAAATAAATAGTTTAAAAATTTTTTGTTATAATATTGCTACAAAACTAACCTATTATAAAAGTATATTTCTATATTTAAAAAAGTGTTGTCAATGAACCTAAATGCTCTAAATGATCTAATAATGTAGTTTTATCAGCAATTCTTTAAATTTGTTTCATGTTTAAATTTCTTATAAGGCGATATTAAAAGGGCTTTAGTAGCTTTAGTAAATGTATTTCTTTAAACATAAATAAATATAAAAAAATAAAAATATAACTTAAAATATTAAATTTTAAAGTAAATGTTTATACATGCATATAAAAAACAACTTTTGTTATCATTCTAGACACATTACTATATTTCTGGTTTAATAATAATTTGTACTGATTTTTCGCTCTCTCTAATTGCGGTAAAAATTATAGACTATACTTTAAAAAGTTATAACATTAAAATGCAGTGAAACTTTGTTTATTGAGGACGTGATGATGAATACTCTACCGAGGTACAAAGAAATGCAAACTTAAGTGAATATAAACTGAACCCATTAAAGTGTTTAGCATAATGCATATATTTTATAAGACTTCTGCGTCAGTTTCGTCCAAAGGGGCAAGGGTATCCGTTATGCTTTTATAGCCACCTCGGGAGAATTGTAAAGGAAAACATTTAGCACAGTTGCTAGACGTGACGGAAGTACACTGAAATGTATTCTTGCGTCACATAAATCAAGCTATAAAAAATTCTGGTAATGGTTTGTAGCATAACTGCAAATCATGATCGAATGAGACTAGTGATTGTACCAATATATTTTTACCCAGGGATGTTCTACGATGGTTTCATAATATATATATTTTTTAATATTTCAAGAACTAGTAACAATACTATAATACCTACATTTAGTAGTTACAAAATTGTTAAACTAATTCGACATTTGAGTTATAGGCCAGTCATTATAGCTTTTTTCGGGAAAAAAATACTACTAGAAGTTTCTCTGCGGAATATTGTTCAGAAACGTGTTATAAACAAAATATCAAAAAATCAACTCGAGACTAGTTGGGAAACTTTGTTAAAACAATGGTCAAAATTATGGAAAAGTGGTTTTTTGACTCGCGTAAAAAAACGGTTATTCATAGAGAAAAAAGGTTTATACAAAAAAGGTAGGTATTAAATAAATCTGTAAAATAAGACAAGTCCGATTAAATTCCGATAATTTGTTTATGCGCAAGAGCTCAAAAATGGTCGAAATTGTCCGCTTTTTTCAATTGCTAATAATTAATGCAATTTTCATCGCAGACACTTGTAATTCAGGATTTTTGAAGCTTTTTGCACCCTTAATAAGTGGTAAAAATTTCAGCCCAAAAACTTCATTAGCTTGGCGTTGGCGGAATTTGTTATCTAAGAAGATGCTATTTTCAATTCATTTTTCCCAAGCTCACAGGCGTTGTAGGGTTTCGATCATTAGTTGTTTTTGTACCTAAATAGTTGTATTGACATATGCATTTACTGATAATTTAATTTTTCAAATTTAATTTGTTTAAAAATGACTGAAAAAATGTTAATATTTATTACATCGTTAAGCGCGCATGCTAAGCCTCGCCTTCCCCACTCGTTCGCTAGACCAAGTAATAGAACGCATCGCCGCTATCTTCTTTTTCGAAATTAAATAGTTGAATTCACCTTAATGTTAATGTAGGACATGAAAATATAGCTCTTAATGTATACTCTCTCCAAATTTCGGCTCTTAATATTAATAATTAAGGTCACTGCGATTAAATAAATAAAAAAAATTATCTCAGCTTCTAATCAACTTACAACAACGATTTTTTTTTAAATTCGAAGAAAACTAAAGTATAGAGGTTACTATTTTATTTTATAATAATTACCTATCTTAACAATTTAATAAATATTAACATTTTTTCAGTCATTTTTAAACAAATTAAATTTGAAAAACTAAATTCTCAGTAAATGCATATGTCAATACAACTATTTAGGTACAAAAACAACTAATGATCGAAACCCTACAACGCCTGTGAGCTTGGGAAAAATGAATTGAAAATAGCATCTTCTTAGATAACAAATTCCGCCAACGCCAAACCAATGAAGCTTTCGAGCTGAAATTTTTACCACTTATTAAGGGTGTAAAAAGCCTCAAAAATCCTGAATTACAAGTGTCTGCGATGAAAATTGCATTAATTATTAGCAATTGAAAAAAACGGCAATTTTCGACCATTTTTGAGCTCTTGTGCATAAACAAATTATCGGAATTTAATCGGACTTTTTTCATTTTATAGGCTTATTTAATACCTACCTTTTTTGTATAAACTTTTTTTCGCTATGAATAATAGCTTTTTTACGTGAGTCAAAAAACCACTTTTCCATAACTTTGACCACTGTTAAAACAAAGTTTCCCAACTAGCCTCGAGTTGATTTTTTGATATTTTATTTACAACAGGTTTCCGAACAATATTCCGCAGAGAAACTTCTAATAGTATTTTTTTCCCGAAACAGGCTCTTTCATGTCTATAATGACTGGGCTATTACCATTGCTTAAGTTTTCTGATATTATTATTTTTTCAACTTTTCGTGCCACATCACTATTAAACTATGTTTACATGTTTCTTTATGTCTGATTTATGTTTATTTGTTAATATTTTTGTATATTATTTCGTTGTAATCGCCTATGAGCAAAAATCGTTTTGAAAAAATGCAGTATTTGCTATAAAATAGTAATAAAGTGTAGTCATTATTAAATTAGTCCAAAATTTATAAATTTATAAAAATACACTACAATTTAATTACACTAAATTTATTTGGATAGTATCTACAAAAAAAATTGTTTTCATAACCGGTACGTTCCAAACCAAGACCTATATAAACTTTATTTACTTATTTTACCTGAACATTATCTTATTTTGTGTACTTTTTCATGGGCATCCTTTATCGGTAGATTTTGAAGACAACCTTTTTTCCAAAAAAAAAAAAACAAAAATAAAATTAATATAGACAGATAGATATTAGGAGCTGCCTTGACGTTATTTTTTTTAAGCAAAATGAAATCATTGTTAACAAAATCTTATTTAATGTTTCCAGAACATCGCGTCGGCCTTACGAGGAGAAGTCAATAGTTAGTGCCCTGCGGGGCCTCGGATAACTGTCGATAATAAAGCAAACAAGAGAAACTCCAACAGCGAATACACGGTAAGTCTTAGTTTATGAAACCACCACAATATGCTTACAAACAACAGTTGTATATCCCCCTATTTTCGACCCCAGATTCTTATGGCTATACTCTAAAAACTATATGCACATTTTTAATACAATAATATTTTAATTATGTTCGAAAGTGTACCGATATCAATTTTGTGCTGTTTTTATGCATTTACCTTTCTATATAAAATCTGTACAGTATTGTTTCAAAATATGTACATTAAAATTTACATTATAATTTTTAAAAATTGCAGTGCAATATTTAACATTCCCCCGTATAGGTGAAACAGCTGTTGTAAGAGATAAAAAAAGTTGATGTTGAAAAATAGCTTTTCAGGTTTCAGCCCAGCATGTTTGTGAAAATCTGCCATAATCCGTAAAACCCAGTAAGTCTTGGAAATTCAGAAAAATCTTATTTCATTCACCAGTAAAAAAGTTCAATGTTTTATAAGCTTACTTTGATTTTTAGCTCGATTTTAGATTCTTTTGCTAGTAATGCTGCATGAAATATGAGAGAATTTTATTAAGAAATGTTTCAAACTGAAAAATTGGGCGTCTGCAATTTTATTGGCCAACTCACTATTGTACTATTGTATTAAATGTAGGTACTTTTAAAAAAAAATCTAGGTTTTTATGTACTCGTGCATTTTTTTTCAATACCATTTTAAATACAGGGCGATTTATAAATTGTGGCCAAAAATGAAACTTTGTATTCTTTGGTGTCTTGTTAAGATAGGTAATTATCATAAAATAAAATAGTAACCTCTATACTTTAGTTTTCTTCGAATTTAAAACAAAATCGTTGTTATAAGTTGATTAGAAGCTGAGATAATTTTTTTTTTTATTTAATCGCAGTGACCTTAATTATTAATATTAAGAGCCGAAATTTGGAGAGAGTATACATTAAGAGCTATATTTTCATGTCTTACATTAAGATTAAGGTGAATTCAACTATTTAATTGCGAAAAAGAAGATAGCGGCGATGCGTTCTATTACCTGGTCTAGTGAACGAGTATGGAGAGCGAGGCGGAGCATGCGCGCTTAACAATTTAATAAATATTAACATTTTTTCAATCATTTTTAAACAAATTAAATTTGAAAAATTAAATTGTCAGTAAATGCATATGTCAATACAACTATTTAGGTACAAAAACAACTAATGATCGAAACCCTACAACGCCTATGAGTTTGGGAAAAATGAATTGAAAATAGCATCTTCTTAGATAACAAATTCCGCCAACGCCAAGCTAATGAAACTTTTGGGCTGAAATTTTTACTACTTATTAAGGGTGCAAAAAGCCTCAAATATCCTGAATTACAAGTGTCTGCGATGAAAATTGCATTAATTATTAGCAATTGAAGAAAGCGGACAATTTCGACCATTTTTGAGCTCTTGCGCATAAACAAATTATTGGAATTTAATCGGACTTGTCTTATTTTACAGATTTATTTAATACCTACCTTTTTTCTATAAACCTTTTTTCTCTATGAATAACAGTTTTTTTACGCGCGTCAAAAAAACCACTTTTCCATAATTTTGACCATTGTTTTAACAAAGTTTCCCAACTAGTCTCGAGTTGATTTTTTGATATTTTGTTTATAACACGTTTCTGAACAATATTCCGCAGAGAAACTTCTAATAGTATTTTTTTCCCGAAAAAAAGCTATAATGACTGGCATAAAGGTATTTTTGAACATTTACTCAAATAAAGTCTGTAAAATGATAACTAATGTTATTAGTTTCTTTATTCGTATAAATAACCGAATGATTAGTGTTTGTCATGTCATTTAAAAGTAGAAGTGTTTTCAGTTGGTTTTTTAAGTTTTACTCGAAAATCGGCTTTTTACGAAAAACATAAGAGAGTAGTAATGTGTAGAAAATTGAAAGACGAATCCGAAAATATTATGGTTGGTGCCGTAAAGCAGTGGCGTACTATTTTATTTAGAAAAATATGTCACTGGAGCATGTAAATTTTAGGAAAAGCTCTCAGATTTTAGACAATGTTTACCTAAATACATGTGCCCAATTTCAAATTATTTCACTTACTAGTTTTTAAATTATTAAAAAAAAAATAAATATATTTTTTAAAGTTTAACACCCTGTATCTTTTTAATGAAGCGTAGATAAAAACTTTATAGGAAAGATTCCCGTTAAAAAATAGGAGGTTTCATTTTTGGTCACCATTTGTGAATCACCCGGTATAACTGCAATTAAACTTCATATTTGTACTACATTACAGTTAACATTTTTTTAATGTAAAGTTCAGTAATAAAAAAATATATATTTGTATCTATTTCAATGTATTAGCCATTTTTCATTAGTATTAGGTGTTTCTTGGGAACTTAAATATTGGTATGAACGAAGAATACAGGGTGGTCCGAATTTTATGCAGGAAACTTCGAGGACAGATAGATCTCTTTAAAATAATAGGAGTTTGCCTTATAAACATAGGTCTGGAACGGCCCCGTTTTAGAGATACAGGGTGTTGAAGTTGTTAAAAAAATATTATTTTTTGTTTATATCTCAGGAATCTATTAACCGATCTTAATAAAATTTGGTACAAATAATATACGATAGTAGGCCTTGCATTCCCTAAAATATGAGCTCTAAAGGTTTAGCCAGTGGTGTACAACTGAACAGGGGTCACCCCCTTTTTATAAAAAAACCTACGCCACTGTATTTTTTTACGTTATTGTAATGGATTTATATTCTAATACACTAAATACGTAAAAATGGTGACTTGAATTTTTTCCCTAAGGTTCACCATTTTCAAGTTATTGATACAAATACAATCCCCTTGTGGCAGACACTTCAGATCATAATATTACAAAAATATTTATGTTTATGCTTAAAAGTAAGTGCAATTTATAAGCACATCAACAAAATTCTTTCCATATCACTTGTGAGGTAGTGTTCCTGGTGTTTTAGTTTTCCCTGGACGTATTATCTTTACAAATAAGAACAATTTAAATCAAAATAATAATAAAAATACATTTACCAAGCAACAACAACTAAACAAGAAACAAAATTAACGTTACGTATTTACAGCAATTGTTTAAAATGCGAACCACCCATATCGATACATTTCTGACATCTATTAATGGAACTAATTCAAGCTAATATCATGGTGGTTTTCTATTCGCTGCAGTAGTTGTGGTCTAGTATCTATTGGAGTAGAGTAGACTTTTCAGGTAGGTCACCCCAAACATAGAGGTCCAGGTAGTTTAGATCTGGCGATCTGGCTGGCCAAGACACTGGACCCTCTGCACCATTATGGTTGACATTGGCATTTGGTCTTCTACCTATCCATCATATCATATAATTTTCGTTAAGCCATTCTTGTATTATTCTCCTAAAATGCGCAGGAGCACCATCCATTTGTATCAACCTATTTTGTCGTATATTTAATGGAACATCCTCTAATAATTCAAATAGATGGTTTTCTAGAAAGTTTAGAAATGACATCGAATTTCATGAGGATTTTCTTGTGATCAAATATCCAGATTGTGAAAATTCAGTACCCCTCACCTTGTGAACGTAGCCTCATCGGTCCAAAGTATTTCTAGTAAGAATTCAAACAACCACTGATAAAAATTCAGGCGTCTCTCTGCATCTCCCGGAAGTAAATTTTGCACAGGTTGTAAATGGTACGGATTTCTGTCATCCTTACGTAGAACTTTTCAAATTTTCGATTTACTCATCCCAAGTTGCCGAGACGTTCTTCGTGTACCTACTTAGCCGAGGATCGTCCTTAAATGCTTTCAAAATTTAATTTTTGTGCCTTTCATTACTTTGTCGTGATTTTCCAAATATTATTTTAATCCAAAAAGATGAAAGCGATGAGTGTAAAGAATTTTGTTGATGTGCTTACAAATTGCACTTACTTTTAAGCATAAACATAAATATTCTTGTAATATTATGGTTAGAAGTGTCTGCCACAAGGGGATTGTATTGGTATGAATAACTTGAGAACGGTGAACTTTAGGGAAAAAATTCAAGTTACCTTTTTTACGTATTATATGCATTAGAATATAAATTCGTTACAATAGCTTGTAAAAAATACAGTGGCGTAGTTTTTTTATAAAAAAGGGGGTGACCCTGACCAGTTGTACACCACTGGTTGAACCTTTAGAGCTCGTATTTTAGGGAATACAAGGCCTACTATCATACATTATCTGTACTAAATTTGATTGAAATCGGTCGATGGATTCCGGAGATATAAACAAAAAATATTTTTTTTTTAACAACTTCAACACCCTGTATCTCTAAAACGAGACCGTTCCAGATCTATGTTTATAAGGCAAACACCTATTATTTTAAAAAGATCTATCTGCCCTCGAAGTTTCCTGCATAAAATTCGGACCACCCTGTATAGCTCATTAAAGAAAATAAAATATTTAAAACTTTTTTTGTTATAATACTGTTTTATAAAATTTACCTGTTCCGAAAGGTTGAATCATGTGTTGTCAACTTTAGTTTAGTTTAGTTATTTTTGTTTCGGGTTTAGAATGATTATAGACGGTATGAAATAGACTTTGTCAAGAAATGTTTTCTCTTAAAATTATGAATTTTCTTCTTTGAACAAAAAATTTTAACTCTTCGGATGATTAAACACAAAAGCAAATATTTAAGAAATAAAGAATTAAACTACTTTAATTGTTTTCCTATACACACCCAGAAGCAGATAGAAATTGTACAAGGAATTTTTCAATATAGTAACGCTACATGCAGACCTCCCTTAAAGCCGTAACATAAAATCTTTTACTTATACACATCTTGATAAATTCTATTTAAAATTCCGACGCTCATCCTGGCTTTTTGCTACGTTTTTTGCGAAAAACCCAAGTTTTTACGCGAAATCTTTTCCTAACATTTCAACAGGATTCTAAAAAAACAAAAAAAGAACAGTATTGCTTGTTAATTATTCCACGCCATCCAGAGAGACTTTTATTTAACAAACTTCCTTTCCCGGAGAGCTATGCTTCCTGTTTCTCCTTTCGCTAATGAACAGCCCAGTCCTCCCTTTGCATAAAAACATCATTGTTCCGATGGCTAATAAATTCGGAACAAGTATAAGTGGACAATGTTCTCCCTTTTGTTTCGCGAACCTAACGAGCGCGGCTCCGCCCTTCCTGTGCGGGCTGGTCTCATTTTTCGCAGAATTAATTCATTTTGGCAATGAAGGATAAAATAAATAAAAAACCTTTTCCTTTTAGCTATTTAACAATTTTACAAAACGATAAAAAAGACGAACATATTGAGAATTTCTGGAATCGAGAGGGAATGACACGTTACTTGAATTAAAGAATCTCACCCATTTACAAAAGCACAGTTATACAGGTTCGGAAAGTCCCCATGGACCTTGAGATGACCTTGAGTGACCTCGAGGATGCATGCAAAGTAAAAATAAACGCCGGATTCGGATTCAGCGACCTCAAAAACATGTTTATGAATTTTTTCAGATTTTTGGAAGGTTTTTTGGCCGTTTGACCTTCAAATGACCTTGAACTTGACGTGATGGATCTTAACCTACCCGCTCATCGTAATCAGCGACCCCAAAATCCCTAGGATACCATCTTCGATTCCCGTGCACAAGCCTAGACAAAATGTTGACCTATGTTATTATAGCTTGGAAAATCCGCCTACAAGCCAGCTATTTGATCTATTATTAATTTCCTCACAACATTATAACACTTATTTAAGTATCTTGGAATTCCTAAGTCCTTTCGAATGTATTTCGCGCGTTATTAGAAATATCGATTTCTTCCTTCGCCATGGGCTGAACCGACGCAGTTAGTCGATACCAGATGTCTAATTTCATGAGGCCTTCTCCGATGGACGGCTTTGCAAATTTATTACTCCTGGTGACAAAAGGCACTAGTCTCTCAACGTCTTTATAGCGACGCTAAACCTACTTGAAAACTCTTAACTTTTCAATAATTAATGTTGACTGAAATATGTTACTGTCTGAGTCTGAATGCCAATTTGAATTAACTTATATTACCCTTATCTATTTAGAACTACCGCGCGTATTTTAAATTATGGATAAGGTCGTTTCAGTACCAAGACCAGAATTACTGACAGTTACCAGCCCAGCAGGCTCACTTCGAGTTATGAAATATTGAAAATAATTCGTAGTTCTGCAGAGCTCCGAAATAATAAAAAGACGGTACATAATCAGATAAGCTCCCAGTCCTAGGGTACATAAACTATTCTAATTTAGTGCTGAAAGCGCGGTAAGAACTGAGACAAAACGAAAAAGACACGAACAACAACGGAACGAATTCAGAACACATAAGCGCGCGCCTCGGAATTTAATAGCTGAGGGAAGTTCGCTGCAATAAAACAAAAGTTTGGGGCATCTGAACAAGATATTCTACTTTTCTCCAACGTTTTATGTCGTCCTTAAATATAATTTTTAAATTCAACTGTTTCTGATATTTTCATAAGTACTTGGCAAATTTTATTCAAACATATTAATATATTGGGAAACTTTTATAGAATTTGCAGCAGTACAAAGTATAAACTATATCTCAGACTAGTATTATGTAAAAACAATCGAGTTAAAACTCTGGTATAGGCTTTCATGGCCTGACTTGACTTTCAACAAACCTATAATGACTTGATTTAAAAGCACATTACATCAAGTGGTCAATTCAAGCGGTTATATTGAAATTACATGAAAAATCAAGCAGTTTTTCATGATCACTGCCTGTACTAGTAGTCAAATTTTTAGAAAAGATTTGTATTTACAAAAAAAAACCCTGAATTTTAGTTATAACATACAAAAGTTAAATAGTTAAATTATTTATTGCCCATAAATTATAAAATATATTTAATATATTAACCACAAACCAAATATATATGTATGACTTTTCTCTTTACTAAATTAAACACGACTTCAGTGTGTGCCAAATATTTGACAAATGAAAACTGATTCGTCTAGAATGCTAACATGTGTGAAAATTTGCCGCAGTACGCATATTTGTCAAATATAAACAGATGCTGTATTTTGTGGATGGTGCATATCGATTCATTCGAAACCATGTCTTCATTTGCTAAATGTTCCCCAAAGCTGTACAAATGGCATGCCATTTGGCCTATTCCAGTAAATGTTATCCGGTATGTGTTGATTCATTCAAGGGGCGATAAACAATAACACGTCAAATAAAACTATTTGCACGATAAATACAACGTTTAGGAATATTTGAGTATTTATTCACATCTAAACATCGTGTGCATACTGCAACTTGGCGTTATAAATTTTGGTCAAATAATTTGCAAATGTTTGATACAATTGAATTATGCTGCCAATTACAAACTTATAATATAATACACTTCCTTAGACTTAGCTAGAAGTCTCCGACCTGATCTTGTTGTTCTCGGACTAAGCTCTGTGGAGGCGGACTCGTCATTAAAACACCTACTGACACATTTATGTTTGAAGAATGTTTGGGGAATGACAATTTGGAGCCCGCTTAAAATACGTACAAAAAAATTGCAAGAAGTTTTAACGGAATAGTTCTAGAAAACTACCTTTCAACAGGAACTGAAAAGAGTGCTGACTAAAAAACCTCCAATTCAACTAGTTTTGGACAAACATCTTTACCTTTTCAAACAGTTATTTTTAAAATTAATTTACACGACAACTTAATGTAAAGTTAAAATTGGCAAAGAAATGTATACATTGGGGATTTAAAATTGATGCACGGTGTGGTTCTAACTTGTCATTCGATATTTTATATATTTTATTTAAAAAATATAGCTGTACTTTTACAATTTTCTAGTAGTTTAGGGGATGACTGTCATTTATTCATCCCTAACTTTTTTTATTTGGATCCCATCTCTGATTTTTGTTAAAAATAGCAGGAAAATTTACATTAGCGAACAAGTTGATATGCTACTTGTGCTGGGTTTCTGCGAAGGAAACTGTACAAGAAGTGTGGAAGAATTGTTGAAATAAAATAATTTTATTGCAAACTGACAAGTTTGAAAGATAAATTCATTGCCTACTACTGACTTTCTGATTATTTTCTAATGAACACTGTTAAAATTTTGTCAGTTAATACGGATTTTCTTGAAACGCAAAATGTTTTTTAAAATTTAATAAGAGTAAACAAATTTAAAATTAAATTCTGCTGTGAATTAAGATTACTATTTTCAATTCGGTCAATGCAAAAAAAGTTCTGAGCAATTTTAGGGGCGAGTCATCCCCAATAAACACCTTGTAGTGCTTCAATTAACTTTAAATGATAGTCAAAGAAGACCAGTAATAAACCTAAATCATGTACCAAATTTGGTTCTTCTACGGTAAAGTGTTGCAGATATATTAATTTTTTCGAAATTAGAGCTAATAATTCCTTAGGGGTGCAACTTTGTATATAGGTAAGTTTGGTTAATTTACAATATTTTGGACACCCCCACATGCACCTGCCCTGAGTCGGTTCTTATGCGGTACACAATGTATTTATTTGTGGTATTTTCAGTTCCTCTTTCTTATTTTCTTTAATTTTTCTGCCATATTGAAAAATAAATAACCCTCTGCGCGAAAATGATCAGTGAAAGGCTACATTTTATAAATTTAGTTTTGATTAACCAGAAATGTCAAATTTCTACTTGTTTTTAAATGTTTATTTTCTTAATGGTTGTTTCTTCTTTAATAGACCAAAGGCCAACATTTTTTCAAAAAAAAAAGAAAATTATTATAGATGTTTTCAAAATTGGAGATGAAATAGTTACATTACCCCCCTAGTAGTAAATTAGTGTTAAGATTTAGACTAGGCGGTATCTGTTTTAGTTTGGGTGAATCGTATATATACGGAGATTTTTGGCTTTTTGGCTTTCAAATATCACTAGAAATGAAAATTTTTCTATGCGCATAAAAAAAACGTGGGCTTAACTTTTGGAGGAAAATGTCATATTTTTCTTCCTATTTAATTATGTATCTTTTCAAGAGTTGATTTTAAGCGAAAATGGAAGAGGAAAAAAATGTTTGCAATTAAATTTTTTACAAAACATGTCTAGTTACAAATCGAATGAATCATGATTATTATGATAAAAATCGAAAAAATCGCAAAAATGGGGTTAAAAAACAATACTTTTTAGGGATTTTGGGGCATTTAAATTGGGTATAGGACCTTTATACTTGGCTCAAAAAAACTTCATGTTATGTAGAATTATCACACCAAATTTCATCAAAATCGGTTCGATAGATTTTGCATAATAATTTTGCAATCCAGATTTTGAAAGAAAATTTGCAAATTTTCAAAATTTTGCACAGCAAAAACCAAGGCCCTTAGATACTTGAAAATTTAGTCACAGGGCTCTCAAGCTTTCAATCGCTTTTTGAAAAATCCGAATCCGTCAATTAGGAGAGCTCTGGCGCTTGTTTAAACATTGGTTGAATTTTTGTACTTATAAACAATTAGAACTTTGTGAATATTCGATCAAATCAAATTTTTTAAAGGAAGTTTTAAAAATTCTTGGAAAGACGCTTCTTAAAAAAAAACAGAACGATTGATCAATTAGTTACGTAGTTATAGCCGTAATTTACACTAAATGTACTGGGACATCCGGGCTAATTTTTCGAAAAATACCTTTGGTATTCCGAGTACTTACCAGGTCTAAGATTACAATACTTTTCTTCATTGGCAATCTACATTAAAACCTGTTTAAAGTTATTTATGCAAGCGAGAAATTCAATAAAATCGTACGGGTGGTGGTGGTGGTCGGGGAAGCAGAGAGCGCGGCCGCTTCGGCCTGGTCGAAATTGAATCGGCTATAACTACGTAACTAATTGATCAATCGTTCTGTTTTTTTTTTTAAAGAAAATTAATTAGGAAGAAAAATATGAAATTTTTCCAATTTTTTTAACATATTGTGCCGCCAAAAGTTAAGCCCACGTTTTTTTTATGCGCATAGAAAAATTTTCATTTCTTGTGATATTTGAAAGCCAAAAAGCCAAAAATCTCCGTGGATATACGATTCATCCAAATATGGCTTTTTGAAACAGATACCGTCTGGACTAATTATACGTCCTACAATATATTCGAAGGACTTAAAATGCTGTCTGTATTCCCCTATAAAGGAATATCTCTATATCTCCATTATTATTTATTAAAAATAAATATTGAAAATATTCTCCTATTTTTTAATGTACTATCCATCCGGAGAATATCGAGAGACAATTTAGAATCACACTATATATCAGTTTTAGATCCTCAAGTATATTTTTATTTTTTTTATTCACTTTTAACAAAACAAAGATTTGATTTTGTTTGAAAAGGCAAAGGTGTTTATTCCGCAACTAGCTGTATTATACTACCATTTACGTAAGATGTGGAATTTAGATAATATTGTGTAAATTAGTGACTAGATACCGTAGTTTAAGTTTAAAACATTAATATCTTGAAGGACTTTTAAGAAATTGTCGTTGTTATTTATAAAAGTATGTCCATATTTGCAAATACCCTTATTTTTGATATGCTAACCATTCTAAAAATATTGCGAAATATTTATAACCATCCTGTATAATAATAAAAAACTTTTTTCTCTAAAAATTTTCTGAGTGTTTTGAGCAATAATATTAGATTTGGGCATTTCTCAATCTCTGAAATCAAGTTAAGATTATACCAAATAACGTTAAATAGTGGGGTAAAATTAAATCATAACTTTTTATAAATTTATTTATTTATTTATTTATTTATTTATTTATTTATTTATTTAAATACACATCCAACAGGCGATGCCTAATAATAGGATATGTTAAGTCTAGTAATAAAATATAAAAAAGTTAAAAGAGAGAAAAATTAACTATGAAAAAAAAATAGAGAAAAAAAATAGTACAAACTTACAAATAACACAGATATAAAGAACACAATAAAAGGCAAACAAACTATACCTCAAGTGATTTTATTGCACTTTGTAAGCAAAAAACATAAATCTTTTGGAATTTGTTTTGACGCCTCAATTATATGAAAATAAGAGAGGAAGTAAATTAAGAAATAAATTAATAAAAACATTTCATAACAATCAAATTTTCAACGCAATGCATATAATAATTCTCGAAATCTGTTTCCACGCATTTAAATTGATTTAAATCTAGAGTGCTTTATCAATTTGAATTATTTCAAGCCATGCACTTAGAACGGCTATTTTCGACGAGGCCTTCGAAAAATCAGCAGAAAAGAAATCAACAATTTCGTACACAGACTTTTCTCCAGGCGCGCCGCCGCCCATGGTGTGCCAAAGCTAGGAAACCCGAGCGCCAAGAATGATGTCCCTAGCTGACCCCCGCGCTATAATTATGCCGCGCCAGCCTGAAATATACCCACTACAACACACTCTCCATCACTGAATAGTCTGAGCGTTTCAGCCTGTTTCAGCGTTCAACCTCGAGTTTCAGGCACTCCATTCGGCTGTCGAGTGCTGCCACCGGGACCACAGTGAAGGATTATCGAAACGGAGATAGTTCGGTTCGTTAGACGTCGCGAGGCGTTAGTTGTTCGGGCTGCCGCTTTTTAACGAGTTTATTTAGAGATACGCCAGAAATAAAATTATCCGTTTCTGTAGTTTCTGTTCCAGTAAACGTGAATAGAAATACCGCTGCGTTTAGAAAAATACAGCGTGTCCGTAAATTGGCGCGTTAATTGAATAGAACGTCGAGTAATTTCTTTGAGGAAAACGTTCGAAAATGTGGAATCTATACAGGGTGTTTCTGAAATAAGTACGATCCTTGAAAAGTGTGATAGAGGGTACGAAAATAAGCAACCTTTATTGAGCACCCTTTTCAAGAACTTATTTCCGAAACACCTTGTATTTAATTGCAAATTTTTATTGTACTGATTTCATATTATATACAGGGTGTTTCTAAAATAGGGTTCCAAACTTCTGCTGCGTTTATAACTCATTAAAATAAGCCAAAAAGTTCCTATTAACATGTGCCCTAAAACGCACCCTTAGGAAGTTATATGCCCTTAAAAGGGCTCAAACAAAACTTAAATTTTCCACTCACCACTTTTACTAATTAAACACTGCAAAGTTCAACTGACACTTTATCAATAACTTAAATTGTTAAGCGTTGTGGCATCGTCAGTCTTTTATTTGCCATGGTAAACAGATTTTTGTAATTTTTGGCCTAATAACTTAAAGAGCAGAGTAATTTTCAAACTCAATTTACTCGAAAACCATTGGAAATATCGATTTGGACAAAGATAATATTTTTTACGTAAAATTGTTAAGATTTTATAAAACTGTAGAGAAAATTGTAAAAAAATTGAAATAAAAAAAATTACGGGCCGAAAACCCCCTTCACCAACCTAAATGGGACGCATATGATTTGCATGTCGAAAAACGGAGTAGCCCATGTTATTTAACGTAAAAAGTTATGTAAGACCCATACATTTTTTTTTATTTATTTGCGACCGTTTTGTCAATAATAGAAAAAAAAAACAGTTTTGTTTGAGCCCTTTTAAGGGCATATAACTTCCTAAGGGTGCGTTTTAGGGCACATGTTAATAGGGACTTTTTGGATTATTTTAATGTGTTATAAACGCAGCAGAAGTTTGGACCCTATTTTAGAAACACCCTGTACACAGTGCGTTCATGATGAAAGGAGCAAATTCGTTTTTAGAGATGTTTTACAAAAAGTGTTCAGAATTTACCGTACAATTCAAAAATTGCATAATATGCAGGGTGTTTAATTAAAAAAATCAATCATGACAGCGTATGTTCTTCTTGAAACACCCTGTATATAACTTTGTTATGTCAAAAAATCCGCAGCTAAAAATACTAATCGACGAGTCCGAACGTTTTTCCACAAAATAATTATCTGAATTTTAAACGAATTTGTTCCTTTCATCGTGAACGCACTGTAGAATAATCCAGGCAAAAACTATGACGCCATCGACAATAATTTTTATACATTTTTTCAAAAAGCAATATTAGAAAGCTTTTCAACGAAATTTTTCCCTCGGAATGTATTTAACTAGTCGTGTTTTAAAATTAGGACATCTCTCTTGGTTATTAAACATTTTTCACTTATTTTTTTTGAGACGCACGATTTGAATTATGTACATTATCTATATCTATATAGGGTGGAACACCAGTAACGCCTCGGTCGCTAGTCACCAAACGGCAAATGTTACAGAAACCTGTTTAGGTGGGTATGTGTAGGTTGATTAGGGCTACATTTTAAAAATATTTTGAAATATACAGGGTGTCCAGGAAAAGCGTACCGTATCAAAGTTATGTATTTTTAAATGGAACACCCTGTATTTTACTGCATTTTTTAAAGCACCGTAAAAAAATTGGTTATTAAAGGTTCTTCATACCTAGGACTTACAGTTTGTGAGTTATTTCAATTTTAGTGAAAATGCAGACATAGCGTACAAATTTAATATTAGCAATAAAAAAAATAATTTTAAGGAAGCAGCTTTGGAGGGTGTATTTTAGATCCTTGAAGTTATAAATTGTTATATTTGTCGTCACTTAGTATTATACAGGGTGTTCAAAAAACTGCTGAATACTTCTCTCAACTTTAAACATCAATAACTTGGTTTTTTTAAATGGGATACCCAGTATATTTTTACTTTGGGAGTTAGGAAATTTAAAACTCTTTCAAACTGTGCATAGGTATATTTCAAAATATTTTTAAAATGTAGCTGTAATCAACCTACACATACCCACCTAAACAGGTTTCTGTAACATTTGCCGTTTGGTCCCTAACGACAGAGGCGTTACTGGTGGCCCACCCTGTATACTAGGTGTTTCAAATATGTGAATTCAAAAAGTTTAGGTGTGATAGAAACTGAAAAATTAAATGATTTCTTTTTGTGGACAGTATCCAGATGCCTATCGTCTTTTGTTAAAATTGTACCAAGGTAACCTAATCTAAACCTGAGTGTTTTTATGCAAGGAATAGAAGTGATTTTAGGGCAATAATTTACGTTTACAAAAATGGTGCGTTTTCAGCAATTTTACTGCAATTATAATGGAAGACACACACTGTAAAAATCTCAAAAAAGCTGTGTCATTAAAAAATAGTAACAACAACGGTGTATTCAGCATCCTCAAAAACTTACCTATAGCAAATATCAACGTAATACATCGTTTTTTAGAAAAGATATGGGTATAGTTTAATTTTAAAAAAATAATTTTTGACGTACTGTTTCTCAAAAAGATTACTTATTTCAAGGGCGACGCTGGGGTATCCAAGTAAGACATTTTAAAGAAGAATTTAAGTACAAACAATAAACAAATTTTATTTTTTTTCTCGAAAAGTGAGCAAGATAGAAAAAAATGGAAAAGTAATAGGTATCAAACTTATAAAAAAAGCAATGGCGTGCTCAAATTTTTCTTTAAAATTTTTAGTTAGTTTAGCATATTAAATCGAATTACTAAAAACGGGCCAAAGTTTTGTCAGTAGTAGTTTTTGAGATATTCGAAAAAAATGTTTTTTATTAACTTTAACACCCTGTATCTCGAAAACGAAGCTTTAAAAGATACAAGTTCATACGAATTTTTCTTTTTATTGTTACCAGTTCTATCGCCTTAAATTTTCCCGGTTAAAATCTGAGAGACCCCGTATATTTCATTATGTTGAAAAGATTAAAATTACAGTTAAAATTATATCATAGTAATCAGCAATAGTAAATTTCATGACAACGTTTTTAAGTTTGAAAATTCCATTTGTACATGTACCTACCTACAAATATATGAAGAAAAAGTTATATTAAGAAAAAGTATGTCCATTCTGCATACTATTAATGTAGTAAAATAAGTTTACAAGTATCAGGAAAAATATTTTTTGGGTTAGGCTATGCTCTTATTCTAGAAATAAGCAAATAAAGAAAGTAAATAATACTATAAAGTGAAATTTTTATAAAGTTCTAAAAATATCGCATGATTTTCGGATGAAGGTTGATTCACACTATACGAAATTCCAACTTCCAATAACAGACAACTGCTGCCATAGTATGAAATGAACTTTGCAAGCAGATTCATTGTGAACCACACATTATCTTTTGTTTATCATCATCTCGTTGGCTACAACTTGTTCCAAATTTAACAGTGACATGGTAAATATGATGATGACCTTGCTCAAATATATCTATAGTTATACGACGTCGTTAGCATTACTACTCTTTTTCAAACTGTCACGAAAAAGATGTGTGAATACTTGTGTATACCAATGACAGATGTATTCAGTCAAGAGTCAAGTTAATCTATTCTACTTGTCTATGAGTCTATGAATAGTGTTTGTTCACTCAGTATCTATATATTCCGAGGAAATGTTCTCCCACGCGACTGGGAAATAAAAATAGAAAAAAAATTAGGGTTTACTCGAAAATAAATTTTAATTTTTATTCTACGAACTCACATCTAAAAATATACCAACAAAAATGATATGTATGGTCCGCAGGTTGTTCAACCAAGACATTTAAAAATATGTTTATGGCAATGCGTAGTTATCATTCTCACTACTTAGTAGATGATGCAACTACCAGCTTACGAAGAACTGCTAGTGAATTGGGCATTCCACAAAAAGGAGTAATAAAGACCCTACACGAGCAAGGCTTATATCCGTACCATCATGTACAACACCTACAATCGGAAGATTATGCTAAGCATATCGAGTTTTGTTGGTGGATCAATAATAATCATTTTGTAACCCGCATACTTTTTACAGATGAAGCAACATTTACCCTAACGGCATAACTAATACTCGGAATTCTTTGTATGGTCAGACGAAAATCCTCACGCAACACTGGAAAGTAATTTTTAGCATAGGTTTTCGGTAAACGAAATTATTATTAAATTGGACAATATTTTGGTTTTTTCTTATTATTTTGACTATTCCTAAAGTGTGGTACGATTCTCTCGATTCGCCCTGTATTTATTAGACAAAAGTAAAAGTTAGGAGACATAAATATTGATCAATGGTGATTTTAGAAAATAAAATTAAGCTGGTAATGTTTGCTGAAAGATAAAATAATAGTATAGCAATTTATTCCTCAAAAATACACAAAACAACACAAAAGTGTTGAAGAGAAAATTAAGAAAACATTTGCTCCATGTTAAAAAATAAACTTAAATTTTAAAAAATAAAAAATTATAAATTTTTAATACTCACAGTGCGGTAGTAAATTTTGCCTCCAGAATTTTTTTAAGTGTCTCGTGATTTATTTGTATCCTTTTGTTCATCAAATTCAATCAAAAAATTATTAGTTCGTTGATATTTATTTTTAGAGGTCGCTTGAAAACATTTTATGTACACTACTTTTAAAGTTAAAATAATTATGAGTGACCTTTAGAAATTAAAATATCGATTTGAAATTTTCAGAATCGAGATTTTTTCAACCTAGAAATGATAGAATAACGAGAGAAAAATAAAAAAAACAATTTTTGACAATTTTGGAAATTTTTAAAAATCTTGAGCGACCTCTAAAAAAATTTTTTTTGAGGGCTCTTAAAACATGATAAACTAATATATTTTCACAAGAGACACGAAAAAAAATATTCGTTTTTTTTTGGGCCACCCTAGTGTATAGTGTTTCTAGAGGGTACACACGTATTTATTACATATGTACCTAAATTACACAGGGTAGTTTTGTTGCTTTCAAAATAAGTCATTTTCAAATAAAAGATATAAAAAAAGAACAAATCAAAGTAAAGACTAATAGACTTAGATTTAGACTTAGATCCGCACGACATAATTACAAAGACATTATTATTATTATTTTCTTAGGTGTTAGACCAGGTAAGGAAACCTTCTTTTTTTAAATTTGGGGTAGCTGGACGAAAAAATTACTTCTGGATTATTTCTACCCTTGTAAAACCACCCCCTATCCTCCTAAAAATGAATTTTTTGAAAAATTTTTTTTTGCATTTTTTTTTATTTGAAATGTTTTAGACAATAGTTCTCAATAAAAATAAGTTGTCAAAATTATTTTAAACCTTCAAAATTAATTTAACCCCCTCAACCTCCAAAAAAAAATCAATATTTTTATTTTTTATTTTTTCATACTTTTTATATAATTATGGATTTTCTATATTGATTAAAGGATTAATTATTTTGCAAAATTATTATTAATATATTTATTTATAATTAGTATAAAAATATATAAAATATTTCTGTAGATACTGATAGTAGAAATTTTTTTTACTATTCATCATAAATTTGAACTTCAATTTGGGGGTTGACATTTGATGAGACGCCTCTTGTATTATCATTCCCAAGACTTTCCAACAATAAAATCAGGCCCAGTAATTTTCATGATTTCTCGATGATTTTTCACCTTTATTTCTTGGTTTATATCTTCACACCAGTGATTTCCTACTGGGGAACAATACAATATTTGTAATTTTTTCTGTTCTGTGTCTTCCATATTGCTAACAAAATTCGGTATCTTAACGTACTCAATCGAAACTTAACATGCAACTAAAACCCGACTACCCGACTGACTGACAACACACGTAAGCATGCGGCATCGGTTTCCCATGCGGTGACGTCACAACCGCCGGTTCAGCGTATAATCAGCGCACCAGTTTATGATTTTTTTTTTGGATGACTTGTAGGCGATACAAAATTCTAATTTTTTGCAGAGAACCTTAAAATTGCAATATCTTGCCGTTAAACAAATAAAAAGATTTGCTGAATGCCCATTGGCATATTTTAAAGAAGTCTAAAATTTGGACGAAAGTCAATGAAAAATTTTCTTTATACTATTTCTTTATTAAATAAATTTGACATACAGGGAAATTCGTGCAACAAAATGTGGTCATAGATTCTTAAGACAAATTTAGAGGACCCGTATTTTTGCTTTTTGCCAACTGGCCCCCTCTTTCGGAGTTACAGCCCCCTGAAATCTGCCCCTAAGAAGTTTTTTTTATATCTCAATACCATGTTGTACGAGAATCACTAACACAGCGATTTTATAACTTGTGAAATTTCACGGTGCTACGCTTTTTGGCGAGAAACCCCCTTAAGACACTTTTTCGTAGCCCCCCTTGTCTTTGGAACCAGAAAAATTTGGTCGCAAATTTGATTTTTTTTTTAAATTATTAGTTTAAAGCCATTGAATTTAGAAATTTTTTTGTCTCTTGATATTTGTTTCGTAAAACGCAATGTTTTTGAGGAAAAGGGCGAATCACGATATGCATTCGATCACATTTTGACATTTTTCTCGAAAACATTGGGTTTTACGAAAAAAAGTTTCTAAATTTAATAGCTTTCTAGTGGACTGATAATTTTTAAGTTATTTAAATATGCGACCAAATTTTTTTGTCGCCAAAGACAAGGGGGCCAACGAAAAATTGTCTTCCCCGCCAAAAAACGTAGCACCATCAGATTCCACATGTCATAAAACCCCTGTGTACCAAATTTAGTGATTCTCGTACAACAGGATTCTGAGATATAAAAAAAAAGACTATTCTTAGGGGCGGACTTCAGGGGGATGTAACTCCGAAAGAGGGGGCTACTTGGCAAACATAAAAAATACGGGTCCCCTAAATTTGTCATAAGAATCTGTGACCAAATTTTGTTGTATAAATTTCGGGACATCCTGTATAAAAAATCTAAAAAAAATCTAACGCCCTGTAAATCGTAAACCAGCGACATTTTATGTTTGTTTAAATCCTATTATTTTGATGTCTACTATCTACATGGACCCATTCATTTCGGACCACCTTGTACAATGCAACATATTTATATTGGGACTTTTAAGCCCAAATCAGTGGTCCCAAGGAGAAAATAATAAAAAAAACTTATGCGTTCTGGCGACGGAAGAGAAGACCCTTCCATTATTTTATTTATGCCCCAGCGTACCGACCAACATTTTTATCGTAGAATGAAATCCGTCGAAAAGGCGAAGTCAAATTTATCATAATATTTCAGGGGATCACCTAGTAGTTGCGCTCAGGCGAACAGAGCTCCCTAAAACTTATTTATTACAAGAATATTTTTTAAACTTCCTGCTTTCAACCCCGCAGGTCATTTGTCAGCTATCTCGGCCTCCTCGACGGCAATAAAAAACACAATATTCCGTACAATGTGTGTGCGTTGCAACACAATACGACCTCTGGGGGTGTTTGTGACCCGAGAGTATTAGTTTTTTTACCTCACTCGTATTTTATGTGTTATATTGAGAGCGCAGCTTGGGGCAGACGCGTTAGGCGAGCTTCTCCGCGGAATCTTTCACTTTTTACCAGCAAAAATAGTACGGGCTTCTCTAAGCCCCGCAGAGTTCATTTGTGCGAGGTGTCTATTTCCGAGCGCTTTGTCAACAACTGGCAAAATCGCATGACTAATGTCGTTACTCAAATACGTAAGCTCCTCGCTATGAAGCCTTATTCTTTGTACGCACAGTACCAAAATTTAACGGATTAATTCCAAAGCATTTTTTCGAAAATTGTCATAATACATTCCATGTACGAGGTCTCTTCAAAAAATAACTGAACTTTATTTTTTTAAACATTATTATTAATTTTATACATTATTGGTCCTTGTTTGCTTCAAAGTACTTCTCTCCACTTTTGGCGGAGGTGGCTTCTACCCCAAAATCAGATAAAGTATAATCTTTCGATTACGGCGATTTAAAATTATTTCTTTTTCACAAAAAACCAAGGAGAGCCCGAAAAAATCGTACTTGAACACGTAATGCCATTTTCACCTTTTTTTTTTTCGTGTAAGACAGTTCGCGTCCTCACGTGGCTGGACAGGTTATTGACTATCTGCATGTTGTTAATATGTTAACGTTAATGGAATGGCCACCTTACAGTCCCGACCTCAACCCTATTGAGCATTTATGGGACCATCTTAAAAAGACTCCCACCGGCCAGCCACTTTCAACTGGTGGTTGCTGTAACTGAAGAATGGGAGAATATTCCTCGGGATATCATTGAAAATTTAATTGCTAGCATGCCAAGTTTTATGAATGCGTTAATTAGGAATAGAGCAGGATCTTCAAGACACTAACGTCACATTGGACCAATTATTTTTACTGCTTTCGATTTCTTAAATGTATTATTTTGGTTATCATTTTCATATTTTATTCATTTTCAACAAAAGAAGTGTTTAATGATTTTAAATGCCGTCATATTTGGCAGATTATTTATGTGTTATAAAGTAGTGTATTAATTTTGTCCAGGAGTATATTTAGCCCAACTTTAATTCCTCTACATCTAACAATTAAGGCGGCTACACAGGCTCAGTTAAAACTGTGCGATTGGACTGTACAGTTAGATCTGTACAGTTAAATCGCATTTCCGTTTGCCATAGATAAATGCAGTTTTATCATCGTGGCACCGGTGAATGACGCTTTAGCTGTGCTTGTATTGTTATATATATTGTTTATTTTCTTGTTAACTGCTTCTTTATCAGCATGAGGCTCTATTTCTTTTAATTTATCATTTAATCTTATGTAGACTGCTTCCTTTTTAGTGCGACTGTGGTAGCCTTTAGATTTTACCAGTCAGAGGGAGAGTTTGCAGCGTTGTATTTCAAGGAATTCTTCCAACCATTTCCGTTGAGTTGCAGATTACCACATTGTTTATGTTTGAGTAAAACATGCGTACGCATCCAATACAAAGTCGAGATTGACGGAACTGTACAGTTATAGCATACACACGTTCGTTGTGAAACGAACCTAACAAGTGTGAAAAAAAGAGGTTTTTTTATAGTCTATCTTTGATTCAAAGGAACCAACCAACAGTTTTTCTCAAAACTAACAATATTTTTTGTAATTCTAGTGAAGAAAATTAATCAAAAGTTTTAGTAGACTTTTTTAATTTTTGTAATGCCTAGACGGCATTTATCCGTACCAAAAGTCGCTCAGCTTCGTAAGAAAGTTTAGGATAATACGCACTATTTTTTCGCAGATCGAGGACTACACCAATCTTGGGGGTATCAACTTTTAATCAATTTCGTTAATTCAAAATAAAGGAAATTACGGTACGGAAAGAGTACATCGTTTAAAAAATGACTCAATATTTTTATCTTGAGTTGTTAAAAAATAAAGAAGAGTAAATTTTCAAAAAATTTTCAAAAATTAAAAAAAAGGTTTTTTTTCAAAAATTATTTTTTTATTTTTTTCAAATTCAATGAGCAAAAAATGCCCAATTGTGAAAGAATTGAAAAAAAAATCAAATTTTTCATTTTTACGAACGTTTTTATTAAGCGGTCCGGAAAAACCGTTCGATAGATCGATCTGCCCATTTACGGACCTTTTGGGGGTACATCGAGGCTTAAAAATTCGTACAAGCATTAGACTCTCCATCGATATTAGCAAAGATGCGGTCGACTTAGCAAAACAAGTCAAAAAGTCACTTTTTTCACTTTTTTCAAGTTAATGTCGAGGATGAAAGAAAATTTTTTTCTTCCAAGAACGCTACATAGCCTTGTAGGAAATTTATTCGAGATTTCGAAACTGCCCGTCAATTTTCTGTCTGATCATTAGTTGCCGAGATATCGATGGTTAAAGCCAAAAGGATGCTTTTGTATTCGTAGTCGAATATCTCCGGGTCAAATTAACGTAGAGAAAAATTTAAAAAAAGAAATTAAAGCTGAATGAACAGGCTATCAAGTCCATATCATGATTTTTGTGTAAAAAATTTGTCCAAGCCCGTGGACCGAGAAAAATAAACGCAAAAAATTGAAAAAAATTTTTTTTAGTCTTATTAGAATTTCGCGATGACTGTCGCTCCTAAAAATTTTGAATTAAGAAATCTGGAAACTAGACATTCGGCGCTTTAAAATGCTTTTTTTAAAACCTTGATACGATCATTTTTAACTGAGATACAGCATTCTGAAAAATCACTAAAAATTCGAAAAATTTTTTTGCTCCCTTAATTTTTTGCAGAAGTATATATAATTAAAGTCTGCTACAAAAACTGTTAGGTTCCTGGAGAATTGATTAATTACTTGATTTAATGGAATCAACAGTAAAAAATTGATTTTATTAACGGTTCTTATAATTATTATTCCAAGATTTCAATTAAAGTTGTCGACTTCATTTGCTGCGTTATGAGAGAGGTAATCTACTTTGTTAGGTTACCTCCAAACCCGGCTTTATCACTGTAATATTAAGGCCGAGGACGTTTAAACGTTTCGACATAAAACTATGCCCCCGAAGGTCTCGATTTTAAAGGGAATATTAACGGGCGTAGTATCGAGACAAAAGGATACGCTACGCTTTAAGCTTTACAGAAACTGCAGCGTCGGTGTTAAACTACAAATCTCTATTTATGACTATAACGTTGACGAATTTATGATGGCAGTAAATACGGATATGAGGATGCGAGTCCGTCAATAACCGATGCCGTAAAGTGAGATATATTGTAAGAGATAGGTGCGCGATTTTTACATTTATTTGAATCTGCTATTGGCTTGGGATTACGTGAGTTTATCTAATATAAAGATGCATAACTGGGACGCGTATGTACGGGATAGACGGGTAAAACTTTCCTGGAGGAAACAAATAAAGAAAATAAATTGAAATGTATTTTCTCGAAAATAACTATCGAAACATCGAGGAATAGAGAAAATAAAAATACATTATTTCAATGTCACTATCCAGTCAGGTTATTTTTCACTGAAGTTACGATCACAAAGCATAAACTATACAGGGTGTAAAAAGTTTGACTGCCATTACTTCAGTATGAGATAGAGTAATCATAAATGAACAAAAAAGTGGTAAATTACAGGAGTGTAAGATTAACAGTTTTCAAAATACAGCGAGTATTAATACTGGGGAGTTTCATCGCTATGTGATAACAGCGCTTAACCTAACGCTACACAGCTGGCGCATACCACGTGTGCACGCGACAGACTTGTCCTACGGAAAAAATGTAAACAACTATTATTGTGAAACATCTAGCAAATCTCAAGACAATTATTTTCCAGTTTTTAAATAGATAAAATAAAATGTATCGATTTTGTAGTACGAAGATAGTGTTGTGCTTAAATTTTAGCTCGAATTTTAATAATTGTGAGCCTTTTAAATAAGGAACTTAACTTTTAATCAGCATTTTTAACATTAAGGCGACGTTTCACATTGTATTCGCTATGCCTTGTCCATCATAGGTATTAAAAATAATTTAGGTACATACCAAAAAGCAAAATTCAGTAATTTTTAAACGCACAAGTACAAAACAAACTACAACATATGCTTAAAATGTCCATCGCCATTTTCGATGCACGACAACTTCGAATTCAATTTTCACGCACTCGTTGGAAAACACCTCAAGAAAAGGAAATAGTGGAACGCAAAAAACACTCAAATACGGTTCAATTCCAGATACAACTGAATTGCGTATTGCTGGACAGCTGACAGCTTAGTACCTCGTGTTATCTGCCGCGCCGTTGTCACATTGCTCTATATGAATTTTATCGAATTTTAAATTTATTACAACGCTAATATTTTTTAGAATTAAGCATAAAGAAGTTCAAAAAAGTAATAAACATTGTATTTTATGATATTATATGCAGGCAGTTATGTCAATATTTCTTAATTAATCGAACTTTTGTACATCAAGTTGTAGATTTTGATAATTTTTTTTTTCGGAGATGGTTGAGTTTAAGACCCATGTCATATAAGTTTTTTTATTTATTTTAATGTATTCTATCGGGTTAAAATTCAGGCAGTTAAACTTCCAACACCCTGTATAGAGGGCTATCTGGATTAGTATATAAGTAAGATATAGAAGTCGTTTAGGGACAAGTCAAGACATTGTATGGCGTTGTGGTAGTATTGTTTGCAAAAATGTTGTGTATTACTTAGCATGTCTTAATTATGAATTTAACCGTTGAGGAAGTGAATTTTTTAGAGATGAATTTCTTAGATTAGAACGGGAGAGTTTCTTCATAGTTGGGTTAAAAAAGTTTTTTGTTTAAAAATAAATAATTTTGTAAATATTCCAATATTATTATTGAATAACTTTAAGTCTGCACAGCATTTATCTTATTATTGATAATATTATTTAAACATAATCGGCATTCGAAAAATGAAAAGTCCTTAATACGAATGAAAATTTATTAAATCAATAAAAAACATTGAAGCGAAACAGAGTTGCCACATCAGAACCACGTAAATAATAACATAATATTCAAATCTACCACCGTTATTCGCATTATTTTCCCTAAAATTTGGAGATCACGTCATACATATGGAGAGGGCATAAGTAGAAAATATAGTTTTCATATATATATATGAAAATATAGCTTCCGAGTTGCAGGGTGTTAAATTGATTTTGTCCTTTATAAAACAGGAATCAAAAAACTACCACTTACTTACATCAAATACTTTTTTATCGTCATGGATATAGGTATGTGTACTTATTGAGAAAAAAAATGTTGCCTCACTGATTTTTTTTTTTGAAGAACCGAATATTGACTGTTTTATACCAGCTACAAGTCGTGAAATTAAAATAATTATATTTAATGAAACGGAAGACTAAAAGTTAAGAATAATGTGTATTTTGACATCTTAAATTAACACTGACATTTTCACTTTTTGTTGTCTAACACAAAGTGCGAACTACATATATGGAGTGGTAACTGAATTAGTATAAAATGTAGACATTGTTAAGAGACCAATTAATATATTTTTTGTAAATGTTGACATGGTTATTAAATTTAAAATTAAAAATAACTCAATATTAACTAGAGTGGAATACACCAGATGTTTCAGACAATCACATAAATAAAATCGCGAGGATTGAAATCTGACGAACGAGCGAGCCATACGACTGGACTATTTCTACCAGTTCATCTAAATAGGTTGTCCAAAATATTGATTTAACCAATCTCGAATGATTCTGGCATTACGGCAAAGAGCAGTATAAATAAGGTACCACATGTTTTGAAGAACATCATCTAGCAAATCATTAGGACGTTACTTACAATGTATAAAACACCTGCGACAATCCAACACGGTACGGGTATAACTGTTGCGCTTTTTACATCTTCCAAACTGGACTTTTTGATACATTGTGTCGTAAATTCAGTCTTCGAGAGCTAGTTCCTAATTTATTTGCAACATTCCCCATAAGTACATATTCAAGTTGTCAGTTCACCTTTAAAAGATTCGTGATCCCGAAGTTCCTGAACAACATAATTAAATGTGCGCTTATTTAGTATGAGACGATTAGGGAAATGGTTCATTCAAACACTGCTAGCCTTACAAAGTCCTCATGAGCTTCAGCGTGAGCTCACTGTTTGTAAAACTCAGCATGATGCACAATCACAACTGTTAATACTTTGTCATACTTCTTACACTTGACACGGAGTCTAGTAAAAAAATTTAATAAGCGAAAGTTAGTATTATTTTAATGAATAAAAAATACTAGACAGACACGTAAGATTACGAAAAAGTTGTTGATTTTGATGAGTTAAATGTGTGGTTTACATTTTGTCGCTCATTTCTGGGACGCCCTGTATATGGATAGAAGAACTGTGTCTAGAGTCTTGTTATCTTTCGAATGTAACTTATTTTAAAGGCCAATAACTCTACAAGGGTTGCTTAGATGTATCATCTATTTTAAAGCACCTGAATCTATTTCGGATCTTCTTTCTGCAAACTACACTCTAGACGTTTGCGATAAAAAGGTTAACGTTGCCAGAAATTTGATAAATTTCGGCTATGATCTCAATGCTAGCAGTTATTTTATGACGTATACGAAATCCGTAGGACGTAGTGTGGCATCTCTGTTACGTACATTTACACTAACTTGGACTAATGTGATATAAAAAGGGAGCGAAAGAAATGTTTGTCTTGCGACTTTTTTTTTTAATTTGGCATAATCATTTTTTATATAATCAACTAGTAGAAAATGTAATAATTCAGTATTTGCACACGGGACCAGTCGTATTATATATAAATAGACCAAAAATAAATAATCAAAAGAATTTCTAAAATTTCAGGCAGCCGGGCATACGTGCCCGCATTTCAGAACAAAAACGACAAAATCGGAGCAACCTACATTTTTTGTATTTTGTAGATTACGTAAAAACAATGTCGCGATGAAAAATTAACAGAAGATTTAAAAAATTAATGGATTTATTATTTTTAAAACATGTATTGATAATAATGATTGAAGTTATTTACAATTGTTTCTAATATTTTATATTATGGTATATCATTAATTACTTAAATGTTTATACAGGATGTTTTGTAGCAAAATGGTACCAGTGAATGTAGTGCCAAAAATAAGAGGATTGAAGTAAAAATACCTTAAATGAAAGTTGCACCCCTGAGGCGATATACCCTCTAGGGGGGGATTGAAATTCACATTTTAATTTTTTTTCTCTAACATGAGGAAAGCTAGAGACACGAAGCTTGGTATGAGCATCCTACTAATAAAGAGACAACTTTTCAATAATTGTTCGCGATCATTGGCGTATTTTATAAAGGAGTGAAACCCCATTGCAATATTTTATTAGAAATTTTTTATATGACGCAAATTATTTATTTAAAAATATTTATTGGGAAGACTGATTTATTGCGCAACTTTCTTACCTCTTGTACTTTTTCAATAAAACAGATAGTTTTCTAATAAAAAAATTAGATGCGTCATCGTTCACTAAAAGGGTAATTGCGAAAATTTGTAAAAATAAAGTAGGCGGATGTTATAACGAATAAATTGTTATTTATCATATTAATAAATTGACACTTTCTGACAACCAATAATTAATACCAATTGATTAATATATTGTCAGAATAATTATGGCAAATAATATTTATACCAATGAAAAATAAAAATAATAATGAAAAAATAGTAACGCTGCAGTAAGATTATACCACCAAAGATATCCAAACCGATCGATTCCTCATAGACAAACATTGGCCTCGGTGGAAAGAAGGCTTTGCGAAACTGCCCAATTCAGCCCAATCGTGAGGGTGCCGGAAGAAGACGTAATGTCCGAACTATTGAAACTGAGGAAGCTATACTGGAACATCTAGAACAAGACTGTGGTCTGCACATTCACCTGACCTAACGCCTATGGATTTCTTTTTGTGGGGACACATAAAAAGTATAGTTTATGCCACTCCTGTTGCCTCCTTAGAAGAACTACGCTTAAGAATATTTCAGGCAGCAGATGACTTTTGCAATAACCAAGAACTGTTTGTGCGACAGACATATTAGGTTATGCTTGCAGCAAAATGGAAATTATTTCGAGAATATTCTTTAAATTTAATTTTGCATTTCTTGTTTTTCGTTTGTATTAAATTTTATATTAGATAAATAACTTTACCTACGACCACTACTGTAAATACTTAAAAACACACCGTTTGCGATCAATGTAAGATTCCTATTACGTACGGTAAAAAAATCGCACAGTTTTCCTAGCAACCGCCTAGCAACGGCCAATACAATACTGTTTGTATTGACCGTTGCTAGGCGGTTGTTAGGAAAACTGTACGATTTTTTTACCAAGCTGTGCGTTTTTTTACCGTACGACGTAATAGGAATCTTGCATTGATCTCAGATGGTGTGTTTTTAAGTATTTAAAGTAGTGGTCGTAGGTAAAGTATAGTACGTAATACGTGGTGTAATGCAATTACGCACTCCTAGAATTACGCACTCGCCGCTACGCGGCGTCGTGCGTAACTTTCCCATTCGTGCGTTAAATGCTTTTTACAACACTTATTACGTAATATACTATTACCTAATACATGTCCAATAGTCATAAGTTACCAAACATTTTTCATTAATTAATAGCAAATTATTCTTAATGTTATTATTAAATTACAAGCTTATTGACAGAAAGTGTCAATTTATTAATATGATAAATAACAATTTATTTGTTATGACATCCGCCTACTTTATTTTTACAAATTTTCGCAATTACCCCTTTAGTGAACGATGACGCATCTAATTTTTTTACTTGAAAACTATCGGTTTAGAAAAGTTGCGCAATAAATCAGTCTTCCCAATAAATATTTTTAAACTGTTTCACTCATTTATAAAATACGTCAATGATCGAACAAATATTGAAAAGTTGTCTCTTTATTAGTAGGATGCTCATACCAAGTTTCGTGTCTCTAGCATTCCTCATGTTAAAGAAAAAAATTAAAATGTGAATTTCAATCCCCTCCTTTAAGACATTCACTGGTACCATTTTTGCTACTTCATTTAAAAACACCTTGTATAAATGGGTGAACAAATACAATCAACTTCCATGTGAAAAATATAGATTTAATTGTTACTTTTACTATTTTTGATTAAAAAGGCTACCAGATATATTAAGTGCAAAGGGATAGGCTAAGATATAGATAAAATAATATAAGGATATATCAAAGGAAAATGAAAAACCACGATTATTTCCCAATACATCAATGAATTTCGAAAGAAAATTAAAAAAAAACAAAAAATAACAATGAAACAGTGCAACTTAGTTCGAATGTATTTATAAAGCAGGCTTTGCATCGAAAACTATCATAAAACGTTGTAATTCTACTTTTGTTTGTTAAGTGTCAAAAAGACATTTAAGTTAAATGGAACAAAACAGATTTTTTTGTTGTTAATTTAATTGAACAAAAAATTTGAGACTCCAAATATTATCAAGCTTATTCCGTTTTGAAAGGGATGTCCTGTATACACGTAAATGGAAGGAATCAAATGACCTTGAAACCTGTATCGACTTCGATAGAGCAGCCCAACGTCTATAATACGATATTTTTATTGGAGGCTTGCGCAACGTACATGGAAATAAGAGGATTTTGACAGTAATAAAAATTTTACACATCAGATTCCAGCCTTAGGCGAGCGAGGGTTAAATCACGGAAACCCACTTTCTCACTACGTTTAATAGATAGAGATGTGACGTTTTCGCATTATGATAGAGACAGGCGATATAAAAAGAATTCGTAGTGTTTCACCTCTAAAAATTGCCGAGAAAGAAAATACTGGACAAAAAATTTGTCATTAGTTGTGGTAAAATGTGACGAAACAACAACAGACTGGACTTATAGTCCTGTAGCCAGGAGGGTCCCAATTGCCTCCTTCATTTAGATGGAGTTACACAAGTGTTTTTTGTGTATTTTGAGCTGCAAAACACGAATTTTTTGGGTAGAAGTTTGCCCGGATGTCGATAAGTTTTTATAAATACTAAGAACTTAGTTTTTGGCAAAATAATTGTAATATTGCAAATTTTTATTAAATTGTTAATGTTTCGTTCAGTTTTCATCGTTTTTTTGGTCTAGAAATGAAGAGTACGCGTCAAGATCGTGTATTAAACGCCTGCTCTCTTACATACATGGCGGCGCACCCTTCTGAACGCTCAATCGCTATTTGTTTATAGCTTCAAATAACAGTGGAAAAAACTAATTTTCACACTGCAATTACTCATAATTTGTAGTATTTAACGTGAACTTTCAAACGCCGTCAGCAGAATTACAAAATACCTATTCAATCAAAAGCTATTAACAATTGAAAACCGCAAAAATTGCATTTTTCGAGTTTTTAACGGCGTTTATTTCGAAAACTATGCGTTTAGCAAAAAAATTGCAAGACATTTTCTTCTTAAAATGGCCAAATAACAAGAAAATACCTTTTATTTTGCCAAAAACTAAGTTCTCAGTATTTTGCAAGTTTTTGGTCAATAAAAAACTTATCGACATCCGGGCAAACTTCTACCCAAAAAATTCGTGTTCTGCAGTTCAAAATACACAAAAAAACACTTGGGTAACTATCAACCATCTAAATTAAGGAGGCAATTGCGACCCCCCTGGCTACAGGACTATTAGTTTATCTGTAAATTATTTCCACTAAAAAATAATTCAGGAAAGGCATTCACAAAATTTCTCTTTTAAAAGTCACTCGGATGAGAAATTGAGGTTTCCAGTGTTTCACAACACACGAGAATCTATATAAAATTTATCTAAAAAGAGTCTAAAAAAATAACTGAAAGGAATGCTACGAAAAAATATATTTTTGTTTTTAAGAGATGTAAAAGTCGTACATTGGAATTGAATACAGACAAACACTTTGAAGACCTGTAAATTATTTAGATATCAACAATAATACATGTTTTACCATCTTCCGTGTCCTTTCATATATCCTTTCAAGTATAATCCTTTTATATACTGGCAAACCCCTTCATAATTAGATATTCACTTTATTCATTGTCTCATCTCTTTACAGCGAAAAGTCAACATATTAAACATAAATATTTTACTGTTAAGGGTACCTTAACTGTAAAATATGTATGTTCAAAGGAAGCTGACCTTGAGGGAAAATTCATTATACTGTTTTACTCTGGTGGCTAATTTTAGATCAAAGAACACGTGGTTATTTGCAGTTTTTCTAAAATTAGACTCCTTAATTGCATTTCATTTCTAAACAAAGCCGGTTCGCTGCTAACATATTGCCAATAATCTTTCGTCGGGTAATGATTTCGAAAATTAGTTGTTTTTTCGAGATATTCGCTCTATTTAGAGTAGTTATTCAAATAATCACGTAGTGGATGTGGGCCATCACTAAAAATAATTCCTACCTAATATACTAGAATTTTTCTATACCTAAATGTACGTCGTAGACGAGTGGGACGTAATACGCGGTTAATTCTGGATGTTTTTAAAATCCGTGTGATTTGTGATGCTGAAAATTGCTGACTGAAACGTTTCATTAGATACTTACAATTTGATAAAGCTAAAAGGAAACAAAGATCTATTAAAACATGTGTTTATTCTTCAAAGTTTGGAATAAATATTATATTTATTAAAAACGTGTTTTCAAACGTATCTTAACGTACAGTTTTCGAAATAATAATATATTACCCCTTCCACCACGTAATGGTAACTCTGGGGTTATAGTAAAAAGATGCTGCCTTGTTACGATACATCACTGAATATTATTCAATATGTCGATAATTACAAATAGAAAATTTGAATCATTCAATTTTTATCAGAATACAAATATATTTGTTAGAAATATAATGTTACAAGACGAAAGTATAATAAATATTTCCGGAAACATACAAAAATGCCAATAATCCTGAATTTTTTATAGAAGACAGTTGGTTTAATTAAAGATGAGGCTCTTTTATTGGGACATCGATTACTTTGGGACGTTTTGTGTTACTTTTTTTCAATTTTCTTATAATTTTGACTCATGGCTAAAAAAAATAAAATTTTATTTTATAATGTAATGCCAAGAGATAAAATGAAAAATACAGAAAGAGGGTGTAAAAACTCGAAACATTGTTTGCAAATAGAATATTTTTTTGATACCTACTAACTTACCACAATAGTGCAAAGAAACATTTTTGGAACCACTGACTTCATCGATAGCTCGGCTGGCTCTGTTTACAGGTATTTACACAAATCGATATACATTAATATTTGTAGTTAATACATGCCCATTAGTTCAATGTCAAGACATTTAAAGTTTATTCGCACATATTAAAACAGACAACCAAGATAAATTGTCTTTACACACATGAAAACATTTTTAATAATAAGAATCCAGAAAACTAAATAAGTTCCCTTCAACATTACGTGTTCAATAATAATTTTGTTTCAAACGATAACCTAAAATTAAACTAGCAATTTTTTGTTTGCTACAAAAAAAGTGACAAAAAAGCGGTCGCCGCGCTATCTGCGGTCACAGCTATTCACCTTTATGTAGAGGACGATTCCAGAGGTTCTCAATAAGTTTTAACAATTTTAATTTTTATTTTAACAACTATGCCATCTGAAAATTATGGTTAATGTTTATAAGTTTATAAAGAATTACTTGTATTTTGGAATTGAGTCTTATTTTTTTCGATAAGATCATTAATTCCTGTACGGCAACCACTTTTTGATAAAATATAACCAAAAACTATCGTACTAAATCATGGCCGGTTATAATTGATAGTACAAATTAAAAATTCGAATTAAAAAACAAATAAATAAATTTTGACAATTTACAATATTTTAAAAATTCCTTGTTATGAACTAAAAATGTTATATTCAAAATATTATGGCTGTAATTGACTTTTCATAAATAAAAAAATATAAAAAAAAACAATGCCGTACATTTTTAACTAGTGGATTTTACATAGCTGATAATATTTTTCATTAAATTTTTATAACATAACGAATGAAAATTGCAGTGCCGTACATATTCGTTGGAACAATTCTCCGAAACTGTATAAGTCCAAAATGAGTTTTATCCTAATTTCAAGAGAAATTTCATTTATACCGTAGAAATTATGATTATTGTCTTTAAGTTAAAAAAATTGTGTATAGAGAATCGAGAAAATATTTTGAGAAATTTAGAAATTTAATGACGCGCAAGAAAATATTATTTTTAAATAAATATAATAATAAACAATTATTTTTAACTCAATATTCATGAAAATTCCTATATAAATACTGACATTTAAAACAGTGATATAATATATGTTTTGAAGTAACAGTACCCTCGCATTTGCATATTTGCAACTTCTGTTACAATTGTTTGAACAATTTATTTATGCAAAAATTGTGATGAAGCCATCGGCGTACAATATATGTTTAAAATTACTAAAAATAATTTAAGTGCATTTGTTACAAAAACAACTTTAAGATTGTCGGTTATAAACATGAATAAAACCACATAAAAATTTATACGCCGAAAAGAAACAAGAGACAGAGAAAGAAGACGTTTCGATGGCCAGCTAGAATCTCGAAGGGGTAATTTTAATTTTAAAATAAAAATAATTCCAAATTTTTTAAAAATTATTCGAATGCAGATTTTGTATTGATTTTACACTTATGTAACTTGTGAAAAATATATATATATAAGCTTTTCAAATTTATAAAATTCATAATTTCTATATCGACCTATGGTTTTTTAACGGCATATCACTAAAAAATTATTTTACATCTTAAATAATGTTTTAGCAACAATTCCGACCATTTTTCAATGATCGGAAACCATAAGGGTCAGAATAGAGGTTTGCATCTGGGGTTTCTCACTCCTGTATCGACAAATATGTACGGCATTACTGAAAAATATTTCTATATCATATTATAAGTATTATTACAGAAAGGCCGTACAGTATTAAACAATTTGTATTAAGGAGAAAATAGTAGTAAAAATAAAATCAATTCTTGCAAGTAATACAATACTTATTTGCAAAAATATATTTAATAATGCCATTTAGAAGCATTTTTTTTGTACATTTTGTTTTTGTTGATTTATTGTTGTCAGTATTAACAAAATATATTAATGCCATACAAGAATTTTTCACTGTGAAATCCTACCTTTCAGGGAGAAATTAATTTTCCTATAGTAAGCACGTTTCATGGAAAATGTACGGCATGGCCAAAAATGTCATTATTTTATAAAATAGAATTAAAATTAGTGAATTTGATGTTGGTTCAAATCACCCTCCCCCCCCCCCCCCCCCATACGCTACTTACAAATAGAGGGTTTTGCCCTGCATTTCTAACCCCTGTATCAGCAGATACGTACGGCGTCACTAAAAAGTTATCTACGTGTCAATCCGAAACTTGCAGTATAAATGTCGTACTGTAGTAAATCACCAAAAACCGGGCCAAAATTATCAGAAAATCAAAAATTCTCCTGGCTTCTGGTATTGCTATTTTTGTATGGCATTAGGTCGAGGTTAATTTTTTTTATATAACCTATATACTTTAGAAGTGCCGTACAAAAATATTTTGCCGAAAAGTACCCCTCTTGGTGGACAGGTTTAGCTTACCTGTGTACTCCGTTGTACCAACAAGAATTGACGGCATAGTTTCTAAAGTTATTGTTATATGTGATAGTATTCATTTATAAGTAATTCAGCCTGAGTCAAATGATTCCTTGAAAATTTCCGATCGGCTTGTAGTCTATTACAATTAGAAAAATAAAAACGTTTCACGGTTTACAAAGGAGCTTTCATATATTGTAAACAACGTATAATACCAAAAATTACAAATAAACAAGTTTTATTGATTTTGTATAGCACTATTTACATTTATCAATATTTTCACGGAATAACTCAGTGTCTACAAGCCGCCACACGTGAAATTTCCTCCGTTGTGGAAAACCGTGGTTCTCCCCACGCGAAAAACAGCCAACCGAAGTGTTGCCAACCCAAGGAAGATATATTTAAATAGCCCGAGATGTGAATTCCGTAAAGTAGATCATACGGTTAAAACTCTGGTTCTATAATAAGATACGTGCAGCCTTCAATTGTTAAGTTAATCATTAGTAGAGTAGACAAGCAGTACCTAGAGAGATCCGTCCCAGCTTAGTGATGTTTGAAATATAGTGATTTTTGTGCGAGAACTTGCTAACGCTAAGGTCAGAAGGGCTATGCCGAGTGCTTTTTGTGTGTACCCGCTTCCTGATTGTAACTTAGAGCTGTAGTTTTTGAGTTAATTGTACTTGAAGAATATCATGTCGTCGTCAGTCCCTAAATCTTGTATGCTGTGTAATAATTTAACACGCGTTTTTAAACGTACAGAAAATAATACATAATTCCATTGTAAAAAAAAACAGTTAAATAAATCTAGCTATAATTTTAAACACCTATAACAAATTTTTCACATTTTTTTTCATATTCTGTTTCTCTTTACATATTTTTTTCTATACGTTTCGGAACTAGTTTTTATAAAGCTTAAAAAGTAGACAGAGTTCGATGTATATGTAACTATATCTGGAAATGTGTAGCAATGCAGTGGAAATATCTTAAATAAAAAAATGTATGTTCTACAGGGTGTTCCGTTCAAATCTCCTCTATTAGACATCTCGAAAGCTAAAAAAGATATCTAAGTTACGTAAAAAGTGTTGTGCAGTTCATATAAATGACTTCAAACAGTGAAACAAAGTTTATCTTCGTTGCAGTAAAGATGACATATTAACCAGTGCAATTTTTTGTGAAAAATATTCCAAAGCCCACTTATATTTCGGAAATTGTTTATATCGCAAAAGTTGCTCAAAATTGAATGGTTTCTCATTTGTATCTATATCACCATAAAGAATAATGTAATTTTTATCCAAAATTGAAGCCATAAAAATGCACTAAATATTTTTTACAGAACTCAGATATCTTTCTCCACTTTTGAGATATCGCGCTGCGGGTTTTAAATTAAACACCCTATATAGGTAAATTTTAAAACTAAAAAAAAGTTAAATTTATGTATTTTCAACATGACAATTACAATGTATATATTTTCTACTTGTCTTTTGCAATTTCTACCATAGCCACAGCCACAATTTTCATAAATTATTTCTATTTAGAACCGTTCTGTTCTAAATCGTCTTAAAATAGGCAGTTATCCCTAAATTTAAAACTCGATATCGAGCGTTCTTGTGCCAGTGAATATAAAGAGACTAACATCAGGCACCTAGCTGTAAGAATGTATCCTGTTTCTATAAATATTTTTGAATAGCAACCAAGCAAAACATTTTTCGTGACGTCAAACAAATATTATTTTAGGGCGGCCTCAGCTATAGCTACGTATCGCTCAAAAACATTGTACAGAGTGTTAAGATGTATCTAGCCTTTATAAGAAAAAGACAATTCAAATACGACATTCAAAAGAACAGAAAAATATATATATATACCAATACCGAAAAAAAAAAAACAAAGTTTATTAATACAAGACCTTATTATTATTGTTTAGAAGTAGGTACATAGTTTATTATTAGTCATTGCACTTTTACCCTGTTTTGAAGATATTAAACTAACTCAAAGAAATTCTTAAAAAATCCTGTCAAAAGTTAAACAATTTGACAACAAACATCTAGGTGTCCAAAAGATATCCAATCTCATAGACAAGATTTCTAACTGAGGAAATTGTGGAAAATAACTACTCTGCGGACTAATGTTCCGTTTAGCATCGAATTATACCAGCAATATCTAGTAAACAGTTAACAATTATTAATAAATATCGAAAATAAAAATTAAAAATGATTTATAAATACTATTACCTAATTGAAAAGCATATAACTGACATATTGAAATCATTAAATAATGCAATTTTTCAAATAAATATATCTTATTCTTGCTATTCTACCATTACCATTGACAAAGACCAACATGTAAATGCAAAATTTGAAAAAAATGAAATTTCGAAACGTCAAATGTGTCTAGACTAGAAAAATAACTAGACTAACGTGAATCGGTTTCTTAATAACCTAATCAATATTTGCCCTATTGCTAGCTATTGTGCTTTTAAATATTAGACTAATAGGGTCGTTCCACATATATATTTTTTTGTATTTATTTGAATTCAGCTTGTTTCAAAATTAACATAGCTTTTTTCAGAATTTTGTTTTTACTAATATTAACAGAGATATACAAGTTTAAAATATGAACATTTTCCGTCATTTTCTACAAGGCGTTGTGACGTCAACTATGTCGCATGCGCATTACGCTTTAATTTTAAGTTGGTAAAACAAGTTAAGTTGGCTATTCTGACATAGCTGGAACAGTCACATTTTCTGTCATTTACTATTTGATGTGCTGCTGACCGGTTGTTTCTTTTTTTGTGTGTGTTATTTTTGCTTATTATAATTCTAATTAACATGGAGAGTATGGAAAATTACAATATATTTATCAGATATTACTGCCACACTATAATAATAAATAACAGATCTACTAGGTTTGTGATAAGTACCAAAACTGTCATGAATCATGATGTCAAATCGTTTTCTGTGTATTTTGTTTATGTCTCGATTGCGCATGTATAGGAGTTGACGCCACAGCGAGAGAGACAATAATTTTAGATAGGACAGAAAATGTTTAAATTTTATTTTGATATAGTTCGTTTGTGATCCATTTTTTCTGAAAAGTAAGTTAATGAAAGTAAATATATAAGCTTTTACTACTGAAAAATAATAGCAAATTCAATTTTTGGAATGTAAGGTAACGACCCTATTGAAATACATTTACAAAAATCCTTTCAAATGAAGTCAAACTATGTTTTATGAAAAATTCAGTACAAAGAATTTAGGGGCGTATTTTTGAGGTCAAAATAATACTTTTTTCCTATAAACATGGGTCCACAAATGCTTAGTTTTTGATATACAGGTTTTTTTTTATTTTTCATGAATAATTTTCAAACAGATACTGCTGATGGGGATTGTTTACTGCAATGTCATCAGTTACGAATCTTGTTATGGAGTTGGGTATCTTTGTTATACCTTATACCATTTTTTTAGGAAAATTTTTGTTATTTATTTCTTTTTAAATAAAATACAATTATTACGTATTATAATTGTAATAGTCATTAGCTCTCACATAACTATCACACAAATACACTTTGACACAGCTTTGTTAAGTATTTAAAGTATTTTTTTTCTATTCTGTATTTTTACTGAAAACATACGGCTGTTTGAGAACACTGTACTGCATCAGATTGTTTTCTATTTGCGTGGAATGCAAAATAGTTGCGCATGTAACGCGCTCTGTTGCTTAAATAAAATTAAAGACTTTTTTGTACTCTTTCAAAAGCAAGGGCTACTCGACATGTAACTACAACGTGGTTTAAATACGGCTTTATTTAAAATTACAAAATACAGCAGGGGACAGTGCGGATTTGCATTTCAAAGTAGTACTCGTTTCACCTATTAGAATTTACGGGACCGGCATAATTATATAAATGATGTATGCATATTCATATGATGCAATTTTCGTCATAACAATTAAATAAAAGAATACAATTTACTCCCGGCAAAAATGAAATAATACGTCTAGGAAATAAAGTTCCTCATTTTCTGGACTTGCGTTTCCGCAACAAGATGCAGCGAAAAACTTCATTTCCATATATTCACCATCACGAAAGTTTTTGAATAATTCATGCCTAGGATGTGTATTAAAATGTTTTCATTCATTATTTAGAGTTTATTTTCGTGGAAATGCGGACGTTCATCATTTATGTTAATGTCTGAGTCGAGCTTGCCATGGCATCTACGTAATGCACCAATTTTATTAAAATAACAAGTATTAATAAATGTCCCAGAAACACAATAAAGGTTCAATGAAAATATATATTTTATTGGCACAATTATAAAGATATTAAACTAAAAATCCTTCAAACGAAGTCAATGTTCTTTGATTCCAACAATATAATTATGCAAGAAGATTCTTAACTGATGATATTATGGAAAACAAATACTCTGCGGACTACATATCCCGACTAGCAATGAATTATACCAGCAATATCTCGTAAATAGCTAGATAAATAGTTATAAAAACGATATACCTATCTAAATATTGCTCTATTAATATATATTTAACAATGAATGTTAATTAAATACATGTTCTCAACATACTTCGAGTATTCTGACATAGGATTTGATGTTTAGTTAATACAGAAAATATTTACAAAAATGGCGAAGGCGACGACACTTTTCAAGGCGAAATTGTGTAACTGATTTGTGATATTAAAAAAAAATCCTAGCAATAGTTACTAAAATAGTTTCAAATGAATTACATTTTTTGTTTAGAAGTTATTGAACGAAAACATTGAAAAAAGTGTTACTATTATAGAAGGTGATCCCAAAAATAACGGTGTAAGTTGCTATGACGATTTCTCAAATCAGCATAAAATTTTAAGTGTTTAGTTAAACATTGTTGTATATACGGCGTGATTCACTTCAGATGGAAACAATTATAATTACGAGTAACAAAAAATATACAACTGTTGATAAAAGCCACAAACTTGCGGCATAATTTTAAATTTTTGATTTTTTAATTTGGAATTGCACCGAAAAAAAAAGTAAAAGGCTTAGGTATAATTCCCAAAAAAAGTTTTAGAAGAAAACCTTTTCTACAAGGGTGTTTTCATTTTGGAATAGGTCATACGCGTACCTATTGCAGGAGGTAACAAAAATGCCAATCCACTTTAATAGAGAATCATATCTTACAAATTAACAAAAAAATTATATACAGGCTGTTACAAATTCGCTTCTCACTACAGGGATCTCGGAAACGGTAAGAGATACGAAGTAGCTTAAATGGGGGCAAAGTTGCTTAATCAGAGAACCAACACTATGCCTCTAAAAAATCAAGGCTAACATGAGTAGTTTTCGAAATATTTATTTGAAAAAAACGGAAATTTTGAAAATCCGTTGTTTCATTTCAGCCTTGTTTGAGGTGATATTGAAAAAGCAGAACACCTTCTCGTGGCCACTTTTTGCCGTCTATCGAATGGCATAATCAACATTTTACATTTTGACACTTTTAGTAATAATTACATGTATATCGTCCAACATTTTATCATTTATCTCTAAATCGGTGCTTTCTAACAACGTGCAGTACATATATTTTTTTAAGCCTTTAATACTTTTTCATAATCTCAAATTCAAACCCAGCCCTGGAACTATGCCTTTCTATGCACAAAAGCCTGTACCATGCATAAGTTTACGAACAATAAAAAATTAAAGCTGCTTGCATGTCAAGTTTGAACGAAATCGCTTCATCTGTATTTTTTCTTTCATTTTTTTTGTCATAACCCTCTGTATCTTCAAAAAGAAGCATTTCTGGGCATTTGCAACGTAACATTCGCCATCATACTTTGACCAAGTATTTTAGTTACCCTTTCTGTATACAACTTGACTGTGAAAAGCGTAAAAAAATCATAACCCATATTATAAATAGAAAATCACGCTTGTCGTACACCTTGTATCTGCGCAGTGGGCCTCCAAAGGACACTCACATCCGAAGCGTCTATTTCTGACCACTTTGCACCTCAACTTTTGTCCAAAACAAAGCGTATGTTTCAGAAAACGAAACGCGGCAGAGAAGCTGCCAAAAGTAACTTACCAGCACCGCCCTTGATTCGGCTTTTTTCGCGAGATCGCCAAAACAAAGTTAATCACGGTCAGAATTAGTACGGAACGTCGAGTTTGGCTCGATTTCGGGAAATAGTTGGGTAAGTGACGTCGAAAAAACACGCACGTTGATGACAAAGACTTTTGAAAATAGCATAAAATGGAACGTTCCAAGATAGAATATGAAAAACACTTTCTATGAGTGACAAAATTGAACCTTTTATTAGACCCCTACTTCTTTGCATCCGAGAATTATAATAATTCATTTTCATCCACCACAACTCCAAACGCTCATAAAACACAAAAATAGTGAGTCTACGATTGATTCCCTAGAAATCCACTACCTATTTCTATAAGAAACAATCAGGTTATTCGATTGATGTGTGGACAACATGAGTTAGAGCTCGTCCCTAGTTCGATGACACCAACCAACAGATATCAACAAATACAGTCAGTTCTTTTTTTGCCTGTGCTTGCTGGTCGATTCTTCAAAGAGTTCCTAAGTATATTGCGTCCAATTCCGTCTTCTTGTGGTCCCACTGTCTGTTTATTCGTTTTGTAGTACAAAACTCAAAAGTCTACTAGCCGACTAAATTTCCTTTAAATCTCTGGAATTTAAGTAATGCTGGCTGATCTTCCTAAGCACAACCTCAGCAATTTATTTGTTCTTTACTGACATAATTAACTTAGTTGGCCATGAATATGAACATGGTTTACTCAAGAATCATTGAAGTTCGGTAGATCAAAATATATAAGAGCAGTTCAGTGCCATTTCCGTTACTATAACCACGACAATAAAAAACGCAAAGACAGAGACAAGTACAGACTGGTCCATTTTCGATGGGATTTCAGGGTATCTCAGAAACTACTAAAGATATGATAAATCTGACACCACGTTCTCGAGCTCGATTTTCATGGCAAACTCGACTGTCAAATCAGAAATTTGCTATCTTCATTTGTTTCTGAGTTACAGGGCGTTTCTCGTTATTGTGACACTTTTGAACATGTCTGTATCTCAGCTGTTAAATAAGTTAGAGTTAAAGTGAAAACTGCTCAAGACTAATTCTTTGGCGTAGAATTGAATGCCGGTATTAGATTTTTAGTAGGTCTTAAGATTCCGGAGTTATGACCCAAAGTTATAATTTTTTAAATGGAAATCGTAGCTGGTTATGACCTAAAAAAATGGAGATTTTTTTTTGCTTTTCAGCAATATACCACATGCTATAGTTATTTTTCCAAACACAGAAGATACGGGGTGTTTTATATATAAATTCGATCCTTTTTTACATTTTAATATGGCTGGCTATGAAAATACATACAAAACTATAATTCTTACTTTTACAAAACTCATATCTGTTGTAAAAATATGACGTTTATTTAAAATATATATTACAGATAAGAAAAGACGGAGTTTTCAAAGTTTTATTCCACTTCAACTAAAGTTACAATATTAATCGTAAATTAAACAATAGTAAGTACCTACATCAATAAAAACTTTCTGATAGCTAAATGTTCAAATTGCCGTCCCTCAACTGTCACATATTTCACGTATCTTCTGGCAACGCTTCGGGTAGCATTCATTAAATGTATAGGTATTTGAAATATTATTAAAAGGAATTTTAAATATAATGTCTTTTAGAAAACCTCAAATGAAAAAGTCCAATGGACTCAAATCAGGTAACCTAGCTGGCCATCTGATCGGTCCGTTTGTTCCTATCCACCTATCTCCTAAAATTTCGTTAGTATTATATTATGACACGAGTATATGTTGTGCATTTAAAATAAATGTCATATTTTTACAATAGATATGACTTTTGTAAAAGTAAGAATTATAGTTTTATCTGTATTTTCATAGCCGGTCATATTAAAAAGGAAAAAAATATTATTTATATATGAAACACCCCGTATCTCCCGTGTTTGTAAAAATAACTATAGCATGTGATATATTCCTGAAAAGCGGAAAAAAATCTCTATTTTTTTAGGCCATGGTCAGCTACGATTTCCATTTAAAAAATATAACTTTGGGTCATAACTCCTAAATCTTAAGATCTACTAAAAATCTAATACCGGCATTCAATTCTACGCCAAAGAATTAGTCTTGAGCAGTTTTTACTTTAACTCTAACTTATTTAACAGCTACAGATACAGACATGTTAAAAAGTGTCACAATAACGAGAAACGCCCTGTAACTCAGAAACAAATGAAGATAGCAAATTTCCGATCTGATTTCCGATTTCCGAGTTTGCCATGAAAATCGAGCTCGAGAACATGGTGTCAGATTTATCATATCTTTAGTAGTTTCTGAAATACCCTGAATTCCCATCGAAAATGGACCAACCTGTACAAAGACAAGTACAAAGACAAATGCAATAACAAAGGGAAAGACAAAGGAAAAGACAAAGGGAAAGACAACTGAAAATTGACTTCAGATTGTATTCAGCAGATCAAAATGGGGGATAGGGTGACCTAACCGTCGGGATAAACCAATTTTTTATTTTGTGTGCATGTGTTATGTTTTGAGACAATTATATCACCAGCGTAATAAATCATTTCATGCATACATCCTTCGCGGGGATTTTGAATATATTCGAGGGTTAATATTCAAATTGGCAATCTACATATTCCGAGAGGTATAAGCGGACAACGCGGCGGCTACGAAATCTCCGCTAATTTTCGAATTGCCCACAATTCAAGTGGTGGCATGAGCAACGACTCTAATTTTACATGTGGGCGCGTCACACTCGACGAAATATGGACGGGCGTCTCGGCGTTTAACGTCGTCGATGAGGCGTCCTATCAATATCAGATTTAAATCAGAAGCGTATCGTTCGTTGTTTGATATATTTTTTTCACCTTTTATTTTCTTTGTCTCCGAGATACAAGAAGTTTAAAGTTAATGAAGAGATATGTTTTAAAATGCCTGAAATATTTGAGGGAAACCATGAAATTATTTTATTTGTCATTGAATAGCTGATACATGAACTATTATCATTATTTCAAAATTTCTTCTTAAATGTATATGACCATATAATTACTTCTCAAAAATTATTTATTCCCTGGGATACTGGTAAAAAAAAACACGTAGTTTATAAAACTACTTTTCATCCAAAAATTGTTTTTCCCGAAACAATCGTATCGTTTCGGGTTTTACTCCATCTTCAGATAGCAGCATCAAAACGTGAATTATTATAAAATATCTTTTTCAATTGTTATCATCTAAAAATTTTTTTAACACAATCATATAAAATAAACCATTATTAAAAAAGATGACAAGGTCACAAATTTTCTCCCCTTTAGGAAAATGTCTACATCTATATATTTTAGACTTTTTTATATTTTAAACCAGATTGTATAATTACAAAAAACACATTATTTTGATTTTTTATCACACATGCTGCTTTAAATATTGGGATCTCGGTTATCTTAAGAGATACAACGTTTATCAAATTAGATCAAAGCTGTGCAATTTGATGGATTTTTTAAAATTATGCTTTGAAAACAAAACATTCAACAATTATTTTATTGACATTTTGACAGTTGTGTTAAGTTTTGACTGACAATGTCAAAATTTGGATAGCTATACAGGGTTCATGTTTAAAAAAACTTGTGTGCAAGTTCCACATGGGCAAATAATGGTGGTAGTTCATGTAACGTTTTTTTCTTAAACTCCCTGTTTTCGAGATTCAGTGTGTTGATGGACATGAATGCTTAAAAAAAGTGATAAGAACAGAACAGTATTAGGAAACAGACTAGGAGACAGATAGAACAAAACAGCTGCACAATTAAATAAATGAGCAAATCTCGAAATACTACAGTAGATACTGAAAGTGTCCAATATTTGCTTCTATGCAACATAATTTTTCTGGAAAATGGTACATGCTACCGAATTTTGACAAGTATACCTTTTTTCTAGTATACTTTAGAGTTTACAAAACCATTTAGAAATGTAAGGAATTTTAACTTTTAACTTTTTTTTTTCGATTGTACCCCTCCAATTACTTGTATCGGCTACACTGCTTTTCAGAAAGTAACCGTTTGCACATTATTCTTAACGCACAGTTGATGTTTACTGGTGTACAAATTTTGACATTTTTATCTTTAGCCGATTTAAAGATAATTAAGGAAAGCCATTTGGAAAGTAACAACTTCAATATACTGTATCTCGAAAACAGGGCATCGAAGAAAAAAACGTTACATGAACTACCCCCATTATTTTCTCATGAGGCACGTACACACAAGTTTTTTGAAACATGAACGTGACACCCTGTATATGCAATTTTCACACGAAACAAACTAATATCCTTCAAACTAATTAGGTAATCAATAAGTTTGAAGCATGTTCATGCAAAAATGACGTTTTTATTTATCTAAGCCTTAACATTGTCAATGAATGGACTGTCAAAATTTCGTTTGAGGTAATCTTGCTTTCAGAACTCCCTTACCATTTCTATAAAGGACGATTTTTAACCAATACGCATAAACTTGAGGAATGATTCTACACAGGAAAACATGAATATCTATGAGTTATAGTAGTTCAAATACAGGGTGGTCCGAATTTTATGCAGGAAACTTCGAGGGTAGATAGATCTCTTTAAAATAGTAGGTGTTTGCCTTATAAACATAGGTCCGTAACGGCCTCGTTTTAGAGATACAGGGTGTTGAAGTTGTTAAAAAAAATTGATTTTTTGTTTATATCTCCGGAATCCATCAACCGATTTCAATATAATTTAGTACAGATAATGTATGATAGTAGGCCTTGTATTCCCTAAAATATGAGCTCTAAAGGTCCAACCAGTGGTGTACAACTGGACAGGGTCACCCCTTTTTTATAAAAAAAACCTACGCCACTGTATTTTTTACAAGCTGTTGTACCGAATTTATATTCTAATGCACAAAATACGTAAAAAAGGTAACTTGAATTTTTTCCCTAAAGTTCACCGTTCTCAAGTTATTCATACCAATACAATCCCCTTGTGGTAGACACTTCTAACCATAATATTACAAGAATATTTATGTTTATGCTTAAAAGTAAGTGCAATTTGTAAGCACATCAACAAAATTCTTTACACTCATCGCTTTCATCTTTTTGGATTAAAACAATATTTGGAAAATCACGACAAAGGAATGAAAGGCACAGAAATGAAATTTTAAAAGCATTTGACGACGATCCTCGGCTAAGTACACGAAGAACGTCTCGGCAACTTGGGGTGAGTAAATTGAAAATTTGAAAAGTTCTACGTAAGGATGGCAGAAATCCGTACCATTTACAACCTGTGCAAAATTTACTTCCGGGAGATGCAAAGAGACGCCTGAATTTGTATCAGTAGTTGTTTGAATTCTTACCAGAAATACTTTGGACCGATGAGGCTACGTTCACAAGGCGAGGGGTAGTGAATTTTCACAATCTGGATATTTGGTCACAAGAAAATCCTCATGAAATTCGGAGTCATTTCTAAACTTTCTAGAAAACCATCTATTTGAATTATTAGAGGATGTTCCATTAAATATACGACAAAATAGCTGGATACAAATGGATGGTGCTCCTGCGCATTTTAGGAGAATAATACAAGAATGGCTTAATGAAAATTATATGAGATGATGGATAGGTAGAAGACCAAATGCCAATGTCAACCATAATGGTGCAGAGGGTCCAGTGTCTTGGCCAGCCAGATCGCCAGATCTAAACTCCCTGGACTTCTATGTTTGGGGTGACCTACCTGAAAAGTTTACTCTACTCCAATAGATACTAGACCACAACTACTGCAGCGAATAGAAGACGGGTGTAATGAATTAAAAGAAAACCACCACATGATATTAGCTTCAATTAGTTCCATTAATAGAAGATGTCAGAAATGTATCGATGTGGGTGGTTCGCATTTTAAACAATTGCTGTAAATACGTAACGTTAATTTTGTTTCTTGTTTAGTTGTTGTTGCTTGGTAAATGTATTTTTATTATTATTTTGATTTAAATTGTTCTTATTTGTAAAGATAATGCCTCCAGGGAAAACTAAAACACACCAGGAACACTACCTCACAAGTGATGTGGAAAGAATTTTGTTGATGTGCTTACAAATTGCACTTACTTTTAAGCATAAACATAAATATTTTTGTAATATTATGATTTGAAGTGTCTGCCACAAGGGGATTGTATTTGTATGAATAACTTGAAAATGGTGAACCTTAGGGAAAAAATTCAAGTCACCTTTTTTACGTATTTAGTGCATTAGAATATAAATCCGTTACAATAACTTGTAAAAAATACAGTGGCGTAGGTTTTTTTTATAAAAAGGGGGTGACCCCTGTCCAGTTGTACACCACTGGTTAAACCTTTAGAGCTCATATTTTAGGGAATGCAAGGCCTACTATCGTACATTATTTGTACCAAATTTTATTGAGATCGGTTAATAGATTCCTGAGATATAAACAAAAAATATATTTTTTTAACAACTTCAACACCCTGTATCTCTAAAACGAGGCCGTTCCAGACCTATGTTTATAAGGCAAACTCCTATTATTTTAAAGAGATCTATCTGTCCTCCAAGTTTCCTGCATAAAATTCGGTCCACCCTGTATAGGCCCTGATAACAGCCTTTTATTTTGTTTCTAAATTTCGCTTCAGATATCTACAGATGTAATTTTGGTACACACATTACTGTCAATAAAAGTTATTTATTGTAGGCAATTATTTACAATTTTTATCGTGGAAGTGCTAACAGAGGAGCAGTTAGGATTATTTACACATAATTTTTAAACTTCCACTTTTTTTAAATTTCGATAAGCATCATTTTCTAGATACAAAAGTTATTTCTATAAAAATTCAACAGAGTAACAGTTTTTCAGGAAAACGTTTCAAATTATCGAGATTCATAAACATATAAGTATAATTTTAACTTATGACAAATAAGTAATAAAAATGATTATAAATTATACAAAAAATATAATAAATTGTGAAGTATCATAACTACTATTCGAGTTATCTACTTCATTTTTAGATTAGAGAGTCTATCAAATTCTTGGAGAAAATGTATGTATGTGATCTTTTCAACTCTTCCGCAGTATAAACTTGATTTAATTTATAATTTCTTAAATTATCTCCGTTATTAAAAAAAATTGTTAGCACATTCTTTTTTCCATTACCAATCATCTTTCAATCAATCAATCAATCAATCAATCAATCAATCAATCAATCAATCAATCAATCAATCAATCAATCAATCAATCAATCAATCAATAATTCAATCAATCACCTATTTTAATCCCAGTTTAATCAATGACAGTAACTGCCCCTCTTTCGGCGCTTATGATTTATTGTAGGACAAACATTTTTTTCATATTTTCATATGTAGAATTGTTTTCCAAGTTTATCCGTACCTATAGGTTAAGAGTAATCCAGTGTTAAGTTAAGCCAATCGCTTCCCGTTTTCCATTAAAATAAAAACGAAAATCAAAATTCTCGGTTTTCCATCCGAGATCCTAATTGGTGCGTCTCGAAAACCGGCTACCCTGTATGTATCCTACTTGGCCCCTCAATGAAAGGCAAGCGCACGCCTCTGGCACGAGGATAACGCACACTTGATACTAAAACCGTAAAGTCATCGGGTTTATTTAAAGCTGCGGGACGTATGGTTGTTCGCTGTTCAGTGAAACTCTCAAAAATGGAAATCTGCCAGGAAAAAGCGCGTTGCGAAGCTCAACCAGAACTAACACATGCAAATAGTGTTTATTCGATTAACTAAATAGGCGACGTTGCCATCTGGAAAGGGTATCATCTAGAGCAGTGGTTCCTAAAGTGTGGGTCGCGACCCCCTTGTGGGTCTTGCGAAATATACAGGGTGTTCCTTAATGATATGCGAATATTTAATATAGGGTGTGATTCTACATAGAAAATTAACGATAGTTTGCTTCATTATTAACAAATGTATTTTTTTAGGATTAAAAAGAAATCATAAGAAGCGTGCTTATTCTTCAGAAATTAATTTCTTAAATCTACAGTTCATTCCTCAATTTTGGTTACTAGTCCAAGCATTATAGAGAAATGCTTACAGAAATTATTACCTGGACAAAAAAAATATGACCGTATAGAAAATTAAATTTTAAATTGAGTTTCTTGTTCTTTAAACTCGATCCAATATGGCGAACATGGTTAAAAAAAATCGCAAAGTTGAAAAAAACGGTTTTTCTAAAATAACTAAAAAAATATAGCACGGATTGAAAAATTTTAAATGAGAAAGTTGTAGGTTTTAAAAAGATCTATCGACTGATTTTTTGAAAGTATCGATTGCTTTGTTACTTTTCGAGATATATCGAAAAAACCGTTAAAAATCTTCTCTTTTCTCTTCTTCTATAACTCGTTTACATTTACGTGCCCATATTTGCTATTTACTGCAAGCATAGCCCGCGGCAAGCCAAAAAAGTACATTTTTGAAAAATTTAAAAATATTAATTATTTTTCGAGATATATCGATTTTTTGAAAAAAAGGCGCTCTCGAAAATTGGCTAGATCTTCTCAGCGGATAGCCCTACAGTAACGATTTTCGGTTTATTTTCTTCGTAAAGAGTTATATTATCATGCTGTTAAAAAATGTTGACGATTTTATTAATTTTAAGGATCAAAAAATGACTGAAAAAGTTGCACTTTTTTTGGGTATGTTTTTTTCAAATAACTATTTCAATTTTTATTATTTTTTTGTACTTAATCTGGGGTAGCTAAACACGAATATTATAGCATTTTCGCCTTAGAAGCAAAATAGACCCGTAAATGTTTAGTTTTCTTTCTTTAAAAGTCATTTTCATAAAATAAAAATTGAAATAGTAATTTGAAAAAAACATACCCAAAAAAGTGCAACTTATTCAAAGTCATTTTTTGATCCTTAAAATTAATAAAATCGTCAACATTTTTTAACAGCATGATAATATAACTCTTTACGAAGAAAATAAACCGAAAATCGTTACTGTAGGGCTATCCGCTGAGAAGATCTAGCCAATTTTCGAGAGCGCCTTTTTTTCAAAAAATCGATATATCTCGAAAAATAATTAATATTTTTAAATTTTTCAAAAATGTACTTTTTTGGCTTGCCGCGGGCTATGCTTGCAGTAAATAGCAAATATGGGCACGTAAATGTAAACGAGTTATAGAAGAAGAGAAAAGAGAAGATTTTTAACGGTTTTTTCGATATATCTCGAAAAGTAACAAAGCAATCGATACTTTCAAAAAATCAGTCGATAGATCTTTTTAAAACCTACAACTTTCTCATTTAAAATTTTTCAATCCGTGCTATATTTTTTTAGTTATTTTAGAAAAACCGTTTTTTTCAACTTTGCGATTTTTTTTAACCATGTTCGCCATATTGGATCGAGTTTAAAGAACAAGAAACTCCTTTTAAAATTTAATTTTCTATACGGTCATATTTTTTTTGTCCAGGTAATAATTTCTGCAAATTTAACATTAATCCGTGACAGAATGCTTGGACTATACTGCAGAGATACATTTATTAGTTCAGTATAACCTATTCGTGGTTTCATTCAATAATCGTTATCAATGACAAAATAATTTCTTCCAAACATAAAGCTGTTCAAGGTATCAAAACATTAAAAGCATCTAATACTTGCTCAGGACACTCTTACTTTATTCCATTTCAGAAGTGAACAAAATTTCGGCAATAAATATAATTTTATTATTCTACCAGTGATTATCTCAAAAAAAAATTAATTTAGTTGGATACAACTTTCTAAAATTGGATTATTACCCATCATTAATTGTCATTATCCAATTCTTGTTAGAATATTGTTTTAAACTCAATTTTTAATCAAGCTGCTTACAAACCTATACAGGATGTCCAAGAAATTGTGGACAGTTTCGAATAGCAGAAGAAAAATAATATCCCAAATTTATATATTTTTTTGTTCTAGATCGAACAATAGCGTTATTAACTCTTGAGGTTGATCATTGAAAATAGATTTTTCGTTAAATATAGATAATTTTCGGGTAAAATCTATAAATAATATGAAGCTATTTCTACTAATATATTGATTTTCGTAGCTACTTTGAGGGCTAGAGAGAAGCGTATCCTTGACAGTCTTGCTCTAAAAAAATTTGTAGGCCTATTTGTTGCACTTATAAATAGTCCAATCAATCTGTCACGGCCTAATGTTAAATTTACAAAAAATACCACCTGGAAACAAAAAATATGGTGATATAGGAAAAAAATTCTAAGATAGTGTTTTTTTTCTGTGGCGCATAAACGGCAAAGTTAACCTAAAAAAATCATAAAAGTTAAAAAAACGGTTTTTCGCTAATAAAAAAGAACTTGAACTCCAATCGAAAAAAGTTAAATGAGAAAGTTGTAGCTATTAAAAAAACATATCGATTTGTATTTTTAAATATATCGATTGCTATGTTACTTTTCGAGATATATCGAAAAAACCGTCAAAAATCGACTTTTTTTGTTTTTGCTGTATCTCTTGCAAATTAAGGTTTTGAAACTTGTTACTTGCTGTAAATGTAGCCCTCGGTAAGCAAAATAAGGACCCTTTTTAAAATTTAAAAAATTATTAAAAAGTTTATATCGATTTTATATCGACTTTTCGAAAAAAAAGTTCACTCGAAAATCTGCTCTTCTTGCTCGACGAATAGTCGTAGAAAAACGAATCAAGGCTCATATTTTTTTCCATAAGAATTGTACCTTCATGGTAAAAAAGAGTGATAACGATTTTATTTATTTCAAGTGTCCAAAGATGACTGAAAAAAGTGTAAATTTTTGCTCTCGTTTTTCTTGAATATCTTTTTCAATTTTCATTACATTATTACAGGAATCGATTGCTGGCATTTTTACGCGAATTGCTCTACGATCTTCTGGAACCGAGATATTTTTTTTTTTCAAAAAATTCCACAGGCCGTTATTATTCTATTAGTATTTTTACAGATTACTTGCCCGTTGGACGATTGTCACAATGTTAATTGCTGCTGTAGTTCTATTTTAATTGAAATTAATTGAAATTTTCATTGCAAACATATGATCCGAGAGTATAAAGGAAGGGGTCGCAACTTCAAAAAGTTTGGGAACCACTGATATAGAGGGAAGCCGGGCCGAGGGGCAATTGAATAAGATTTGCATTTGAGGAGCTTAGCCGGCCTATCAACACTGCGATAAAGTGCGCTAATTCCGTCGTTTCGCACTTTTCACGGCTACCTGCGACTACAGTGACGCAAACCGGGGGGGCTCGCCAGGGGGGATGATATTTTAAGACGCGAAAGATAAACAAAAGGGGATAGAAAGGGTAGTTCCTACCGTGGAGTTTCGATATCGGGTATATTAAAATACTACGCGGGTTGCGAACGATGTCTATTTATATTTAATCTCTAGTCTAGAGATTGTTTTTAACGCGCTTATAGCAAATAAGGTGTCTGTACCTAATAAGGCGATGTCCCCTAATAATTCTGCTATTTTGAAACGACGTTTCTATTATTAGATATTTTACATCATTTTTGAACATTTAATATAATAATTCAATTTCGAGCAGGCCGAAGCGGCCGCGCTCTCTGCTTCTCTCACCACCACCACCCATACGATTTTCTTGAATTTCTCACTTGCATAAATAACTTTAAACAGGTTTTAAAATAGGTTGCCAATGAAGAAAAGTATTGCAAACTTAGGCCTGGTAAGTACACGAAATACCAAAGGTATTTTTCGAAAAATTAGCCCGGATGTCCCAGTACATTTAGTGTAAATGACGGTTAACGTTGATCGGCCTATAACTACGTAACTAATTGACCAATCGATCTGTTTTTTTTAAAGAAACGTATTTCCAATAACTTTTAAAACGTGCTTTAAAAAATTTGATTAGATTGAATATTCACAATGTTATTCTAATTGTTTATAAGTACAAAAATTCGACCAATGTTTAAACAAGCGCCAGAACTCTCCTAATTGATGGATTCGAATGTTTCAAAAAGCGTTTGAAAGCTTGAGAGCCCTCCTATATGTGATTAAATTTTCAAGTATCTAAGGGCCTTGGTTTCGCTGTGCAAAATTTTGAAAATTTGCCAATTTTTTTTCAAAACCTGGATTGCAAAATTATTATGCAAAATCTATCGAACCGATTTTGATGAAATTTGGTGTGTTGATTCTACATAACATGAAGTTTTCTTGAACCAAGTATGAAGGTTCTATACACAATTTAAAGACCCCAAAAAAATGCCCTAAAAAGTAATATTTTTTAACCCTATTTGTGGCGATTTTTTCGATTTTTACAATAATCATGATACAATCGATTGGTAACTAGTCATATTTTGCAAAATATTTTTTCCTCTTCCATTTTCGTCTAAAATCAATTTTTGAAAAGATACATAATTAAATAGGAAGAAAAATATGACATTTTTCGAATTTTTTCTAGTGATATTTGAAACCAAAAAGCCAAAAATCTCCGTGAATATACGATTCATCCAAACCAAAACAGATACCGCCTAGTCTATTAGGAATTTCCTTTTCGGAGCCACAGAGTTCCTGCTGTTGTTAAACAAAACAACGTCTCAAATGACTGTTAAACAGAGGCTTAAATTTAAGAATGTTTTTATACTCAAGAAGAGGATGAGGATGAGGAGAAGAGGTGCAATGAATTTAAGCCTTCTTAAGAATGGCTTGTTAAGAAATGCTTATTAACTTCGGTCCAAAAAGTCATAAAGATAAATCAATGATTTCTCCATGAAACATATTAAACATATGTAAATTATTTCTTATAGCCTGCAAGTGAATATACCTAAAAACAGCGGACATATTTTTCCTTTTTATTAACCTCCTTCCTCTATAGTGATTGATTTAAGGGCTTCTCTCAGTAGCTAAGTTGTATCATAATTCCACGGTCCGATACCTTGCAACTTCATCATTGTAGGTAGATGAAGTTATCTCCCTGCACTTACCCCAAGGGCTTTTAGTTTGGAATTTATTGGTCCATAAAAATCGCTTTCTATTAGTTACCGTTCATCTTGCGAAGTGCAAGAGGACGGCGCGCCAGTGCATGCCATTTTTCAACATCATAGAAAGAGTTCACTTCCCATCGGCCGGGAAGTTTACGATATTTTCGAGGACGGGCCAAGAGAGAAGTTACATTTTATCTTTATCAAGCCACCGTCAAGGTCGTTAATGACGATGTTGACCAAACTCTTGTGGAACAACGCGAAATTATAAGGATATTCAAGAAACAAATGTGCGTAAAGAATGTTAGATACTGTAGCCTGAGGGGTTATTTCTTTACCTATCTATTGTTACAATAAACAAAACAAACAAACAAAATGACAACACAACGGCTCGAACATTATTAATTGATTCATTGACACGCGACAGCGTACCGAGATTCAGGGACTGCGCGCTTCATAGCAAAATTTGGAAAAACTTTAGCCATTATTAAATTTAATTAACTAGCCCGAAACTCTAATCTAAAACTAGGTCGACTGCTCAATGTGAAATCTAAGGAAAAACTGACCTTTTTTAGATCTTTCCTGAATTCGACACCTCGCTTCGACACGCCCATTTCTTGGGTCCAGAAGTTTCTGTTCTTGTCTTATTGGCGGGAACTCTGGATGTCGGGATGCCCTGGTATAACTATGCCATGTTCATAATTGTCTAATGGACTGAATTTACATTTATATAAATAATTACGTGACTTACAAGTAACCCTAGCCTTCCTCTAAGCGACTCCGTGTAGCAAATACGGGACGGATTAGTCGATCTCATTTAATCTACTCTTATAGCTTGGAAAATCCGTCAAAAAAACCAGCTGCTTAATCTGTTACTTTCTTTTCCAATTACTATCAATTTAAAATTTGATTTAATTCTACTTTGGAACCTCTACGCTCTTCTCGTGATTTCGCGCGTTATTAATAATATGGGTTTCTACGCTGGCGCCTCCCAGACGAACTTGTTAAAAATATTGGTAAATTTCTCCGAAGGACGACGCTACCTACTTGAAATCCCTCAACTTTCGATAATTTGTGTTGACTGAAATATTTTACTTTTTGCCCCATTCGTTCCGAGAACTAACAAATAAATTACCATGCGACCCGGCTTTTGTTACAATACTTCCAGATGCCCATGCTTCAAAAAGCAAGAAAAATGCCAAGAATTTGATTAAAACGTCAAGAATTTAAAGAAACAAAGGCAGGTTGTAATTAAAAAAACAATTATAGAATTGTAGAAAACTTGGGTTTTGAAAAATGGAATTAACTCACCATCTTCAACTCTGACAATAATAAATAAATACTTAAACGAAGAAATACAAATGTTAGAGATAATCTTGAGGCCAAAATTTGATAATTCGTTGACCTCAGTTCAAAGTTACTTCATTTTAAATTTACAATACATTTAAATTGAAGTTAAAGTCTTTTTGTCTTAACTGCGAAACCAATGTAGCTAATATCTTCCAATTTAGCATAAAATACACTAGTATGACCCTCTATTAGCACGTACAATTTCAACTTAATATGTAGCTCCAGTGACGTGCCATTAACACAGCTAGACTCCTTTTAAAAATTTAAAAAATTGACACCATGCACCCTTCTGAAAAACCAGCAGAGAACGCATTTTCCGTAAGATCCGAAACACACAAAAAATGAGTCCAAATTAAAAATAGTGCTTTCATAAATCCTTTTATTGATTACAATAAGTAAATTCAGTTACAATCAATGATTTTATGTCCCTTATAGTCTTTATGGTAAAATCTGCCTATAGTCCTCTTAGTACAATTATTTCCCTCATTTTGAAGTAAATATTATTGCTGGGACTGGCCGTACGAATATTAATAGTACATAGAACGACTTTGAGATATAGGTTACCAGTTTCTAAACTATATTTTTGTATCCTTGACCTGTTTACCAGGAATTTAAGGTCAGTTTAAAGTGACACGAGTATAGTGTTAACCTGGAACATAGAGGATAGCTGAAGGCTACAATATTCTGGGTCTAAAATATGGAACATGTTCAATATTTTAAGCTAATTCTCTTAGTTGTCAAAAAAGATTAATTGGGTGGTTTCGGTTTAATATTATTTTATGCGATACAACTGTCTGATGATTAGCTAAATATCTATTTGATAACTTACAGACAACACTGAAGTATTTTTAAACAAGCAAATAAATATCTGTCTATATTATTTTTAGAACAACCGCCACTTCAACTAATATTTCGTTTCTGAAAATACTTCTTATGTCTATTGACATTCGAGTAAAAATGTTGAAATTTTCCAAAATTGTTTATTGATTTTAACCTTTTGCAGACAGAATTGGTGCTGTATTAATTTTTAAAGGGTTAGGCGGTGGTTACACTGGATGCGAATGCGTTGTTATAACTGCACTCTTTGCATGCAAGTGTTTGCGTAATAGTATGAAACAAAAAGAGGTAGTGTCTATTTTTCTACAGTAAACACTTCACATGGAACTTACCATAAAATATACACAGTCCCTACAATATTTGTTGAGATAGAATTCCATGAAAAGAATATGCCAATAAAGTTCTATTATCACAACTACTGTAACAATTTACTGTGGCAGGGGCGTGCCTTGAAATTTTCCGCGTTATTTTCAGAATAATAAAATATAAACACGATATACTTCGACTGGGAATTAAATTCCTTTCTTTTATTTTTCACGCCATTGATTTATTTTAATAAGAAATTACACTGAAAATGCACAGGACCATACAATTACGAAGAAAAACACGTCTTCGTAACAGCAAAACACAGTATGCACTGGAAGCATCTACGATGAACGCCACGTCGTCAATATCTTTCTACCTCTGCCTCTGATCTGAAGCTTCGCATCGATCAATTTATTCAGTACGTGACTAGCGGCACCCTAATGCCTGCCCTGTCGGCCTGGATTGCCGGTGCACAATCCCAGCAAGTTACATACGATCCCAGCCAGTATTTTCCTAAGAATAATGAATAATTTGTACCCAGCGCGATGACGCAAACAAAATCTGCGGGACTTCCGTAAAGAATAAGAATTTCCCCGCATTTTCTAGTAATGAAAAATGCATTTCCCGGGTCACCATTTGGGAACAATGAATTACGCGCACCGTGAGAAAATTTCTTATTCAGGCGTAGTCCCGGATATAATTTATCGGCGAAATCGCGATCTGACCCAACTTTAAAATTCGTAATGTATGTTTTAACAAAGCTCGCGAGAAGGGTAATAATAAATCCCGTTGGGGAATTTTATGCTAAGGTGTCGAGTAGTTACACGGCGTCGTATACATATATCGTTTATTCGCTCTGGATTGCGATTCGGTATTTCTTATTCTCCGGAGTGCTGCCTCTGCATTTCAAATTCACGAAAGCGTAATTTTAATATTCGCGAACACATTTCGCTAAAAATATATTCCGCATTAATTTTAATGGGGAATAATTTATTCCATTAGAAATAGAAAGTCGTATTAAAGAAATTTATGTACCCTGACGAGGATGAATTTTGTTTTGCTAATTTTGCCATATTAATCGTTTTGTTTTGAACTATTTAAGGTGAAATTTTAAAATTCGGAAAAAATGGAAAAATTGGAAAATACGATTATTTTTTTCCGAAGCAAAAAACTGAAAAAATTGGAAAAAATTGAAACATTCTAGACACTCGAAATAAAACCATTTGAAGAAATTCTTATTAAAATATTTTCTCGAATATATTTTCTGCTGTTTTAACCAAACAACATACAGGGCTGGAAAATCCATATGGCCCATCTGCCTTTACATGAGAGCGACAAAGTAAAGTAAAGAAATCCGTGCGATAGACAAGGATGGCTATAGTGAAGACGTTTCATAATCTGAATAGTCACCGCCCGTTTCGGGTTAGAAGTGGGAGTGACTATTCAGATTATGAAACGTCTTCAATGTAACCATCCTTGTCTATCGCACGGATTTCTATGACTTACTTTATCGCTCTCACATAACGGCCGATGTACCATGGGGACTTTCCGAACCTGTATAAGCAAAACCAAAAGCTAATCTCAGAAAAAAATATTATTTTGTGCCATGACAATCTGTTGCGGGTTGCCTAAATATGTGACGTCACACTAAAAGAGTCTATTATATCTAAAAAATCTAATCCCAGTTCCCTCAGATCAAACGGAAGTAAATAATCAAATGATCAGTACCAAAATGTCTCCTTAAAAAATCACAGGCCTTCAAAGATTTTTTCTTGTTTACTCTTAAACCGTTTGTTTTTTTGCTGTTAGAAATATCGAGTTTTTTGCTTTGCAAAAAATCTATACTTATCGCATATGACTAAAATACGCATTTCTTGAAAAAATATAGTTGAATATATGAATTTATTCTAGTCTAAAGAAATTTCACTTTTTTGTTAATTTAAATTTTCGATTTAACCCAATTTGAAGAGTTTACTGAGATGTTTATATTGTTATAAGTACGTAGGTATGCTAATGTCGATAAACTCAGAAATTGAATATGTTCGTATTTACAACATTGTGCAATGATAACTGTTGTTTTTTAAATGGAATTGTTGAACTGTCATGTTAAACTATAGAAAACTAATTAACATCTCCTTAAATAAAGATAATATTCTTTGCCTAAATAACAAATAACTTATTCATATCTATCATTTTTTTGTCTCCAACTATTAAAGAATAACTAAGCAAAACTCAATACACAAATTCAAAAGAATACGTTTTAGATAATTAAAAAAACAATTCGAGGAACAAACGCAACAAAGGGTTGTTTTACCGTTGCAGTGGAATGAATACGATTTTAAATTAATCAAAAATGTTCACCGCTAGTTAGTACCAATTAATTTCAAATTAGGACTATACCTAATTAATTAATTGGTCGAAACTAGCAGTGGATACTTTGCATTAAATAATAAGCAATTCAACATTTTCCCATACTGGTAATATTGATGACCACTGATGGCTACTGATGTACGGGGTGTGTTTAAATGAAGAAGCACAAATCTAGATACCATTTGTATGATCTTGAGTCCAAAATGTTATAACTAACCAAATATACCTTAGTCCATATTTGTTTCATTTACAGAATACATGGTGTTCATGTTTTTAAAAAATATTACAATACGCAAATATCTCGAATGATATTTGACATATTTATGAATTTTGAGCAGACGATTTAAAAAAATAAAGATAAAAATGGGAGACACTGTCAGATATCAACGTAACTCAATATTTTATAACTTGGATAAGTTTATTTAATTTCTTATTATATTTCAAAGAAAAATTTTCTTTAAAATACATTCTCTTAATTTTCTGTTCATATATGTTTATTTTCGCTCACATAAATAAAACTTTATATGTTCGTATAATTGTGTTGTCATTTTTTCATTTTTACTTTCAGACTGAAAAATGGAACAATTCGAGCAACTTTTGACTTGCGCCATCTGCCTTGATAGGTATAGAAACCCCAAACTATTGCCATGCCAGCACAGCTTTTGTATGGAGCCTTGCCTGGAAGGCCTTGTAGATTACGTACGAAGACAGGTGAATATGATTTTTAGTTGAAAATAATAAAATATTATCTAGTTTACACGGTCTGTATTTGGTATATAAAAAGTTATACAGGGTCGGAAAGTCCCCACGGTTAATCGGTCGTTACCTGAGAGCGATAAAGTAAGTCATAGAAATCCATGCGATAGAGAAGGATGGCTATAATGAAGGCGTCTCATAGTCACCGCGCGTTTCGCCCTTCCACAAATAAGATCAACTTCCACTTGTAATTCAGCGACCGGTGGTCATCTTTGTTTTCGTCGTTTGCCTTTTCTGTAATAGATGTCACTACTTATACAATTCCGACTTCGTATTCCGATATGTTAATACAATCCGTTAACTGAGGGCAGCCCTAGAAAGAGTGATGCCAGATCTACAGATTTTTTGGAATTGGGGCAATAGGGAATTTTGCTTTATTTCCTGGAATTTTTAAGTCATTTTAAAAAATATACTTAAATAACAACTAAATGAACTTTAAATGCAGCTGAGCACTATACTCCATTTGAATAACTTCTCAGTAGGCGAAACAAGGTCACTAGTGACATCTATTAAAGAAAAGCCAAACGACAAAAACAAAGATGGCCACTGGTCGCTGAATTACAAGTGCAAGTGGATCTTATTTGTGGAAGGACGAAACGGACGGTGACTATGAGACGCCTTCATTATAGCCATCCTTCTCTATCGCACGGATTTCTATGACTTACTTTATCGCTCTCACGTAACGGCCGATGAACCATGGGGACTTTCCGACCATGTATATGAAAGATTTAAACAAAACATATTATTTTTAATAATAGCAGGAGTGGTTAATTTTAATCATAAAAATCAACAATTCAAAGGTAACACAAACCTACAGGATAGATCAAGTGGAAAGTTCACAAAATCACAAATTCTTTTAAGAAAAAACTGGGTACTTCGCCTTGATTTCAAGATACAGTGTTGAAATTTGAAAAAATATCACATTTTCAGAATTATCTCTTAGAATATTTAACTCACTTTAATCTGAAAAAATTCGAAACTCTAAAATGGCACCTATTTAAAAAATTTGAAATCCTATTGGGTGATAAAAACACTAATATAATTAACGAAATTCTAATTTGCGTCAAGATTTTGAGGCTCCCAGTGGTACCGTTCATCTATATCTCCGCCAAGGATTGACGAATTTGTAAATCAACTTGGCGGGCTTACATTTTCACTCAGATAAACCATCAGTAGCCCAGGTTTCATCAGTTTACGTCAAATATCTTCGGAGATATTTCAGTAAATGTGATTTTTTTCAAATTTCATAAAAGAAGCGAACTGCATTCTACTTATGAAACTTTTTGCTTAAAATAATTGTTTCTAACACCCTGTGAAGTTTCCGCCTTAAAACCTTGACCACACTGTATAAATAAATCATTAAGCACGTTTTGTATTTCTAATGACGACATCATTCCAGGTTAAATGCCCAGAATGCCGCGCCGAGCACAGAATCCCCTACCAGGGGGTCCAGGGCTTCCCCACCAACGTAACCCTGCAGAGATTCCTCGAGCTGCACATCGAAATAACCGGGGAGTTGCCCGATCCCACCAGCGGTCAAGTGATGGAGAGGTGCAACGTTTGCTCAGAGAAGGCCTACTGCAGCTTCTGTTCGCACTGTGATAAAAAAATATGCGAGGAATGCAAAGGGGCCCACATGGAGATTCTGAGAAGGGAAATCTCCAGAATAAACAACCAGATCAGGAGGGGCATCCACAGGCTACAGGACACCCTTTCCCTGGTGGAAAAGAACGCGCAAAACATACAGACCAACTGTCTGTCTGTGGGCGAGGAGGTCGACGAAATCTACAGGAGACTCAACAAGGCCCTGAAAGATCGCACCGATTACCTACGCGGGGAAATCGATCGGTACCTTACCACGGAGCTTCGCAGCTTAACCACGCTTAAGGAAAACCTAGCACAAGAAATTTCAAACATACTAAGTAATTGCGATTTGGCGGACAAACACATGAACGAGAACGTGGACATTTGGGACGACTGCGAACTCATGGACGCCAAAGAAATCTTCCTTAAGACTGTAGAATTCATCCGCAACTTCGAATACGAAAACTCGGACTACAGCAGGAAAGTACGATTAATTCTAGCGCACGACCCGAACCAGCTGGTGCTTCACGTGGCCGGTTTCGGAGATTTAAATATAGCTAACAGTCACTTTGGCCAGTCCTCTGGTTTGTTGCAGCCAACGGGAGGTCCCGGTCTAATGCGATCGAAAAGCGACCACAGACTAGCCTCTCAATTCAGGCAGCAAGAAGAGAGAGGATACGGAGAAAGGGGTTACGGTGATTCCGAAGACCAAGTTCTCAGTGGCAGGAAATTCGGCGAAAGGCCCAAAACGACGACCACCACTGATAGGTACGGCGAGAGGTACGGCAGAGGCGGCACCGATTACGGTGATGATTACGACCACGACGGCAGGCCGACAAGGTCTAAGTACAGTAGATTCAGACGCCATCAGAACCCAGACAACGATTCTGATACCGAACAGTCATCCAAAGTCAGATTCGAGCAGAAACATGAAAGAGAAAAAACTTTGGACACGGAAGATGTAGCTCGTGGACCGCTTAGTGGAATTACCAGATTAGCGGATTCTCCAAGAGTCATGAAAAAGATGCAGGAGCACGAGAGCGGTAAAAACAAGAAGAAAGAGGAAGCTCCACCCCCACAACCTGCCCCTCAGCCAAAAGTAGTTCCTAAGAGACCTCCGCCTCCGACCACAAGGCAAGTGAGCGAGGAGGACGAAATTAGCAGAATTAAAAAACAAAATAAAGGGGCTACTACGTCCACAGAAACCGCCACTACAGAAACGAGGCCGACAGAAAGGGCTCCCACAGAAGAAAGACAAAGGAAAACCCCCGCCCCTGAGGTGAGTTTGGATGAACCGTAACCCCTTACACAGTACCTGATTAAATCAATTTAGATATTAAAACTTAGTATAATATATGTTGCTTGTTTGCCGTCCATTGTGGTAGTTCACAAATTATTAACTTAATGAAAGCAAAAGTAGACTCGATCACACATTGGCATGTCACCTACTTTCAACTCAAGCCTACTACCTTTTGTTGTTTTGTGTGTGAAGCATGAAGATGTGTGCAAGATCCTTCTAAATCCTAACACACTGTTTTCTCCAGGCCGTATCCAGTACTGAAGAAACTGACGAATCAGTAAGTTCCCTGCAACAAACGCAAAGGAAAACCGCAGCCAGCAAAACCGCAGCCGCAGCTACAAGAAGACCTTCCGACGCTAGCCACAAGAAATCCGCGCGCTCGGCTAGCTCAGACTCCAGCTCATCGACGGAATCTTCTACTGCTTCATCATCAGCCATTCGCAATACCGGCGCACCCTTCACGACTGAAGAAGTGAAACAAAAGATTTTATCCCGCACAGATAACACCACCCCCGCAGTTCGTTCTCGCGCGGGAAGTGGTTCTGCCGCTTCGCCCAAAGACACGCCGGCTCAAAAGCCTTTCCAAAGTCGATTCCTACAAAACAAACCTACAACGGTCCCCCCTCCCACTACTAACGACGAAGAAGTGAGCGAAAGTAGCTCTGAAGAAGCTACGGAATCTGAAGAAGAATCCGAGGAAGAAACTGTCCCAAAAACTGAAACTAATAATATGGCCAAATCAGATATTGGTCCCCTTCTAGCTAGAAGCGCAAACGCTAGAGACAACAGTGCAGAAAACACTCGCAAATCTGACGAACCATATACTAGACCAAAATACACGCCTAAAGAAGAGCCACCCACTACTAAATACACAAGAACCAGACCAACACCTACAGAAGACGAACCACCACGCTATGGATACACCAGTAGATTTTTGAACAAAAGCAAAAGCTCCGCAGTGATACCTCCAGAAGATGAGGACCATCACAGCAGCAGATATGGCTCTAGTGGAGCCGAAGAAGAGCCTAAATATCCTTCGAGTGGCCGCTCCCGCTACATGGCCCTAAAAGAGCGGCGACAACGCTTAGCTCGAAGCAGAAGCAGCCAACAATTCGGCGACGAAGAGGAACAAGACGAACCAATCTCGCCTACCTCCTCCAACCCTTCTGCATACCTGGCGTCCCGAGGTTACGGCTCGACAACATCTGGACACGATCTTGCCAGAAGCCGATCCTCGCATGCCCTGAAATCCAGAGACAACTCACCAGAACGGTCGTCCGCGGCCACCGAAAAAGACGGTGCCGCCCTCAGTTCATGGGCGAGATATTTAAAGAATAAGTACGGCAACAGAAGCGCAGCTAAAGACAAGGAATCCGGAGCCAGCGCGACAGCGCCGTCGTCCAGCACGTCCTCCGCAGCCAGGAGACTGTCGCTCGGCCTTCCGCTCAGGTCGTCCACGGAAATGGGAAGCTCCGACGACGATTCAAAAAACATGCAAGGCTCCCCCACTACCCCTACAGCAGCTACGGCGGCGGTCGGTACGTATATCACAATTTTTCTTTAAAATAATAAGTTGTAGGCAGTAAAAATTTGTTTGTTGAATTTCACATTGAAATAACTCTCAAAGAGGTTCGAATTTCTCTCACTTGTGAGCGTAAAAAGCAATTTACTCGATTTTCCTAAAAGTGTCTAAAATATTAAACAACTTTAGTAAAAACAGTGGCAAAAGAGGTACTTGAACCACATTATACATAATTCTTAAGTATATTAAAATTGAATGCTTGTGATTATTAGTATATAAAACACATTTATAACATCCTAGGGAGACTTAGACGAGCGTTATTGAAAGTACCACGGGTGTTACAGGATAATAATGCCCTCAGTCGAACTTAGATACCTTAATTACTGTTAAGGAGACTTTAGACTTCTCGTTCAAAATCAATATGCCTACTGTACACAGAAAACGATTAACTTCATTTAAGGGAAAAGTTAAATAAGGGAATATTATACATTTTTCATGTATGTATTTGTATCATTTCATTATCATGAAATATCAACGTTTGCTTTGAAATTGGTATGATTTGCGCGCTTCCGTGGCAGTTCTCAGTGGTTAGAACAATTTCCGGGTTGCATGGTAGTCACGTCGCCGATTTAGAGTTCTTGACGTTTAGAGAGACATATCGCTCTCTTCTTCCGAAGAAATTCGAAATTGGATATTAAGTTCGCTGGACGGTATTTATATTTGCTGTGTACACTGGTCCATGACATGCCGATGCATGGCTTTGAGTCGTCGGCCCATGTCGTTCTGGTCTTTGACTTAAATTATCTTAATTCTTCTAAACTTCTGTTAACTCCTTGTATTCTTAGCCAAAATCATCGAGTTCTTCAACTGCTGAGTTTTCCACATTGTTATTCCTCAAATAACACTTGTGCTCCTTTAATCAGGTACTGACATGTCGTTCTATTTGCCCAGTGTGTACTTTTCCGCATAAAGGTACACGGAATGATGTATAAACTGCTGTAGATCATGTCTCCAGCTATCTTGGGAAAAGCTTTTCCCATCTTACTTGGAGTACAGTACTCGTAGATGCTATTAATGCGATTTTTCCTTAAGATGTGACTTATCATGTCAGTACACACTTGTTTATAGAGCATATGAGTCGTTGCCGAATATTTGTCTTTTTCCTTGTCCTTTCGTGTCCTTCTGAAGGCTCGTTCATATCCGAGTTTGTGTATCTATTTCCTCTAAAACCAAGACCTAAGTCTTGTACAGTTCCTCATCTAAGTGTTCTGGTCCGCAAATGGTACATGTTTGATGTACTAAAGGGTCCGCAATATCTTGTTTCTGGATTGGGTGGTGATGAGACTAATTTTTCAGATTCGCCTTTCTGTAAACACTGTTTTCTCTTGACAAGGACATCTAGAAATGGTAGGGCACCAGGGTGAAGTTAATGTGCGGATATATTTCATTGATGTATCTTCTGCCTTCTATTTCAGTGATGGATCTTCGATGAAGTTCTTCCAGTGCTTTTATAATCGATACTTTTGTGAATGCCGACTTCACGTCGAAACTTGGCAAAATATTATCTAAATCAAGGTGGATTCCCTTGATCTTACCAATAAAATCTCTACCGCTTTTGACTTGGTGTTTCAACTTTCTCAGTAGGTCTTTAGTTTGGTGTAGCACGTACTGGGAGAATAGGTGAATGACTGACCTAACTGCATTTACTATTGGTCGGAGTGAAGCGTTTTGGTTTGGAAGCCTTTGGAAGACAGTCACTCGAAATACAGTTTCTTGGCAATGTTAGATGCTCTAATCGCAACTTTTTTTACTTTCTTGATTTTCTTATAGGTACACCGAGTTCTGGAGTATGTTCTCCACTTTGGATATATATTCTGCTGTGTACAAGAAGACAGTTGCATTTCTTTTGTCGGCCGAGAGTATGGCAATTCTTTCATTTTCCTTTGGTTCTTTGAGAGCTTGGACTTTTTTCCTAGACAAATCCGGTTTCGGAGGTTTAAATTTCTATATGTCGTCACAAAGAGCTTGCATGTTGGTGTAATTGTTAAGTAATAAAGGAATAGGACAATAACATTCATTAAATGAAATATACACCCCAGACATCATTATCACTCTATTTCATGTTAAAAATGACGACTATCTCTTGCTTGTTAATTTTCTAGACATCTAAAACGTGACAAATATTTTGCCACATATTAGATACGTTTATTTCCTGGCTCAACTTGAATTGCTGTCCGCAGGTATCGCCCAGGCAGTGGTAGGTACCTCCCCTAGGAGTCAGTACCTGCAGAAATGCCAGCAGCTGTTCGAAATAGGTAGTCGGGGGAGCGAAGCCGGATGTTTCACGTGGCCCCGCGGCGTCGCCGTCGGGCCGGACAACTCCATCGTCGTCGCGGACTCCTCGAACCACCGCGTCCAGGTCTTCGATTCCAACGGCCGCTTCGTGAAGGAGTTCGGCCAGTACGGCAACAAGGAGGGAGAGTTCGACTGTCTCGCCGGCGTTGCCGTCAACAGAATCGGGCAATTCATTATTGCCGACAGATACAACCACAGAATACAAGTAAGTAGACCCCGATCGTCAACCGATGCTGAATTTTTCACAGTTCCTAAACTAAATGTGATCTGTGTCCCCTATCAGTTCAAACTTTATTTCTTTTATACAGGGTGATTCAGAATATCCTAAAAAAATTGGAGTTTGTACGGCGTCAAAATTGAGTTGATTTTTTAAATTCCTTATTATATAAAGTTTTGTTTCTTTCTGACTGTATAATTTCTTGAATAAAATTATTAATTCACTGGGATAACAGGGCACAATTAAATAATTTGTTGTAAAACAAGTTTTTTATTAAGGGCCCCATATTCTTTAAATAGTGTTTTCCGCAAAGACAAATAATTTCAAACATTTAATAACTGAATAATCTAAAGCTTATCAAATAATAGGAATGTTATGTCATGCCACCTGAGTATTTTCAAAGACGCCGCAGTAAAACGAATAAACAGGTGCAAAAAACGATCAAACCATCAAGGTTTTAGGTACTGAAATCTACGAAAATACTAACTTTTTTATATATAATTCCACATGTAAATATTCTTATAACATTTACTTGCTTAGTCCTACATATAAAATTGTTTACTTTTATTTATAAGTACGTGAAAATAATTCTTAAAATGTGGGGTTAGAATAACAGCAAACGCATGTTTTACAAACGCTTTTTTTTAGTTATTATTTTATTTGAGTAAATTTAAATGGTAACAATGAATAAACAAAACATCAAGGATTTTATTTTTGTGCTTACTTTTGTTCTACACGTTTTACTTTTAAAGATTTCAGTACCTAAAAACGCCAGAAATTTCACTATTTCTCGGCCAGGAATACGGCCACCTTAAAAAATTTTTATTGCGGTCGTTTCGGGATTATTTTTCCCATCTTCAGATAAAACAATAATAACCATGGATTATAATATTTTTCCTCAAGTAAAAATTAAAATCTAAAATGTTTTAAATACCTAATAAAGACAAAACGATTGTAATAAAAAAATTTTTATAAAAAATTTGTTTTACGACAAATTATTTAATTGCGACCTGTTCTCCCAGTAAATTAATAATTATTCAATAAATTCCTTATGGAACATAAAAAAAAATTATTGAACACTACTTTACTGAGCAGTTAGTTGTACCCCAAACTGTCCGACTCACAAAGTTATTTTTTTTGAGTATCCTTACATCTCAAAAACTTATCAGTACCAAATTCCAATGCATTATAGTTTTTTTTTGGAACTAACTAAAATTTAAATTTTAAAAATCATATTTGATGACATCAAAAACTGAAGACAATATAGACTTTTGGTTAACGAGAAAAAAGTGAATAAAAAATAACTGAAAAAAAAATACTTTTTGGTGATCTTCCACCCTCTTTTTTCCAAAATACCGTCTGCAACTTTTTTTAAACAAGTTTTTGATTGTAGTCGTTCAACTGGAAGTGAATTAAATTATGTTAATTTAGATAAGAAATAATTAATTTATTAGCGAAAATAAATGTTATTGAAAGTGGAAAACTTCACCATCCTCCATCTATAACTAGTATAGTCTTTCCGAAGTCAGTTGAACATGTAAAAAAACACCTGGCAAGAAAATTTAATGAGTTTCATAGGCATCCCTAAAAAAGTTTTCTGATAAAGGTACAAAATTATAATAATTTGTATATAATGTGCAGAAAATTTCTATTATATGTTCATTTGGCCAACAACATATTTTAATTATTTATGTCCTCAAACAATTTTATTATTCTGATGGTAAATTTCCTTTTGTTCTGTTTCAAAAGGTCTCCAAAATGCCATGTTGTAATAATATTAGTAAACAAAATATCCCTCTTATTTCTCCCTTTCGCAATTGTAATATGAATGATTAATAGAAGGTGCCTATAATAAATTAAAATTACCTGAATCACACCAAATTCCGCATTGCTACACTGCACTGCTGGGCAATTTGTCGACCACTTGTCAACAGCTGAGGTTTATTGCCCAGTAGCCCAATGCAACTGTATTTGTATTTCGTTTGCCTGTGCTTGCATTTTTCAACTGGGCATATACATTTCTACCACCTCCACGTTTAGTTCGACCAGACCTGTATATGGGTATGGCTAAATAAATACGAGAACAAATTTTTCAAATATTTCAATGCCGAGTTGCTGCGTCAGCGAGCAAACCTGGTACATACTGTCATCCTCTTGATTCGATTGATACCGGAAAGGCTATACCTAGTATGTTTACTGGAATGCCAATAATTCCTGAAAAACACGATTATTTTAGAAATTTTTCCTCTAAAATTCATTCTCTTTCATTTTTAGGTATTTGACCCATCTGGTAGATTCCTAAGAGCATTTGGAAGCCAAGGTACTGCAGACGGTCGCTTCAACTATCCATGGGGTGTCACAACCGATGCATTAGGATTCATTTATGTCTGTGACAAGGAAAATCACAGAGTACAGGTAAATAAAGGCTGATCGTATTAAACGACACCCTCTTTGTGGTATAAATCTTGTATTTTCTTCTCTGATTTTCGAATCTTCCAGGTTTTCCAATCCGACGGCACATTCGTCGGCAAGTTTGGCACGATGGGCAACAAGGAAGGCCAACTTGAACACCCCCATTACATAGCGGTCTCAAACACGAACCGAGTCATCGTTTCGGACTCGAACAACCACAGAATCCAGATCTTCGACGTGAACGGTAAAGTAGTCTCTTCCTTTGGCACTGAAGGTTCCGATGATGGACAATTTAAATTCCCGAGAGGCGTAGCAGTGGATGATCAGGGTTACATCTGCGTTGCCGATTCAGGAAACAACAGGATACAGATTTTCCACCCCGATGGGACGTTCTTGAGGGCGTTTGGGTGTTGGGGCATCGGCAAGGGCGAATTCAAGGGTCTTGAAGGTGTAGCCATGACTCCGAATGGACATATTCTTGTGTGTGATCGAGAAAACCATAGAATTCAAGTGTTTTAAGAAGTTTCGATTTAATTGTCTAATCATTTTTCAATTATACAGTGTGTTAACTTACATCAATAAACCTTTGCATTTCTATAATACCCATTATTTTATATTTCACAGGGAAACCTCAAGATTTTTGGTCCTTCGAACAGGATCGTGTAATACTAAGTTCAAATTCAGAACTTTATATTTTAATATGTGGAACAAGGAGTTAGGATAGTGGTTATTGTGCTGGTAAATAAAACAAATTCTTGATATAAATTATAATATGTTAACAATAACATCAATAAGTAATGAAATCTTGTTTAGATATCGACAATGTGATCTAAATTTATTAACTATTATGTAGAAAACATACCGTAAATAATGAAAGTATGCATAGAAAATAGCAAAAGCAAAATTAAATTAATGTTAATGATACAATTTAAAAACACCGAATAAAGAATTTAATAATTTTCTCCAATAAAGAAACACCACAATAAATAGCATTCACTAAAAATGGCAAGATTTAAAAAAAAACATGAGAATGGGGTACATTTAAAACTGTCTCATTATACTTGAGAATTAATCAATAGATAAAATTACTGTTAATATTTTATTTTAGCTTAAGCTCTCTTTAAAAAAAAAGTTCAGAATAATGACTGAAATATGTTTATGAAACTTTAATAAAACGAAATTCTGAAGAAAAAATATATATGTTTTTAATGTTATATCATACCTAAGAAATACTAACAAAATCGTATATATCTCAAAGTAATAAATACTGACTAGCAACATTTAATAAATCCAGACTTACAAGTAATTGGAATTTAATCAAATCGAGACATAATATTTGAGTGCGAAGCATAACACTTGGAAACTTTTATAGAAACAAATACGAAATGGGAAAATTCTCCATAAATCTGAATTTAACAATTACGCAGATTAGAATAGTATAAAATATGGTATAGCTTAAAGATATACGTAGGCTTATTGTTATATTATAAAAAAATAAATGAACCCTAGCAATGTTCAATGTTTGTAGGACAATTACCAAATATATCCTTATGTGGTAGGTTTAAGAAATATTCACCGGTTAGTTTGCTACTTATTCAAGAAGTTATAAAGTATATAGTGGATTTGTAAATACTAATTTTTTCCTGTAACGTATAAACCAATTTTTTTAGAAATAAGGACAGTACTAGAGTCAAAATAATATAAAAATTCTATATAATACTTAATAATACTATATAAAGTGAATATCTTTCAAAAGAAAAATCTCACACGAATTATCACAAAATTCATTTCCTTTATTTTTATGATGACAAATAATGAGAAACACGATTATCACAAAATTTAGAAATTCATATTCTCGAAATAGGATATGCAGCTTATTATTTCAAAGATTCAAAAATACTGGATGGAACACACAATCGCGAAACTACTAGGACTGAGAATTAATTTTGAGGGAATTTGGTAGATGGCGTAACTTATGCTATATCGCATCGGACACTTCTGTAACTATATTAAAGTCAAAGCTCTGTCATTAGGCTTTACTGTTTATTATACGTCATTTTGTTGAACTGTAAACAACATAAAAACACGCGAGTATTAGATTAGACGTTTTAGAAGTGGTGATTTCGATACAGTTGACAAAGAACGCCCTGGTCAACCCAAAAAGTTCGATGATGAGGAATTGGAAACATTACTCAACCAAGGTTCATGTCAAACGCAAGAAGAACTTGCACAACAGTGTCCAAATGTCTAAATGGACTGGGTATGATTCAAAAGCAAGGAAATTGGGTGCCATATGAATTGAAGCCGAGATTTTGAACGGCAATTGCTACAATGACAAAAAAGAAAAGGTTTTTTGCATCATATCGTCACTAACGATGAAAAAAAATGGATACGTTTTGATAATCCTTGACCAAATATTCATGATTCCTAGCTCAGCTTTGTATTTGGTCGGACCAGTTTGATATTGTGCACAAGCTGTTTCAAGTGCATGAAACCATCACTGGTGAACACAAATGATGCCGTTGAGTCATGCATTGAAGGAAAAAAGGGCCGCAATTCCAGCAAAAGCACGATAAAGTAATTTTTTAACATGACAATGCTTGACCACGTTGCTCATGAAGTCAAAAAATGCTTAGAAATGCTGAAATGGGATGTTTAGCCCACCCGACATATTCACCAGATTTTGTTCCATCGGATTACTACTTATTCCGATCCATGGAACACGACCTGGTTAAGCAGCGCTTCCAATCTAACAAAGATACAAAGAAATCGAGTGGCAGATAGCATCAAAGGTAGTGGCTTGCGATAGACCATACTTCCAAAAATAATAACGTACACAAGTTTTCATAACAAAGCCTTGAATTTACAAAAAAATCGCTCAAAATTAATTCATAGACCTAATATACACGGTGTTCCTAAATAAGTGTCGCAACGGAAAACTATAAATTCCTCTTGAAAAAAAAAAAAAAACATTATTTTCCTGTTCCATTTTTCTCTTTGGGCTTTCGTATTCAAGATACACAGTGTCTAAACTTTTTTTTAGTTTTTTGCCAATATCTTAGGAACCGTTTGAACTACAGGACTAAGCTTTTGTACACACATTAGCACTATTAATAGCTACTTTTTCGCACCATTCTCGAATTCATTGGATGTGGCAGTGGTAGAGATTTTAAGGTATCGTAATGTTAAATTTCTTTAAAATTGTTAATTATTACTACCTATTTTTTGAATTGCAAAAGATTTTCGAAACGTAAGCAAAATGTTTGTTTTTGTTCATAAAGTCATTTTTCTTGAAAACGGTTCACTTTAGAGCAATGAACCAAAAGAACTCTTTTTGTGTAAAATTCATTGGCGCTTTAGAATCTGCTATCAAATGTCAATTTGAAAAACCCTTATGATACCTTAAAATCTCCACCACTGGCACATCCAATGAATTCGAGAAGGGTGCGAAAAAGTAGCCTTTAATAGTGGTAATGTGCATTCCTAAGATATTGGCAAAAAAACAAAAAAAAAAATTAAGTTTTGACACCATGTATCTCGAAAACGAAAGCCCAGAGAGAAAAATGGAAGAGGAAAAAATGTTTCTTTTTTCAATAGGAATTTAGTCTTCCGTTGCCACACTTATTTAGGAACACCCTGTATAAAATTCCCATTTAATGCATTATTTAAACAGTTACAATGACACAATTTTTACCCCCCCTGTACGACTAAAATAAATTGTAAATAATTCCCCCAAAAATTCACCACAGCGAAAAATAAAAAAAGAAATGTAATATTTGAAAAATAATAATACGGACAAAATTTATTATGAAACTGTTAGCTTCGAGAGAGATCTTAGAATTTCTGTCTTCCCTCCACTATTCTTGATATAACCGAAAATCACGATGCGACATTCTGATTTACCACGTATAACTTCAACAATCACAAATATTTAAACACATGCAATCCAAATGCGGGATGAACAATAATGTTGAACGTAGGAAATGCTACTCGTCCGAGTTGTTCTGTGCGTAATAATAATTTACCGCCCTCCTCAAATCAAAATCTGCGGCCAAAATGACCTGCACGAGGGTCTCCCTGGGGGCCGAGTCGCCCACGATGTCACGCAGCTGTGTGATGCACGTTTCCATTTGGGTGGAGTTTTGCTCTAGACGGAGGTCCTCCAGGGAGCTGTTGGTGGAACGGTTGGGCTGCAATTGTCTTCCCATTAGTACACTTCCATTACAGGTTATAGCACACTTTTTAAAAATAAATCCTACCATATTAGAAACAATGTTCTTCGAAACCAAAAATTTAGGTATGAGAAAGACATTTAACCTTACAGACAAAATTCTTAATTGATAATAGCCAGAAATTAATAATTATCTAAATAAAAAATTAAAATTAATGTGTCTATAATAGGATCATATTCGACGCAAAGTAATAAATCATTGCCTGTCAAAGGATGCAGTGTAATACGGTTTTAAGGGGTTTAGAAATTGAATAATTTCTTTATGCATTATGAAGAGGTGATCAGTTCACGTTAAATGTAAACTTTCCAAAAACTAACATGGAAATATAGCAATTTTGACAGAAAATGCAGAAATAGTAAGAATCTATCTATCCTGGCTGTATTTACGCTTTGGTTTTTATAACGTTCGAAAGAGAATAAAATATTTCCAAAAATAAAAAATTTCTATGAAAGATTACATTATTTAATAATATAATATGTGTTTTTCCATTAGTAACACTTAGATATGTCATTTTTAATTTTTATTTTAGCTATTGCTGATATAAGTGGATGCATGTTGGGATACAGTGGTTGTTTCCCACGATATCATCAATTAAGAATCTTGTCTCCGAGTTTAAATACCTTTCACATGTACCTAGATTTTTGATATCACAGAACATTGTTTGAAATTAATTGAAATGGATTTTAGAAAAATTCGTTGAATTAATATGAAATATCTTAAGATAATCAAAATAAGCTAAAAGTATGTGAGTTAATAAAAATAAATTTTTTTAACAAGTTATCGTGTTTATACAGGGTGTAACTTTAAGAGGAGTCAGTTTTTTAAAATACTGATCTTGAAATTAATTTTTTTAAAATGTTACCGTTTTAAACCAACCACTAACGGAGTGACTTGGCAACATATTTTAAAATCACCATATTTTTTTGATAACAATTTGGAAGAAGTCCACTACCCTAAGAACATTTTTGAATATTTTTTAAAAATTTATATTTTTTCCATGAATTTATACATATATATATTTTTTGTGTTCATGATGAAAAGATTAAATTCGTTTAAAATTCAGGTAATTGTTTTGTGGAAACACGGCGGACACGTCGATTAGTATTTTTAGTTGCAGATTTTATGGTCAAAAGAAAATCATTATTACGTCATTATTACGAAAACCGCTGATTTTATAGATGTGGTGTTATACAAAAAGTGTTTAGTATTTACCGTACAATTCAAAAATGGCATAATATACAATTAAAAAAAAATTTATGATGGCATATTATGCTCTTCTTGAGACACCCTGTACAATTTTCTTATATAAAAAAATCCGCAATTAAAAATACTAATCGACATGTCCAAGCGTTTTTCCACAAAATAATTACCTGAATTTTAAATGAATTTGTTCCCGTCATCATGAGCGCACTGTACAATATACAGGCATACGTTAATTTGTTTTAAAATAATTATTTTTGTTGTTTCATGAAATAATAATAATAAAAAATAAATTAAAATAAATATTTTTTAAAATCATTCAAGTTTTTAACACAAAGCTTAACTGTTACTATTTTTTTTAAACACTGTGTTTAATTTGTGAATCACAGTGCCGATGACTTTTGACATTGACCTAGTTTTAGTAAACTATATGATATCAATCCACCTGATGAGATATGACAAACAACCAATGAAACGAGAATGGCCAAATATGTCACCACCACTTTTCTACATTTATTTTAGTCTACAATTGGTTTACAAGGTGTTTATAAAATAGTACGTAATTTTTCAACTTTCGACATAAAATATTAGTGTTTACTAGAATCGAAATAAAATTTGTATAGTGCAGTGTTGTGTAACCCTACGTAGTTATTTTATTGAATGCTTACTGATGGCATGGTGTGTTTGTGCGTCTTCGTTGTTAAATTTCTGTGTGATTTGTGAAAAAATCTGTATACGAAACAAGATTGATGAGATCTGACTCATGCCGTAGCTCCCAAGCTAGCAAGCGTATGAGGTTACACTAACGTATCTATTTTACATGACGAAAACTGAGGAAACAAACTTATATTTGTTTCCAAAGGTCAAAGGTACACTCAATATAAAAATTACCCCTGTTAAACGTTACAATGTTTTGATTTTATATACCATTTTATGTTTTGTCATTTCTAAGTTAAGTTTTAACTCTAAAATTTTATTTGTAACCCCGAGGAAGGCAGAAATTCTGCTGAAACGTTGATAAAATGTAATTGATCGCTTTTTATTTTCTTCTACTCAATCGGAATATACAGTGGACAAGAAAAATGTTGTGAATTTTTTTTTGATTACTTACGTCTAATTCTGGAGTGAGTAGCATCGTTTCCACTGCACTTTTCAAATCGGTAACTCCGGGACTAGTGCAGTGGAAGGAGTTACTGCTGGCGGAGGAGGTCGGAAGGAGATGCTCCAACCCGTGATCGAGCATATCCGACTGAGCGCCGGTGGGTTGCGTCCAGACGGAATCGAAGATCTCCGCCTGCAGCGAAATGGGTAACTCGAAAAACTCCTCGTTCTCTGTCAGTTCGTGATGTTGCGATATGAAATTCAAACACCGAGTCTAAAAATTAAAGGAAAAAACATTTTTTTATTTATTTATAGAAAGTCCCAAATAGCTCACCTTCAATAATGTGGCATTGTACTGATCCGACATACTCAAAAAGTAGAAAACAGAATCATCGTCGACACACGACAACAAAGCATTTTCACAAGTAACCTTCAAACTGTCCATTTCGTACCTATCACTTAGTAACAATAACTCTACAAGCTGCTCAGTCGACAAAGAATCCTGTTTTAACCGCCCGCTGTACAGGTATTCCAATAATATTTTAAATAGAAACGGACTAGTATCGTGTATCACAATTTTCCTAAAAGTAAAAGTTTATAAAAGACCACAATTCATAAAAAAAATATTATCACTCACTTATCTATGGCTTCCCGCATTCCCGACAACAGAGCCCTCCTGAACCAGTCGCACCTAGCAGCTACGATGACCCTGTGAGATTTTATAATACACTTTTCTTCGGGTGTTGCCCCTTCCTCCGTCTGCTCAGAATTAAAACTACCGCCCACAACCTCGAACTCCATGTCGGATTTTTTCTCGCTACTTAACAACTGCAGGCACAATTTCGACAGTAAACTGTCGTTCGCATTCGGCGGAACACACAATGACTCCACTAAATTCAGCTAAAATATAGTTCTTAATTAACTAGTTACTCAATTGTTAGTTAATTAATTACTTATTAATTATTAATAATTAAGTGGTTATATCATATCAGACACCAAATCTTCCGTTTAAAGTTTAAGTTAACTAATTAATAATTATTAATTAGCTAATCCATCAATTAGGAACCAAATCTATCTATTAGAAGTGAATTAGTTATAATTAAGTAATTAGACAGTTAATTAGTTAATTAATAACAACTGTAAGCACAGTTTAGATAGTAAACTCTCGTTCACATTAGATGGAACACACAATGACTCCACTAAATTAATCTAAAATATAATTGATAAATTAACTAAATACTTAATCAGTTATTAATTAATTCATTCATAAATATCGATTAAATGCTTATGTTATGTCAAACCCCAAATATGTCTAAAACTTAATTAGTTAACTAATTAAATAGTTAATAGTTAATTCATTAATCAGGTACCATGTGTATTAATTTTAATTCAAAATAATTAAATAATTTGTAATAATCAATTAGTTCATTAATTAGGCACAGTTTTCACTGTAAACTGTAGTTTACATTTGATAGGATACATACTACATTAAATAATAATTAAACTAAATTAATAATCAATTATTAGTTAAATAATTAAATTATTATTTACATTTTTAGACAATAAATCTATCTACTTAAAATTCAATTAGTTAATTATTTTTAATTAGTTACTAACTAATTAGTTAATCAGGCACCAAATCTTTTAAATAAATTATATAATAATTAAATAATCAATTAATTAATTAGTTAAATAGTAACCAGTGCAAGATTACATCCAGTGGAACATAGTGATTCCACTAAGTTCAGCCAAAATACAATTGATAATTAACTAATTACTAATTAGTTAATTATTAACTATTGATAACTGCTTACATTATGTCAGACACCAAATTAATTGACTTAAAATTGAATTAATTAATTAATTAATTAGTTAGTTAATAATTAATTAATTAATTAGTTAATAATTAATTCATTAATTGAACACTAAATTTATTAATATTTAATTAGTTATAATTGAATAATTAAAACTTATAATAATTAAATAATCAGTTAATAAATTAATTAGTTAAATAGTAACAAGTGCAAGTTACAGTTTCCAAATTAAAATGTCATTCACATCCAGTGGAACATAGTGATTCCACTAAGTTCAGCCAAAATACAATTGATAATTAACTAATTACTAATTAGTTAATTATTAACTATTGATAACTGCTTACATTATGTCAGACACCAAATTAATTGACTTAAAATTGAATTAATTAATTAATTAATTAGTTAGTTAATAATTAATTAATTAATTAGTTAATAATTAATTCATTAATTGAACACTAAATTTATTAATATTTAATTAGTTATAATTGAATAATTAAAACTTATAATAATTAAATAATCAGTTAATAAATTAATTAGTTAAATAGTAACAAGTGCAAGTTACAGTTTCCAAATTAAAATGTCATTCACATCCAGTGGAACATAGTGATTCCACTAAGTTCAGCTAAAATATAATTGATAATTAACTAATTACTAATTAGTTAATTATTAACTATTGATTAACTGCTTACATTATGTCAGACACCAAATTAATTTACTTAAAATTGAATTAATTAATTAATTAGTTAATGGTTAATTCATTAATTGGACACTAATTCTATTAATATTTAATTAGTTATAATTGATTAATTAATTAATTAGTTGATAATTGATAAATTAGTTAATTAATGATTATTTAATCGGACACTGAATGTAACCACTAAAATTTTGTAAAAAAATTCTCTTTGGATTAATTGACTTACTTTGTAGCCATGATGCTTTGGCGTTGAATACGAAGAACTCCTGGTCATTTTTGGTGTTTCGTTAGTGTGAGAAGAAGAAGCCGTGGTATTCAAAAGGCCCAGAGATTGCAAGGTTTGCGTGAAAGCGTCCCTTTGGACTAATTCGCACACCTGAATCATTACGTCTTGCAGCGAATCGATGTGAACTATCAATTTTTGTAGAATGTCAGACTAAAAAATGTTAATTATTGATGCAAAAGGAAAAACCGTGCTTAAACGATGGCACTTACCACCTTGCTAGTTCCAACTTTGAAACAGAATTTGAAATCGCTCCATTCTAGTTTTTCATCGAAAGCTGATGCAGTTTCCTCCAGTCTTATTAGAAATATCGGAAGTTCTTCTATTAGCTGTTCCAGATTCCTCGCAATAGAACGTACCTTTTGTGAAGACGACATTTCGTTGAAGTTTTCCCTGGCAAAATTAAAACAAACAATAAAACGAAAGTTTCATTTTAAATGAAGGGACCTACTTCTTATGTACTAACAATCCGAGGCTACAAGTGATATGTTCGTGAAATGTATTCAACTTCGTCAATTCTCTTATGTGTAAAAGATTCCTCACGGTCTTCGACAACATATCTCCTACGTTGCTCTTACTTTTGGTGACGTCCGGCGTAAAGAGGCCCTGAATTATTTGCTGTAAGGCTTTTTCCACATGTACTATTAACATGGACATAGTATCTAGGATTATTTCGATCTGAAAATAAAAAGAAGTAGTTTCCGAGGGCCCGATTTGTTAAGCAATGTACCTCGGGTACTAAAAATGTGGCTATTTCCACCCTCTGAGCAGGCGACATTGAACTAAAAGTATCTTTCAAAGTCTGCAGGAACCTTGTGATTTGTGACAGAAACACTGGTAACCTCGACTTGGCATATCGGATAATTTCATGTCGTTCGTTTCGGGACAGTTCGTTTTTTCTCTTCGTAAATAAATCACACAGAAGCAATAACTTCACACCAGCTAAAAAAATTACAAATTTCTCACTCGGGTCTAACCCCAAATGTGCTTGGAATGACGTTACCTACAGCAGCATCCCTAATCGACTGTTTAACGACAAAGCACAGCTTTGCCGGATTGGATATTATGTTCTCCGAGGAAGAATGATTGCTCCTTGGCTGAAATCTATCAATGATTTGATTTATACAAGAATGCATATCGTTGACCAAACCTATGATTTCTGTAAGAAAAAAACAGAAATTTCCTAGTTTGAAGAATAAATATATACATTGTGATTTCATTCGAGGCACAACAAAAATAAGCGAAAATAAACTAGGCTTATCAACAGGCTAATGAATGTTTGGATAAACAACAAATTAATAACGTATTTCAGATAGCACAGAGGAATCGTAAGAACTATAAATAAATTCCAACACAGCAAAAACATTACGTTTTAGAATAATCTTGTTTATAAAATGGAAAAACATTTCGAAATAAAGCAAACTTACGTTGTTTTAGAGCCATATTTTTCAGATACAGTTGACAATTATTCACTAATTTATTCAATGATACATATGGACCAGCAGCTGCAACTACCTGACCAGCAGTCTCTTCCGTTAAATTTTCAGGCAGACATTCAGAGTAGAGGAAATGAAGTATCGTTCCTAAAACATCTTCGGGTATATTACTAAAGGGCGGGGGGTCTGAGGTCCAATTAATATCATTCCCTTGCAATTCGAGAATAGTAGAGTGAACTTTAAACTAAAAAAAATTAATTAGATATCAAAATCTTGAACGTGTTATGTTTACTCACTTGTTTATTATTAGAAGCTGTAATTATTACATCTGAAAAATAACCGTCTTCTAAAGCTGGTAGCAATGTAAAGTACGGGACACTATAGCTAATTTCGGTGTCGTCACTGCATCGGATACAATGTAGCATACATAGCCCTTCACAAGTTAATGTTACACTGTCAGACGGTCTTCCTTTGTCAGGCTTAAAAAATATAAGTTATATGAAGGAAACATTAAAACGCTTTAACTTACTATAAATTCAAAAACATGGCCAGCATAAGCACCAAACCGTAATTGTATACCAGCTCGGCCTCCATGGATATAGACCTCATATGTTTCACAACTGAAAAGGGGAACAGACTTCAATTCATCATTGATAAACCATGTTACATCTCCATTCTCATCTAAACGAAATCTCACTCTAAAATATTAATAATTAATACTATTCAGATTGTACCATGAAAAATAAATACCCTTCCATATATTTAATGTATCTATCATAACTTCCAATGTACGTCCCTTTAACATATTCACATTTTACTACCTAAAATTAAAAACATCAAAAACCAGTAGGAAAATAAACATGGCAAAGGTATTTTTAGAGTTAAAAATATAACCGGCACGTAAACATTTTTTAGGAAAGTAGTATACTTATATACTTACTTCCCAAGTTCCAATAAATGCTGCTCTAGCCATAATTCACTTCAACTTTTTTATTTTATTTATCAATTTTGACAACTTATTTTTATTTGTAGTCACAAATATTCCGCCATACTGGAAAGTATGGTTCTTTTCTTATTTTGTTCCGTATGTTGGCTCCCTGCTTGACGATCACAAGATTTAGATTTCAAATTCGAATATTCATATTCCTATTCACAATTCGCAACATAAAGTGAAAATGTTCCAAATTACGCAATTAGAATGATCTGTTATTATCAGAACCTAAATATTACCTACCTACTTAAACAGACGGTTCATCAATTTGCGTAACGTGATTGAGAACTAGGTACAAATATTTGTTAACAAAACTAATTTATTAATTAGTTTTACGAAAATAATTCCATTACCATGTATGTACATACATCAATAATTGAATATTAAAATCGATATAGAATAAAATAACACTGTATCCAATTATTTATGTTTTTGAATTAATTGTGGTTTTACTTGCAATCACGTCATAAAAATCGAACGTAATTAATTATTTTCTATTATGTGAAAATAATCGAACACGTTTGTTAAATGAAATTACACGCGATTATTAGAACTCTGTAAAAGTTAAAGAAACACACTTCTCATCTAAAATTCAAACTTTCTAGAATTAATAATACTTAGATGTTCTGAGAAATATATATCGGAGATGTAAGAATGATTAGTAGAATTCTGAAATGATTCTAGTCTAGTCATAAATTTTTCTTATCCCTGAAGGATGTTTCATTATTTATAAGACAGGAGCGTGCTTCCTTGAACATGATATTTATTATAATAATGTTTAATATTCCTTTATTTTTTTCTCATTGTTTATTATATGTTTTATAAATAAATATAACATCTATTTCATTCATACAAATAAATATTGAGGAAAATAATGCATAGGTTGTGGTGAATACACATATTTAACTAAGAGATATTTTCTTTAACTGTTTGCTAAACTCTATAGGTATTTGTGCAAGCAACCATAAAGTAACAACATTTTAGATATTTTACTTTTGTTTATCTAAGAACTGTTGCCAAAGATATTATTTTCGTTAAAGTATGTTCCATGGATCCTGTTAGGATCAAAGAAAGTATCTGTCGCTATTCCCGTTAAGCGAATTTCTTGTTTAAAGGGAATTCATAGAGGGATTCGATAATTTCCTTCGGGCAAAGGGAAACTTCAGTTTGGAAATACTTTTATTTGTACTTGAAACCTTTTGATTGTAACCTTGGCAACTATAACATCAAAGTAAAACATCAAACCAGAGCGCCACAGAGAAATGTGCACAACACCGAGAAGCTGGGATCTGCCGGGGTGTTTGGTAATAAAATGGAACTAATACAAGAGATATACACTGAAAGCAATATATATCTTATATAAAGGGTGTCACATAAATCACGCAAGAAGTAATTCTGATAGAGAACACAGGTTTTTATTTAAAACTTAAAATAAAAATTTTTAATAACCGTGGAGTAGATAAATATAATAATATTTAGGAGCGAAATTGAAAAAATGGATTATTGAATATTGTACAGAAAAGTGTATCACGAAAATCTATGTTATTCTTAAGAACAGCAGAGAAAACTACTTTGCCGTAATGTTAGATCATTCATATTTAATTTATTCAACAAGGCAGTAGGTACTTCTCATATGAAAAATATTGTCAATTTTAAAGGCCAGGTATTTAAGAAATTTTCTTCGAACTCTATCTGTGCATATGCAGTGAGTGAACATGATGATATATTGGGTTGCAAATAAATGATACACAAGTTTCGACTTAACAGTATATAATAAAGAGGCTATGAAAATTTCTTTAAGAAGCTTAGCATTAAAATTAATATGAGGAACAAAAGTTAATTTATAGTAAAAAATTACACCCAAATATTTAAACCTAGCCACAATTTTATGTTCATAAACAATAAGCTTAATTTTTCGTGTATACATATATCGTATATTGTCGAATTCGAAACAACAATTCTTTATGTCCCATATTAACTTTTTACTTTGGTTATAAAAGTTCCTATCTACCAACAATGTCGTTCAAAACGTCTTCATCCTCCATTAATTGCTAATTTCAGCGAATAATTACATCTTTGCTCTGGCTGAAATTAATTAGTACAAAAGAAAACGACTCATAAAATTGAAATAAAACCATCGTTAATCTTCCTGCCGTTCTGTTCGGCAAAGTAACTTTTTTTACTTTACTATCGGATTAAGTTTTTGCTATGTTCCAATGCATATTAGATTAGAAAGTAGCAGATTGCCGTGGTTAGAGACGTTCGTCTATTTTACTGCAAAGGAAAATGAAGCCATAAAAAGTTGAATTTAAAAGAGCATATTGTAACCTACACGTGGCTAAAATTATAATCAAACAATATTTATACGGCAGTATTTGTAAGGTGCATAATTAATCAAGTTAGGACGGAAATGAAATATTTATTCAAAAATTAATAGTTATTTGCTGTGAAAATAACACAAAACTTTATCCGCTTCTTAAATAAAAAGTATGGTTAAATAAAAAAAAATGTCTTCATAAAAAAGTGAAAAAAATGTTATGAAAAAGTAGTTAAAGTAATTCATATAAAATCTTCCCGGAAGAGCTTTGTTTTCGAAATGCAGATTGTCAAATTTTGCATAAAAAAATCAGTTTTGTTCTGACTATGCAGATAATAAATGAAATATTCAAAGGCGGGGACTCACTCATGTATGTATGGCATTTTTCGTTGTTGTGATTTATATAGAAATCGGAAACTTTGTGGCGACAGTCAAATAAATAAACAATAGTGATCTGAATTATGCTAGTAGGTAAGCGTTGTAGTAGCAGACATATGTTAAATCTGTGGTCAAGCCGTGTACTATGTTCACAATACTATAATACTGACTGGTATAAAAATACGTGCCATACACTCGACCAAGCAAAGCGTCAAACTCACTCGCTCACACACGCACAAACTTGGATTGTTCACCGGCACGCCAGGCTGACAGGGCAAGCACTAGGATGCCACTAGATACGTATCGAATAAATTGATCGATGCCACGCTTTGTAAAATTTAAAGGATGATTTCAGAGGATATACACATATTTGTAAATCATTTGTAAGACAAAAAAACTTAAATTTCGTGTTGTCGTATTCATATGTGCCATCAAATTTTATGTTGCTATGTCAAATACGGTTTTAAATTCACATATTTCAATTTTATTGATAACAGTAATTTTACTTATAAAACACTTTACATGTTAAAACACCTTGTATACTATGACAATACATCGGCTGTAGATATAAGAATTTATAAAAAATTTGGAATATATTTCTCAGGAACCAACACAATAGCAATAGAAAGGCGGTTGATGTTCTTAAGGCAGCTCTTATCCGAGTTAATTTTCCGTATCGATCCGGTGGGCAACTTGGCAGCACATCTTGTTCTAATCGCAAATTGGATTAACCTAAAAGAACTGAAAAGTAAAAGAAAGCGAGTAAAGAGAAAGTATGGAGGGTTCTAAATTTATTTCTGTCTACGTTTGGATATATTGTTTCCGAAGAAAAACCACGCTTAATTCGTTTCTTAAAATACACGCTTTCTATCACTGCGTTAGAAAGAAACGTTGTTCTCAATTAACACATGGAATGAAAAAGATTTCTCCTCATTCATCAAAAAAAAAAAAAAAAATAGTGCTGATAAAAGGTATACTTACTTAGCTATATGTTACATTCTTTTTCACTATAAAAATAAAGTAAGTCAAGTAAATAACAAACAAAACTGCGTTCAGATGTTAGTGTTCATATATTTATAGAATAAATAAAACATAAAATATGGTATTATGGTAATAGGTCTAAATAATTTCACTAAAATCTAGTTTGAATAGAAAATAACTCTATAATAGTTAAGTCCGAAGCACATTAGGGAAAACTTAACTCTTAGTTGTTCTTATATGCTCATAACAAAGTAAACACTCACTCACTGGGGAGTAACAGAAACTCAGATTTGAGTCAATTCTGCCTTAATAGTTTCACCACAAAATTGTATTCATATTAACAGATTCAAAATTTCATTCAATCTAGTGTAGACAGAAATTGATCAATTTTTGAGCGCAACGTGAGTAAAATTGACATTGTAGAAAATCCAAAGCTACAGGAAAAATAAACCTTTTTTTAATACTTTTTCTAATCCTTTAGGTCTCAAAAAAGTGAGCTTTACAAATCGACCTTCTTAGTGTATTCGGGTATTATTTACACAAACAACATTCGATGTATGTATGACATCGTTCATCAATAGGACTGCATGTATTTTCCAGACGAATGGTGTGGATAAAAAATTAGAATAAACATCTGAAAAGAACCTTGACTTATCCATGTCATTTTTATTTCTTTGTGATTAAGGGTCGGATAATATATCAAAGAAAAATGACAAGACCTTCGCGTAAATATTCAAGGAAACACAAACGATTCGTGTCTTTTAGTACAGATGTACACAGAAGACAACAGAAAGTAATTTGTTCTTAAATCCCGATATAATATGCGTGCCAAGTTTTCAGCAGCTTTTCCATTTCCTACAAGTCATCCTGAAGAGGCTGGAAAAAACTTGGCTTAGAACGGAGGGTTTTACAGATGTTCCTTGGATGATATATTTCCACAAGTAACTGTAAGATTAAAGGAGCATTCCTCATTGTCTTTCAAAAAATATATTTGAAAGAGTAAAATATAATTTATTCGCAAATTTGTCATTAGGAATTCATTTTGTTTGAAACAGTTGTGCGTCTTTTTCCAGGTACAGAAACCTTCTCAATTTTTTTCTTAATTAAATAAACATGCTGTATATTTTCACATATTCTAGGTATTAGAACGTTGTTACAGGATTTTTAATCTTTCACGTTTCCAATGTTTACACACGGAGAAAACTGTTATTGAACTTCCAATGATAGGTATTCAAACGAAAGTTTGATTAAAATTGTAGGTAACTATTACTGAAAAACGTACAAAAAATGTCAATGAATTTTTTAGTGATTATCGAAAGGCTGCAAAATGCTCATATCGAGATCAGCAAAAAAGTTTCGAAGCTTTAAGTCTTTAGTTTTTTTTTTCATGCTTGACGTCAATTAAAAAAAAGTGCAAAACAATGACTTTTTACAGTTTTTTAGAAAACTTAACGCTGTAAATTGACAAATTGATGCATCTAACCGTTTTACTGTTCCAAATGTTACTGCTTAAGATATTGTGAACTTATAAACGACAAATAGAAATAGGAACTGGTAAACTTAAAACTCTAGATCTGATAAACAATATTTGGTGAGCTGGTGAATTAACATTTTTCTGAGACAACTTGTACAATTGAAATCAAGCCAAATTTTTAGAAGTGTTAAATATTTAATTAAGAGCATTACATTTAAAAAACATAATTGTTCTTAGAAAATCAAGTGTCGTTATTAGGGAACGACGAAATCCGCTTTTCCAAATCAAAGAAGGAAAATTTAATCAGAGAGCAAGTAACGGGTTGGAATTTATGTCGGCGGTAATCAGTTCCAGTGACTTCAGCATTTTCTAATTTACTGCCATTTGTTTTAATTTAACTTGAAACATTTACGGAAATTAAATCATCATTCGTTAAATTTAAATCTGGATTCGGGTGATTAATATTTATTTCCTTGGAGCACAATTTCATTAGAGTCTTTCAAGAATTGGGGTTGAAAAGCTAATAACTGTTTTCTGTTGTTGTGTTACAAGAGGCATGATTTACTGTTTAATGGAAGTGGAACTTTTGTTCTATATCTGATTTATGAATGATGTAAATCGACTTTTAGTCATTTTTAGAATATTTAAAATATACGAAGATAAATCTATTTGTTCACATAGGAAAAATATCGTATATTTATACATTTTTCATTTATTTTATTATCCCTTGACATTATCACAACAATAATAATAATATTGTAATACTTATAACAATTTAAACAGACACAAATTTACATTAAAACGTGGGTGTCAATTGTTTTCATAAAAAACACATACTATTAAAATACATGCATATTTCATTGTCCCCTCTTGTCTATTTAAATATATGGCGAATGCGCCAGTTGCAAATGTATTTTTGGAAATAAAAAGCTGTTTAACATGCAGGGTTAATGTGTATTTTAAATATAACGATTTAAAATAATCTAAAGAAATTGGAATAAAAAATAAGGAGACATTCTCTATGGCGACAAGGTGAAAATAAACAAAAGCAGATATATATTAATCTTGACGCGAAAATCACCTTTCTCGAAATATAGGCCAATTTTTTGAAAAATAATATTTTTTTAATTTTTACATTTAATACTCACAAAACCATATCTGCAATGCTTTCTTTCAATTACCAGCGTCGTTGATAAGAAAAGGTCAGCTCTTTATTTAAAGGGTAGTTTTTATGAATATGACTCTTTTATCTTTTTGTCAAAACAACATACTTTCTTCTGTAGTTATTCAGATAGCAATGATTGCACTTTTTTCTCACTTACAGTAGACACTAGAAAAAAATTAATTAACAGGATAACACTAAAGACAAACATATCTACACAAGGTTGATATACAAAAAAAATAGTAATAAATAAAAATACAGAAATATGTAAACAGTTTTATTGTTACAGGACCAATAAATAAAAAAAAAGTAACAGAAAACTTTGAAGATTTATTTTCATAAAGAAACTACATATATGTATATATTCTTATTAGAAAACTATTATTTGCAATTTTATTTGCAGCTTCGTGAAACTAACAATTTATGCAATTACAATAGTGAACCATATTTACATGTTTTTTTATGTTCAATTTGTGTTTATATGTTGTTATTTTTAAAACATTATTTAAAATTATTTTGAAAACAGTTTCTTCTGAAAAACAGAATGAAATAACACAGCTCCACAAAAAAATTGGAATATCCGAATATCCGAAAGATCTATCTATATGTTTTGCGTGTCCGTTTGACCCGATTAGCTCTGGGTTAAGGTCAGTTCAAGGTCAAATGTGGAGAATCAATTGCCAACAAAGTAAACCGTATATCTATACGTTTTTGGGTCCGCCGAATCCGAATCCGGTGTCCATTTGACCCGATTAGCTCTGGGTTAAGGTCAGTTCAAGGTCAAATGTAGAGAATCAATTGCCAACAAAGTAAACTAATATATCTATACGTTTTTAGGGTCGCTGAATCTGAATTCGGGGTCCATTTGACCCGATTAGCTCTGGTTGAAGGTCAGTACAAGGTCAAATGTATTGAATCAATTGCCAACAAAATAAACACATATATCTGTATGTTTTTGAGGATGCTGACTCCGAATCCGGTGTCTATTCTATCAGGTCTGGTTCAAGGTCAGTTCAAGGTCAAACGTAGGGAACCAATTGCCAATAATGTGAACTAATATGTCTATACGTTTTTGGGGTCGCTGAAGCCGAATCCGTGGTCCGTTTGGCCTGATCAAGTCTGCTAAATAACCTTAAGTTCTAAATTCAAAACGCTCAAACATTTATACTTATTAAAATTTGAGTACTTCTTTGAGTACACTTCTCAGATCTTTTGTCAACAAAATAGTTAACCATAAAAGTGAATAGTAGTCTCGATATCATAATAGTGAGATGTAGTAATTTTAGGTGATTTACCAAAACAAAAAATCTCTTATCTTTTCTCAAGAATCTCAACGAACAAGGACACACTGTGTAAATTAATGTACATGAATCATTGAAGCATTAACGGATATATTCATTTAAAGACTTACTGATACTAGAATTTTGTCATGTGAAAGTCACGGGCTCATAGTTACAAGCTTTCTTTCTTTAATATTATTTGTTACTCAACTTTTAATACCCATAAATGAATACTTCAGTGTTTTGAGTTTAGAACTTAGCAGATCTGATCAGGTAAAACGGGCACCAGATTTGGCTTCACCGACCCCATAAACGTATAGATGTGTAGGTTTACTTTGTGGTCAATTGATTATCTACATTTGACCTTAAACTGACCTTAACGCAGACCTGATCGAATCAAACGGATACCAGATTCTGATTAAGCGACCTCAGAAATGTATAGATATGTAGGTTTACTTTGTGGGCAATTGATTCTCTACATTTGACCTTGAACTTACTTTAACGCAGACCTGATAGGATCAAACGGGCATCGGATTCAGATTTACCGACCCCAAAAACGTATAGATACTCGTATGTATGGTTACTTTGTTGCCAATTGATTCTCTACATTTAACCTTCAAGTGACCTTTATCCAGAGCTAATAGTGTCACGGACACCGGATTCAGATTCAGCGACCCCAAAAACATATTGATTCTAGGGTTTTGTCTTTCGGATATTCCACTTTTTTTTGTGAGGCTGTGTAATTATTATTCATTTAACTTCAAAGTCTAAGACTCTACGAAGATTTTCTTTGTAAATGTAATGTTTCAACAAAGTATGCACACAAAAATATTTCAAAAAAGTCATAGGCATAGAAGTTACTCTTTAAGAAAAGGGCTGATATCTACAAAGCTGGCAATTTAAATGTAGAATTGTTGGTAGGTATATCATTTTGTGAAGCTACTATTACTTTTTTCGAAATATTGAAAGCATTTGAAGATTTAAGTCTTGAAGACGCTATGTATTTCCAGATTTAATTTATACAATTTTTTGCTTATTTTTTTTTTATATGCGAATATCCTCTTTTTGTTTGATTCCTCGTAGTATACACATAGATTAGATATTTACAAGTTGAAATCAATAAATGGCATAATTACTTTTTCGATTTATTATGTTCCATTGGCATCTCATAAAATAGTTTTGGGAAATGATGACGTCTTTACTGGAATATATATGGTTTATTATGGTGGCAGTGCCAACAACAGCCAATAGTTAGTAGTGGTACGTCCCTTAAATGTACATTAGATTTCCTGAAATTTATGAGCTGTACTTTAACGGTAGCAGCCTTAGGAAAAAATAAACCACTACAGATCAAATTATCTTAGTACTATTTTGCATACCTGAATCAAAGAATTTTTTTATTTCATTTTTGTTAGGTGTCACTGTTGAAAACTTCAACGAAATTTAATATAGGAGTGTTTTTAAAGCAGCCGAATATGAATATGACCTTATTGACCTTGAACAGTGTTTTGTTTTTTTGCGACATTCCTTCTTGGAATTCGTTATTTCTTACTATTTGGACGGTTTGGACCCATTTTTTTTATTCAAATCTCAACATCCATTTTGACATGACCATGTAAATTTAATTTTGCGATACGACATTCAAAAGTATGGTAAACTGACTTTTTAGTAGAGACTTTACTTTAGACACTAGACTCTAGACCAAGGGTCGGCAACTGGCGGACCGCGGTCCAGGTCCGGACCGCGGAAGGTAAAATACTGGACCGCCAAAAATTGTTTGAAAGTATAAATTACTCAAATAAATTATTTAAAAAGTGCCAATGTTATCATTTTTTCTAGTATTTTACAATTGTGTGAGTGTTTTGAGTTCTTAATGGTTAGTAAGCAGATTAAATTTGAGTCCAAATTAAAATAAGAAATATGAATTTTTTTCTGGACCTCGTTAAAAATTTTCAAAAGTATCCGGACCCCACCTAAAATTACTTGCCGACCCCTGCTCTAGACATTGACGAAAATAACTGTGTTGTGCAAACACATATCTACATCATTTAAAATAATAAATTGAATGAAGAAAAATGTTTACTTTATTTCTTTGGCAAAACGTACGCAAATCAAAATGACGAGATTAAAAATTTATGGTTGAATGCGAAATTTTGTGATCTAGAAAAAGTAACTGAAAAGGATCCTGTATATTTTACGTACATTAGAACCTGTCGCTTCGGGACATACAGGAAATATCTAAGAAGGATAAGAAAACATTTTTGTACGATATTAAAACTTCATTTCAAACATCCTTAAATAACATTTTTATCCTCTTTAGTTCTTTAATGAATTTCTTGGCATGTCTAAATATAGTAGCAACATAATTTAGTATTTACTTAACAAATACGCTTCGCGACTCTTTTATCCGCGACGAAAGCTTCCATTCGTGGATTTTAATTTTATCTGATGTACTACGCCTCCCCACAAGAACGGGTTCTTTCTTATCCTGTATCAGCTCTGCATTTTCACGCCTTAATACAGCCGAAGGCATTCAATTTGGCGTCTGAGGCGGTCATAAAAAGTTTTATATATTTGGACTGGCACGGTGCAAAGTCCTGACAAGAAAAGTGTTTTTAACTTTCCCGTGGAAAACTGGAAAATGTGTATCGATGGTTATTTATTCACATCAACCTCGTATCGTCTCCTCCATGACAGAATCACCTGCCTCGTTGACAGATATTAAGAATTGAAGACATCGTCACTGTCCATTTCAAAAAAGCACCAAATCCGGTTTTATCACAACCATACATAAATTTGTTAAGGAAACGATTTCATATGCAATTAGAGTGTAATGGAAAAAAGCTGATATTTTCAAAATATATATTTTATAATTAGTTCCATATTTTTTTTACAAATAAATAAATTCAAAAAATTTTTTTATGAAAAAATCTATCAAAAGAAGTTAAACAGTTCTTTACACTGTAAAAAATATCTGGTAACCCACAGTTAACTAACATATTTTCATATTCAAGATGTGACTACTGAGCTGTGATATTTGGCGCCCAACGTGGGTCATCAATAGTGGAATTGTATGTTAATTAGAAATGTCATACATATTTTATCTGTTTTCCTTGAATATAAAGTTTGTTAGATCTAGGCCGGTACTTTGAGTCCCGGTTAAGGCTTGATTAACTAATCAGGCGATTAGACTGTGATTTTCATTTATAAAATAAATTAGTACATGTACAGTCTAATCCGTTAATCAAGCTTTAACCGAGACTCAAAGTACCGGGCCATAGACTCCTCGACATAACTTTCTGCTACAGAGGAGCTCTTCCATCCACCATGCCGTTTGATGGTTTATTGGCCAATAAAGTTGTTGAAGTGCGCTTCATTCAATGGCCAGTATTTGCTTCTGGATTTGCGATATTCAGGAATGAAGCAACAATTGAGGGTACCTTTGCCAATGTGTTGATTCCAACAGACTGAGAAGTACATTTTTGATTGATGTATCTTAAAAAGAATCTGTCTTGTGTTAGGCGAATTGGGCGCAGAGAAATATATTTTCTGCATATTTCAACAGCACTCACGCAAAATCTTTCTTCTATAACTGTAAATGTTCTTAAAATGCCTGTCTTGGTGTCGGGTATTGAAACAAGTAGATAACTGGTCCTGTACGTCACTAATTTTAAAACTGGTCAATTCGTAGCATCGATGGGCACTAGTAACCGCCATTATTAGCGCAACCTAAAATAATTCAAAGTTTAATATATACCTAACAACGTGTAAAAGGTAAAGAGATATTACCTTAATCATTAAATATTCTTTATCGGAAGCCCCCGTCAAAAATTCTTCAATAAGTGCTCTTTCCAATACTGCAGCTTTTTTTAATTTGTATCCTCTGGATTCACTTTTCAAATAAGCAGTAAACTTGTTATATTTTCCAATATCTATATGTTTGTAGACCTTTATAGTAGCCTTCAACATCGAATACTCCCACTACATAGATGAAATCGCATATTTTTTCTTCAAATTTATGATAGCACGACTTCTTCATTTATTGTCATTACTCTCCGTTTTTTCCTCCATTCGTTAAATTCGGCGAACACTTTTCCGTAATGTTCCCTGGCTTTCGTTAGCAATAAATATAAAATTGCTTCTTGAGCTTCTTCAAAAACAGCCACAAGAACACAATTACTTTCTTGCATTTTTACCAAATTCAGATAGAACTATTTATTAAACAATTTATAATAAACAACGTACCATAGCAACCAGTAGGTATAACCTTCAAGCACATACTCCTAGAGGCAGTCTTCAGTGCTGAGAAAGCGCGACTGGTGTGCGAGAGAGAAAGGAAAATAAAACGACATGCTATCTCTCTCGCTCCGCGAGCTGATTGGTCGGGGCTTAGGTGCAGGGCGGTCATTGGAGGAGGGGAGCACGCACCGACCAATCCAGCTCGCGGAGCGAGAGAGATAGCATGCCCTTTTATTCTTCTTTCTCTCTCGCACACCAGTCGCGCTTTGTCATCACTGATGGCTGCCTCTAGGAGTATATGCTCCAAGGGTATAACAAAACCTACCACGTTTCATTGAATACTAGTAAGAAATATCAAGTCGCACAATTTATTGCATTTAATATGTTTTTATTAAATTCCAATAATTCTGACTCCACAAATATGATTGTGATGTGATTATGGGTAAAACGTTGTATTGCATTCGTGTTTTAATTACCTTTTATCCACTTAAGAATATTAAATATTCTTGCGTGGATAAAATGCTACTTTCATCTACTATCAAATTTTTTCATTTATCAATGCACAGTTTCCACAGAGCTTCAACTATCTTTTCTGTTGGTCAGCTGTTACCAGGTCTCATCGAAATTTTGCCTTGGTAATTAATCAAACCTTACATAATGCCGCATTAAAAAATCAAATTTAGTGCCATCAGAAATTAATAACAAGCTGTTTCTTGAATAATATAAGTTATTAGTCCGATAGCCCGCGTAGAATATTAATCACAACGTATAATTAATTACAATAGTCAAGGATATCCTTCATGAATTAGGCCGATTAGAGTTCATCACCCTCAAAGTGAGACAGATATAGGGGGTATAGGTGCGTTCTGCTTACATAGGAATTCGCAAATGTAAATAATGGAATATGATGATTAATCGCCAAATAGTGAAATGCTGTGCTAAAGCTAATATTAGACGATTTGGGAATATGACGGAAACGGAAAGAGGCTCTTTTCAGTTTCCGCGTGGAGCATTTTCAGGGTGGTTAATAAATGATTTTGATTCAACACAAGGGCAGGAAACGTTATACGGAACAAAAAGTGGCGGATATTCATCCACTTTTTAACGGTAGAGAAAGCGAAATGCTAAATCGGATTTTTACAAGTAAAGTGACGGCCTTGTTAGCTCTCTGTAACACAAAAATCCGTTTGTGATATATTATATAATGTTTTTAAAATACCATGCAAAACTCACAAGTAGATACTGTTATAATTAGGTATTATTAATATTTTAATGTCCTATGACAGCATTTGTAATTTATTGGGCAATAAATATACCTACACCAGTCACAAGAATTAAGCGATATTAAAAAAATTCCAAATTTTTGGATTATTTTCAGAGACCAGGAAATATAGAATTAATCGCGACTTTTTGTTTCGGCAAGCTGAATTTATCACTATAGATGCTAAATATTATGTACAATAACATATTAGTTTCCAGAGTCATGAAAATGGGGGAAGACTGTTTACAGGGTGGTTAATTGTATAATTTTTACGTAAATTCACGTTTTTCGCTTATAACTTTTTCCGTTCATTTCCACGAGAAAACAGTAGAGTACTTTTTTCACCCTCAACAGACCTACAAAACTAGCCCTCGAGCGTAAAAACATATTGATTATATCAAAAGTTATGAACATAAGAAATTTATTTATGACTTGAATTAAACATTTATAAACTGCGTTATTATTACTAGAACGTTTTGGCATCTCATCCTCTCATTCCTTATCATTGTCTAATAACTCACACAAAATCTGAAATCGGTAAGTTGAATAGGTTACAAGTTATGGCCTTATAAACAAATTAACTAATTATTAGTCTGGACTATCTCCAGGATCTTCCACAATCACACTGACTTTTTTTCATGGTAGATTTCATAATAATACATTGAAATCTATCATTTTTTTTAAATTTCAAATGTGCAATCTAGAAAATTGTTTTCTTTTTTAGCCATCGTTGCAAAATGAAATATATGACGCACGAGCGTGACATAGTTATATATTATTACATATTCGGAAAGCTTATGAAAAGAGCTTTTAGTTAAAAAGAAATCGTCAAGATTCGTTGAAAAACAACGAAGTAGCAAAATATGAATATTCGGTGAAAATATTTGAAATTCTGTGTATCCTGAGCCAAATAAAATGTGAATAAACATATTTAACAAAATTTTAGTATGTGTTTTTGATACAGTTTGGTGCTAATGTCTGACACAAATTTCTTATTTTAATTTTAAGAAAATAACTTGAAAGAATTTTTCGAATAAAGCGAAATATATACAGAGTAGGTTACTAGTGTGAGAAAGTAAAATAACTCCCTCGTTACTTATAATATAGAAAATAGTTTATATAAAAGTTGTACAGAATCAAGAAACCTAAACTACAAAATTAATTTGATATATACAGGGTGATGAGTAAAAACGGGACACGCCAAAGATTACATTTTTTAAATAGAGCACCCTGTATATTTTTAAACATATGGATTTCCGAGAAAATTCTATATATGGCAAAATAAACAATTTATTATTTTAGTGCGGTGTTGCCAAGTTACGTAGAAAATTCTTCGAATTTTGGAAAAAAACATTACCTTTCAACTACTAACACTTGGAGCAAAAATATTTGACAGAATTATAGACAAATATTAGCAAAATCACCTATATTAGCTAATATCGATACTTTATGCAGGGCATTTTTTATAATACGATAACTTTTAAAAAGTTTAAACTTGATTTTCTAAAATTGTTCAAATGGAACACCCACTATTTTATTGTTCTATTTTATTGACATATCGAACTACTTCAACTTTTATTAAGCATGTTCTATATCTAAAATTGTTAGTTTTTAAGATATAACAACATTTCTGAAAAAACTTAATTTTTATTATTTTATAGAACACATAAAATACATACAATACAATTACAAATAAATATAAACTAATAAAATTAACTCAAAATGGAATGATAAATTATGAACTGACACAATGTGACAGTCTTTTCCAAAGCCATTTCATGCGACCGAAAATAATAGAAATTAGGTTTTTCCAGAAATGTTTCTATATCTTAAAAACTAACAACTTTAGGTGAAGAACATACTTAATACAAGTGGAAGTGGACCGATATGTGAATAAAATAGAACAATAAAATACAGGATGTTTCATTTGAAAAATTTTAAAAAATCAAGTTTAAACTTTCTTAAAATGATCGAATTATAAAAAATGTCCTGTAGAAAATATCGATATTAGCTAATATAGGAGTCTTTGCCTAACATTTGCCTATAGCTCTATCAAAGATTTTTGCCCCAAGTGTTAGTAGTTGAAAGTTAATACAACTTCTTCGAGAATTTTCTACATAACTTGGCAACCCCGCAAAATGTTAAACTGTTTATATTGCTATATATAGAATTTTCTCAAAAATCTATATGTTTAAAAATTTACAGGGTGTTCACCGCCTTGTGTGTTTCAAATTAATTTTGTCCTTAATGTTTTTTGATTCTGTACAACTTTTATATAAACTTTTTTCTGTATTATGAATAACAAGGGAACTATTTTACTTTTTCACACTAATGACCCACCCTGTATAAAAAAATAACATCAAAGAATTTATCCATTTTCCAAAATGGAATGAATTAGTGGCGCTGAAATTCTGCAATTTTGTATGTAATAAGAAAGCCAGTAATTTTTTAAACTCTTTAGATTCCATTAAAGTCCTTTTTCTAAAATGATCCAAGGAAGTACATGCTGAAGTTGACAAAAAAAAAACACCCTGTTTTTAAGAGAATAAAGGCCACGATATGCTTAATCGAAATCGAAATAGTACAAATCCGTCATCGTCGCAAGTATTGGTCTTTTATTCGCGAAGAGTATAATATCTCAGTCCGATGGGGCAATTTCACGGTTTTTCCTAAGACATTTCCAATGCAATTTTCATTACAATACGTGTATTTTCGTTTGCCATTTCGGGATCAATAATTTCACGTAGTCCTGGGAAAAGGGTGCGCGCGCCTCCGTTCCCACCGAACGACCGCCATTATCGGCCCAGATATCGAGCTGAAGAGTCGTCCGCGCTCCAGCTGTCCGCAGACGCTGAAATTGCATGCGGGAGACGATCCTCCGCTGCTGTTTCCCTTAAAATCGTTCATTTACGCGGTGGGTGGTGGAAAACCACTACTTCCGGTGTATGGTGTAAAACACAGTGGCCTCGGATGATTCCACACGCGCGTTTCTCTGGTAAGTACGCGGCCAGCCGCAACCGCTGCTCATTTTCATTCACCCAATACTTCGCGTAATTAGCATGTGCGCAAGATAACGGCGGGGCCTCGCCGTTTGCAGCTTTCCACGGCTTACACGCGTTTTTAATGCCATTGCTAGTTTATTTCGAACAATGCTGAAGTATTAACAGAAAGATTTATGTGGTCCTACCCTGAGATGTGGAAGGATCAGTTTCCAACAGTCCTCAATAAATCCTGAGCTAAAGAACATAATTAAATGTAATAAATAACTACCAATTTTCATATTTTCCTCTAACACTAACCAAGAAAAACTGTTTTACATATCGGTTAACCTTTCTGTTCTCCTACTACTTTGAAATTTTTATTAAGGAGGATATTTTCAGTATCGATAACATTTTGGTATCGCTCCACTAGTTTCAGTATAAAAAAAGAAAGTTTGTGTCCCCACATTAACAATAATTTTACACTATAATATTAAATATTTCTACCAATATCAAAATCCTAAACAGGTAACTATTTTACACTCATTTGAAAAGCTGTCACACATAACAGGTTTTTTTTATTTGCTGCTTTTTTTATTTGGTACTTACTTCTTGCTACTTTGGTCTTTGATAATTTCACATTCAAATTGACAGAAAATACACCTCCACTAGACACTCCTTGTGTCTTTTGACCTTTTAACTTTTAGATGTATGCTTTTTAAATTCATAGTATTCTCTTCATTTTTTGTCGCTGATAACAGCTTTCATACATGGTGTTTTATCAGTAGCAAATTTCAATGCATAACTTTTTTTATATATGGCCAAAACTCGATTTGGACTTGCCCTGTGTCTCAAAAACAAAAAAAAAGGAGGCCTTTTAAAAAATGGTCCTACTTTTTAATGTTCTATCAGCTTCTAAGTCCATATCGCCTTTTTCCAAAACATACACAACTATGTAATTTTTTTATAAAATTATAAAAGGCTCTGGATTCTGGATTTTCCAAATATTCAGTTTATTTTCTCATATTATCCTGCAAAAGTGAATTTCAATGTTACTTACATTACTAATACATTGTGATTAAAATATATTTAATTTTACAATTTCGTTGAACATATTCACTTTCTATTTTCCTGTAATGATATACATTATTGTTTTAAAATTAATAAATAAATAAATTTTATGGATTTTCCACTCCCTAATAATTTATAATTAATATTATGTGTCAATAAACAAAGTATTTCAAAATATTTCATTATTGTAATTTGTTTTGTACATTTATTCACAACCATGATGAATACCAACAACAGCACTTGACATGTCTGCATATGTGACATGCTAATATAATATACAATAAAGGTGTAAACAAAGGTGTAACAACAAAAACTTACTGCGCAGTCAAGATCTGAATCAATATTTTTTGAAAAATTTCTATAAAAAATAGAAACGCAAGATTCTGGTAAAATATGTTTTAATTAATACTTTCACTACTTTAGGTAAAAACTGTAGAATTCAAAAAGACAACATTACCAAATTTTACTAAGCAATAATTTTTTTTGTCGAATTATACGAAAATATTTTTTATACGTAACTACAGATGTGATAGTATTATGAACAAAATACGCGACATTTTTTTTTCAGTGTGTTCTTCACCTGCTGTCTTCTGCTTCATGACCATCTGTCAGAGCAAAATAGTAAGAATGACGCAAAAACAATGAAGGCAAATTAACTTTATTTTTCTATTTAGCATAGATGCTCTGTTAAAGGTAAATAAAGAGAAGTCAAAGTTTATTATAATGCCAAATTTCATGTTTGTACAGAAACTATAAACTCTTTTAGTGTGACGTCACATATTCAAGCAANTTTTAATGTTCTATCAGCTTCTAAGTCCATATCGCCTTTTTCCAAAACATACACAACTATGTAATTTTTTTTATAAAATTATAAAAGGCTCTGGATTCTGGATTTTCCAAATATTCAGTTTATTTTCTCATATTATCCTGCAAAAGTGAATTTCAATGTTACTTACATTACTAATACATTGTGATTAAAATATATTTAATTTTACAATTTCGTTGAACATATTCACTTTCTATTTTCCTGTAATGATATACATTATTGTTTTAAAATTAATAAATAAATAAATTTTATGGATTTTCCACTCCCTAATAATTTATAATTAATATTATGTGTCAATAAACAAAGTATTTCAAAATATTTCATTATTGTAATTTGTTTTGTACATTTATTCACAACCATGATGAATACCAACAACAGCACTTGACATGTCTGCATATGTGACATGCTAATATAATATACAATAAAGGTGTAAACAAAGGTGTAACAACAAAAACTTACTGCGCAGTCAAGATCTGAATCAATATTTTTTGAAAAATTTCTATAAAAAATAGAAACGCAAGATTCTGGTAAAATATGTTTTAATTAATACTTTCACTACTTTAGGTAAAAACTGTAGAATTCAAAAAGACAACATTACCAAATTTTACTAAGCAATAATTTTTTTTGTCGAATTATACGAAAATATTTTTTATACGTAACTACAGATGTGATAGTATTATGAACAAAATACGCGACATTTTTTTTTCAGTGTGTTCTTCACCTGCTGTCTTCTGCTTCATGACCATCTGTCAGAGCAAAATAGTAAGAATGACGCAAAAACAATGAAGGCAAATTAACTTTATTTTTCTATTTAGCATAGATGCTCTGTTAAAGGTAAATAAAGAGAAGTCAAAGTTTATTATAATTCCAAATTTCATGTTTGTACAGAAACTATAAACTCTTTTAGTGTGACGTCACATATTCAAGCAAACCGCAACAAATTGTCATAGTTGAAATTGTACAGACCAAATCCTTGTGTACTATAACAATAATTACTATAGATACTATAAAAATGAACTACTTCAAATTAATTTATTTTTGCAAGAAGTTTGAAATATTCAAGAACAACCAACACGTGTTTGGTAAAATAGATACACTAATGTGCTTAAAATTTACAAAAACGGATATAAAACAATATTCCTAAATTAAATGAAATAAAAATTTAATATTAGCCGTATTATCCCTAATGCGCATGCTTGGGAAGAATAGCCTTACACAGGTGAGATCTTGTTGATCTCCCGTCATCATTAGCGTATTTTCTCTTGTTTAATATTGACGTTTTCTAGTTCTACTAAGTATTTTTATTGTTTTTCTTGGTGTTGTACTGTGTCAGTGTGTTTATTGAGTGTTTTTTTCTTCAAATGGTTTATTACAGACGTACTCTTAACCAATACCAAACTTTTCTTGAATGATATCCTGTTTCGAGGCTACATAAAATTATCTTTTATGCGCAAGCTCAGTTAAGGAAGTAAAATGGTCCACAGACATACAACGCTTTCACTTGCTTGGACTTTGGAACAAAAATCCAATTATAGAACTTTTTACAAAGCTTTCAAATCTTTACGAAAATATTAGTTCGTCTAGTGTAAGTACAGAATAATCATATACCACCCCTTCTACTTTGAAGCCTTCATTGTACCGAACTTGTATTGATTGCTCAAAGAACGAGCTTCATTATCAAATTGTAATCTGTTTTTCGTAACAATGCAGTCTTTTTGGGGAACAGATAACCCTCTAGGCCTTATTTGACCTTTGACTTATTGCGTATTGTAATTACTTCCTACATCAACATATCTTAATTCAACAAATTACTTTTTCGCAACGAAACTTCAGGACCCATCCCCTCTTTGACCTTTTAACGGAACACCCTCAGAGGGCTTGACCTTTTTAACATTATAATTGCATTTTTGATTAATGGCGTATGTTCGAGGCAGTATAATTAAAGTAAATAAATAAGGACTTGAAGTGGCTTGCCATTAAAAATACAACGTTCTCTAAAAATCAGCGTAGTTGTAAAAGTTTTGCTTCTCTTGAAAAATTTTGTGTTTGAATTCAAGGTGGAAGTGAAACTGAATATTTGCTATAATTTCCTGAAAATGCCACACAGCAGTATTTGAAACATATATTTCATGTGCAATGTCGCGAGTACTGCGGTTCAAGTTTTTCTGGACGAGATATACAATATTTTCTCTCGTTTTAAAACACGCTACAATATTTCTTGCAGCTGATGAAATTAGTACATTTCTATTATTTTTAAATAAATTTCCATTCAAGCAGTATGTCAACACCTCCTAATCGAGATCCATTAAAAAAAGTGTTTTATAGTAAACAATTTGAGGAAAAAAATACGTTGTAAGGCGACGTAATTGCTAAGTACACTGTATGCAACAGGGATGGTTTCAAAATGTTCTGTTTCTTCGATTAACATGCACAGTAAGAATTCTCTATTTCATTGGCTTTTATTATATTAAAATAGTTTCGGCCTTGCCATAACCTGTTAAGTGTTGTTGGTATCCATTACAACTGTGAATTATTGTACAAAACAAATTAAAATAAATGAACTCGCTTAAACAACTAGAAGAAGAGAAAAACTGTCCAAAAAATAGAAAATTGCAAATATCTCTGAAAGTAGTAACGGCAACCCTAACAATGCTTATATGGCTCGAAAGGAAATTTTAAACTCCATACAACAGAGTAAAAAATACAGGGTGTTAATTTTAAGTTAACAAATTTATAGCTGTTTGAATTTGTCAAAATGTAATAGCAGAAATGGACCACCTAGTATTAAATGTTTTAATTTATTGGTATACCATGATTTAGTGTTACCTATGCCCTTTACAGGTAACAAAAATCCATTTAATATCACGCTCTTGAAAAGAGATACTAGCGCAGATATTTACATCTGCCAAATTTTTTCTTTAAAATCTCAGAATTTGTAACTCCTAGATATAGGGAATATTTAATAAAGTGACCTTCAAATTTCACGTAGAATCCGAAAATACAATAATATATAATAATTTAAAATAAGAAAAGTCAATGCCGACTTGCGGTATAACCGGAAGTGCCATAAAGTCCTAAATATTTTAGTTGTGTTGGCCCTAGTGCCTTTGCTAGGTTGCCAAATTTTCAGATTTATCAGTACCTTCCGAGATATCGATAGTGGCGATTCCTGGTGGGACACCCTGTATATTTTTTCAGGATCCCAAGACAATTTCTAGAAAATTTATAAATATAATCAAAATTATTTACCTATAAAAGATAAATTATTGTAGTACTAATAATGCTGCCCCTAATGTATGGGCGCTTGTGCTGCTATAAATTGTTCTGAATATTTAACAAAACACAGTCGCCACTCCCGTCGGTCGTCAACAAGAAAAGAACGTAACAAAACATTCAAGATCGATAACCAACTTAGGGAGGACAGAAACCGATTTTAGACTTTCGTCACGCAATTAATATCGCGTTTTTCAGCACGTGCATATGCAACGATTAGTATTCATATCCATGAATTGATTTGAAGCCCGTTATGGGTATACAATGAAAATATAAATCATATTCTTCCAACACGTACGTGTGCAGTAATTAGCATTTATATTCCGTGTTGGCCAACTTCATTTAAATAATTAGGCAGTGGAAACATGAAGCACAACGTTAGGCCCAGTAGTGTACAATTTATGGCTTTATTTCCAAACAGAAGCAGATTCGTACTCCCTAGGAAACGCAACGACATGGAAACTGTATTATGTTATCGCAATTTAAAAATAAACATGTTAGAGCCAAGCCATATGCAACGCAAGATGCAACGTGCTTTGGTTAAAGAGTTGTTTGTATTAAAAAACAAGGGAACATTTTTATTAATTTAAAAAAATCAACTTTGACAGTCTGTAACTCCGTTGTTTTTCAACGCATCTTGACGATTACTTTTAACTTAAAGCTCTGTTAATAAGCTTTCCGAATATGTAATAATATATAACTATATCACGCGCGTGCGTCGGATATTTCATTTTGCAACTAAGGCTAAAAAATTTAAAAACTTCCAGGTTGCAAATTTTAAATTCAAAAAAAAAAATTATAGATTTCAATGTATTATTATGAAACTACCATGAAAAAAATCAATGCGATTGTGGAAGATGCTCGGGATCGTCCAGACTAATAACACAGCCACACAAAAAATGAAACGTAGTTTGTACTTTTCATGCTACATAATGTTATCTGTAGTATTTTTAGTATAGTTAAGACCCTGCCGAACGTGAATTAGCGGTCAGAATTGATGGTTCTTTTTCTAACCAAAAAATCGGGTCAATTAAGGTCAGATATCACGAATTTTCAAAAATTAACAAATTCACGCCAAATTTGGTATACGGGGATTTTCGGGGTGGCTGATCACGGATCCGAGGTCAATTTTGCAAAATTCAAGATGGCGGATCCAAGATGGCCGACCAAATTTTCAAAAAATAACAGATTCGCATCAAATTTGGTATAAAGGGGTTTTCGGGGTCGCTGATCACTAACTCGAGGTCAATNCAAGCAGTATGTCAACACCTAATCGAGATCCATTAAAAAAGTGTTTTATAGTAAACAATTCGAGGAAAAAAATACGTTGTAAGGCGACGTAATTGCTAAGTACACTGTATACAACAGGGATGGTTTAAGTGTTGTTGGTATCCATTTCAACTGTGAATTATTGTACAAAACAAATTAAAATAAATGAATTCGCTTAAACAACTAGAAGAAGAGAAAAACTGTCCAAAAAATAGAAAATTGCAAATATCTCTGAAAGTAGTAACAGCAACCCTAACAATGCTTATATGGCTTGAAAGGAAATTTTAAACTCCATACAACAGAGTAAAAAATACAGGGTGTTAATTTTAAGTTAACAAATTTATAGCTGTTTGAATTTGTCAAAATGTAATAGCAGAAATGGACCACCTAGTATTAAATGTTTTAATTTATTGGTATACCATGATTTAGTGTTACCTATGCCCTTTACAGGTAACAAAAATCCATTTAATATCACGCTCTTGAAAAGAGATACTAGCGCAGATATTTACATCTGCCAAATTTTTTCTTTAAAATCTCAGAATTTGTAACTCCTAGATATAGGGAATATTTAATAAAGTGACCTTCAAATTTCACGTAGAATCCGAAAATACAATAATATATAATAATTTAAAATAAGAAAAGTCAATGCCGACTTGCGGTATAACCGGAAGTGCCATAAAGTCCTAAATATTTTAGTTGTGTTGGCCCTAGTGCCTTTGCTAGGTTGCCAAATTTTCAGATTTATCAGTACCTTCCGAGATATCGATAGTGGCGATTCCTGGTGGGACACCCTGTATATTTTTTCAGGATCCCAAGACAATTTCTAGAAAATTTATAAATATAATCAAAATTATTTACCTATAAAAGATAAATTATTGTAGTACTAATAATGCTGCCCCTAATGTATGGGCGCTTGTGCTGCTATAAATTGTTCTGAATATTTAACAAAACACAGTCGCCACTCCCGTCGGTCGTCAACAAGAAAAGAACGTAACAAAACATTCAAGATCGATAACCAACTTAGGGAGGACAGAAACCGATTTTAGACTTTCGTCACGCAATTAATATCGCGTTTTTCAGCACGTGCATATGCAACGATTAGTATTCATATCCATGAATTGATTTGAAGCCCGTTATGGGTATACAATGAAAATATAAATCATATTCTTCCAACACGTACGTGTGCAGTAATTAGCATTTATATTCCGTGTTGGCCAACTTCATTTAAATAATTAGGCAGTGGAAACATGAAGCACAACGATAGGCCCAGTAGTGTATAATTTATGGCTTTATTTCCAAACAGAAGCAGATTCGTACTCCCTAGGAAACGCAACGACATGGAAACTGTATTATGTTATCGCAATTTAAAAATAAACATGTTAGAGCCAAGCCATATGCAACGCAAGATGCAACGTGCTTTGGTTAAAGAGTTGTTTGTATTAAAAAACAAGGGAACATTTTTATTAATTTAAAAAAATCAACTTTGACAGTCTGTAACTCCGTTGTTTTTCAACGCATCTTGACGATTACTTTTAACTTAAAGCTCTGTTAATAAGCTTTCCGAATATGTAATAATATATAACTATATCACGCGCGTGCGTCGGATATTTCATTTTGCAACTAAGGCTAAAAAATTTAAAAACTTCCAGGTTGCAAATTTTAAATTCAAAAAAAAAAATTATAGATTTCAATGTATTATTATGAAACTACCATGAAAAAAATCAATGCGATTGTGGAAGATGCTCGGGATCGTCCAGACTAATAACACAGCCACACAAAAAATGAAACGTAGTTTGTACTTTTCATGCTACATAATGTTATCTGTAGTATTTTTAGTATAGTTAAGACCCTGCCGAACGTGAATTAGCGGTCAGAATTGATGGTTCTTTTTCTAACCAAAAAATCGGGTCAATTAAGGTCAGATATCACGAATTTTCAAAAAATAACAAATTCACGCCAAATTTGGTATACGGGGATTTTCGGGGTGGCTGATCACGGATCCGAGGTCAATTTTGCAAAATTCAAGATGGCGGATCCAAGATGGCCGACCAAATTTTCAAAAAATAACAGATTCGCATCAAATTTGGTATAAGGGGGTTTTCGGGGTCGCTGATCACGGATCCGAGGTCAACTTTGCAAAATTCAAGATGGCGGATCCAAGATGGCCGACCAAATTTTCAAAAAATAACAGATTCGCATCAAATTTGGTATAAAGGGGTTTTCGGGGTCGCTGATCACTAACTCGAGGTCAATTTTGCAAAATTCAAGATGGCAGCCGACCAAATTTTCAAAAAATAACACATTCGAGCCAAATTTGGTAGGTATACGGGGGTTTTCGAGGTCACTGATCTCGAATCCGAGATAAGATATACAAAATTCAACTCGTAAATAGATCTTTTACAGAAAAAAAGGACAAGATATGGCCGAAAAAAAAGTAGGTTAACACATGATTGGGTACTCAGGTTATAAAATAAAATATTACAAAATGAATTACCCAATTCTGACCCCGAATACGTAATCAGCGACCCCGAAAACCCCCGTATACCAAATTTGCTGCGATTCTGTTATTTTTTGAAAATTTGGTCGGCCATCTTGGATCCGCCATCTTGAATTTTGCAAAATTGACTTCGGATGCGTGATCAGCGACCCAGAAGACCCCCGTATACCAAATTTGGTGCGAATCTGTTATTGTTTGAATATTCGTGATATCTGACCTTAATTGACCCGTTTTTTTTTTAGATTAGAAAAAGAACCATTAATTCTGACCGCGGAATCACGTTGGGCGGGGTTTTAATTATATAAATGAACATTTGAATATTGAAAATTTTTTTTATATTTTTCCTATTACTTTTTCATGAATTTTTGTTATTTTTTACCTGTTTTTTGAGGTTAGGAAATTCCTGTGATGTGGTAGCTCAATTCTGACACCGGATTCGTGATCAGGAGGCAAAAATACTACAGATAAGTCGCATGAAAAGTACAGACAACTTTTCTTTTTTTGTGTGGCTGTGTAATTTGTTTACAAAGCCATAACTTGTAAACTATTCAACTTACCGATTCCAGATTTCGTGTGAGTTATTAAATAGTGACAAGGAATAAGAGGATGCGATGCCAAAACGTTCTGGTAATAATAACGCAGTTTATAAATGTTTAATTCAAAAGTCATAAATAAATTTCTTCTGTTTATAACTTTTGATCTAATCAATATTTTTTGACGCTCGAGGGCTAGTTTTGTAGGTCTTTTGTAGACGAAAAAAGTACTTTACTGTTTTTTCGTGGATAGCCACAGCAATTAGTTTTATTTTTAACAACTTTGAAGGCTTGTAACTCAAAAACCAAACAATTTTTATTTAACATTTTTTTGGTAGATCACATTATTTATCGTCGTGAATATCCAGTCAAACGTTGTCGTGAAATTTGCGGACACCCTGTATTTTGGTAGATATTGACTTCCAAATAGAGGTAAATTGTTCTAAATCGTAAAGGTGAGATTTCAGTAAAACACCCCCAAATACTCAGGAAACAAAATTGTGCTAAGGCAACTTAATCCAAATTAGCTTATTTTCACCCTAGAAAGCTACCCTTGAATTATCTAAATCGATTTTCTGAACACCCCGTATTTAACAGTTAATCTCAAAAGCGTGCAAAAAAATTCTAAAAATTCTTTTTAATTAACAACCGTTATTTTTTTTTTTATCTTTAAGCGGCGGTAAACATGTTTAGCCGAAACAATCCAGACAGCATTAACTGTCATCCACATTGCTTGGCCTCTTTTCATTGCGCTATTTTTAAAAATATTTGTGTATACATGAGGTAAACAATCCTAATGAACTAAAAATACAAATTTTAAAATCCGAGCAATGCCAACTCTGCGGGACAATGAAGTCTGGGTTAAAGATTAATCTCTGCCAAGTGAATTCTGTTATAATGGATGATTTAAAAATAAACACTTATTAGAAACGATTTATGAACAGCGTAGGGAGAAGAAAGATGAAAGCAGAAGTTATAATAATATTTATAAATGTATTGAGAGAAAATGTAAGGAGGACAAAAAGGAATACCACTTTTTGTGTTTGGAACCAAATATGAAACAATAATTTATTAATCACCTATTGTTTTGGTGGCGGTGGAGGAACTAAAAAAATTTAAACGCAAATCTGTATAAGATTTGTAACATCTCACATATGTTCGCAGTAAAATAAATTGTATAAAAACGAAACAGTAATTCTTGATTTTATTGGAAGCTGTTGACGTAATGCTTTATTTTATTTGATTTGTCGCTTAAGGAGTGTCTTATGAACCCTGTGATTCACCGTAAGGTACTTCAGTTGCTGGCTGGGTTTCTAAAACAAATTATTTGTTTCATATTTCCCCTGGGCATCCCTTCATTCCGCTATTCCAATTTCCGTGAGGCAAAAATCTAAGTTCTCTTTTCCTTTGAGCCTGAATAATTCTGTGGCGACCGATATCCTCTCATTCTCTATAAGAAAGTGCATTAACTGCTTATTTATTTTTCCCGCACAATATTTTTATTTAATGATAAAGAATATACTATTATATTTATATTATTTATGTATTGTTCAATTTTTGTTAAAATTGTGATTTTTTTACTTTCTGCAAATATGAGATAGTGCGTAATTTTTAAGTAACACCAGAACGGTAAAAGTTAGGCAGAAAAGGTCAAGATTTTACTTTCTCTGTTTATAGAGTATAGTATAATACAATTTTTCTTTTTTAATTAACTTTATCAGTTTAAATTTGTTTGTTTTTTTCTGCCTGCATATCTAGGGATATCACAATACGTTTATTTTGTTATTACTTACTTGTAATTGTAGTGTAATATTTGTATTGGTCTAATCTTATACAGGGACGGAAAGTCCCTGTAAGTCATAGAAATCCGTGCGATAGAGAAAGATGGCTATAATGAAGGCGTCTAATAGTCACCGCCCATTTCGCCCTTCCACAAATAAGAAGTGGATCTTATTCATTTAAATTAGGACAGAATGTATAAATAAAAATTACTATCAAACTTTGTTGACGTTTCATCGTCTCTATTACTACATCCTTAAGACCATAGAGATTACACATATCTGTTGGCTTTTATTGTCAAAAATGTAATGACATTTTGAATATATTAGTCTTTTCTGTTTCAAATACAAAATTAAATACTATTATAATATAATATTTATTATACCTACTTATTTTAATTCCGTTTTTATAACAGAAAATTAATGTTCCCAATTTTATATTAAAAATGTCGTAATATGCAATTACAATGTTCGTATTATAAAACCCAACACACAGTCCTGATGATGTAAAAAGACGAAGTGTATTTTGTTGTACTTCCTGACCAGAAAATGACCAAGAAAACGCTCGTTCATTTCCACATGTCATTGTGTTGCATTCTGTATATAGCATACGCATACATTAGTTGATTATCAGATTATAAATTATTTTTCACTAAAACAATTTGATTTGTTTATTTCCTCGCATTATAAACAAAGGAAAAAGGGAAATTTACTGAGGTTTAAAGTATAGTCTAAACTGTCTTTTCTTTATTATCTTTTTTTCTGTAAGGTGTTTAAATTCCCTTTTTTACAGGCTACAAAAACCTCTTTTATTTAGGGACGATGTTAAGTAGACCCTTGGCAATTTTGTATCAAATTGCATTGGTTTTTATTGTGAAACCCTAACATCTTATCACCAACCCTTCCATTTAAGTCGACCATTCATGGGAATTCTCCCTATGCTCCCCAATTTAGGTGCAATGCCCGCGTTTGACTGGAACGCATGTTACAAAATGTAGAAGAAGGTTTTCCATGATAATCATTTTTTTAGTTTATCCAATAACAGTATTATTTAAGTGATGCCAAACATGTAAAATATTGAAAATATGGACGAAACTTTCAGCTGCACATCTGAGTCTTTATTTTTGTAAATTTAACAAGCATTTTATTAAGTGTCAGTCCAAATTGGGAGAACAGTTTTGACACTTTTCTGGGTTGTGTTACAAAAAATCACCATTTCAAGTAAACATATGTAAATGCGGTGTATGCAAAATTTCAGCTGATCATCTCCTGAAAATCTTTACATTATCATATCATACCATTAGAACTAAGCTTATCGATTTAATACTGGCAAAAATATAGAATGGCGTAGTTATATAACTGATAAGATTACATCGTTTGTATACCTAACCCATAATAAAGCATCGTCGAAAGAAAACAGTCCCGTATCGTCGAACGGTGCGTTTTTCCAAGCTGCAAGGTGTAACATTACCCTTAACTGCCAGTAAATTAGTTACTTTCTATCTTATGCACTAAATAATTCGTTATAAACATCTTAGTAATAATCAGTTGATAATTAAGAGAAAAATTGGGAGCTGATAGAAATATTATCTTGAATATTTCTTTTCAAAGTGGCTATTTATTGATGCGCTTGGTAGGTGGATTTACTGTGCTAGATGCGAAAGTAGTTTAAAAATAACCACCGTTTGTTTTGAATACGTCAATAAATGATTTTTTAACGCTGTTTTTCAATGTCATTACACTAATCTCCTGATCAGAACATTAACGTAGAAAGCACGTGGGTAAACAGACGAATTATGAAGAGCAAATAAGTCAATGACGTAGTATTTAATTTTTAAACAACCTGCTCCAGTTGACCTGCAGCTACCTGCGTAAAATCAATGTAAAAGTCTGAAAAACTCGAAATTTGTTGTGTGTAATTTAGGAAGAATTTTGGATATATTGATATTAGACCTTTCCCATATCAAATATAAAGTTTTTTAATTTTAATTTTCTTTAACCAATGTTTCAATATAATCATTAACCTTCCATCTCCTTTTATCTTTCTCCGATCATTATTCTATATTGTTTTCAATGTTTGAGTAACGGAAAATAATTTAATAAAATTAATTGTAATTCATGTAATAAATATAGTATATTAAGTATTAGGGTCAGTAAGTGTTTACTGGTTGAGGATATGTTTGGAGATCGAGACGAAGTCAATAAATGGTTTCGTTTAGGTATACAGGAGATTGTGAAACGCCCTGTATGACGAAAATATTACTTGCTATTCAGGTTGCACATAATTTTTTTGTTAAAACGTTAGTAACACATAAATATTATCTGTAAAACCAGCTGAATATGATCGTATGAGAGAAGATTTATACTGGAATACGTTGGAAAATTATAATGATGATTCTTTAAATGAAAAACATTTTCCAGCTCCATCCTGCGGCTATGCAAATCGGTATCAGAACGAAAATTACTTTTGCAAACACAAACAAAATAACAGCGTAGCGTCTCGATTCTAAATTGTTATTTTATACCTTTGTCCTAAAGCTAAATGTAAAACAAGGGTTGCAAAATTGCTTTTTGGGATTTAATACTTTTAATTTGCATCCACTTACACGAATGAATTTTCCAAAGACTGGATTTCCATCGTTTTTTTGAAATACTAAATGAAATAGAACATAAATTAATTGTTTGTTTGTGGCGGAAGGCTTTTGAATAATTCACACTTAATTAACACGAGCATTCAATTTCCATCTACCAGAATGTTATATTTAACAAATAATTACGTCGGAATCTTCTACATAATCTCTATAAAAAGTATATTTTAGAATGTTTATAACAAGAAAAAGGCAATAATTTGTAACATTGGCAATAATGATTAAAATACTACATACCTTGTAGGCTATATCTCACCCACACTTAGGACATATCTGGTGTTTCTGCTGATCAATGATCTTTGCCGGATACTAGATACTAGGGTGTAGCTCAGTACTGAACAAGACTAATAATAATATACTACTCCTCTCCCATATAAGCCACTGACTGTCTTTAATTTTTTTTTTCCATTAACTTCCTCTAGATGCGACTTGAACTGAGTTTCCGAGAGATGCGCGATTGTCGAGCGTGTTGAAAGTTAGGTATAATTTTGATTTATCGGAAGAAGTTTTGCAATAGTTGAGGGAGTTCATAAGAGTATAAGTTTGTGACATATCAAAAGTTCCGTGTTATTTATGTTCATGTTGTTCGCTTAATTCTCGGCAGATCTAATCAAGTCTTCTTCAAGGCTATATCTCGAAACATGTTAGATCAACAAAAATAGAAGTATAAGTCACAAATAATTTTAATAACTGTCCCTTCAAAAATAAATGAGTATTGGATATTTGTTAGTAACGAGCGTTCAAATAAAAACGTGGTCAAGTTGGTTCTGAAAATTTGGACGTAGGGCGTAGCGTATAGCAAATGAACTTAAACATCATCTGTTAAAGCGCTATATCGCCGCTATCAATTTGAATATTTTCGTTTTAAAAAGCGTTTAAAATGGTGTTTTCTCAAGAATAAAAAGTGTTTATCATAGAGTCCTACTTTAGAAATGGACGCAAGGCTGATGGAATATGGAAGTATTCTATTGAGGAGGCGTTGTTGAATACAAAATTTTTCAAAGTGCAGTTCAGCGTTGTGTTAATGTTTTTCGTGAAACGGGCAGTGTAACAAGAAAAGAAGGAAGCGGCCGACCTAAAAAGCGGACTGAAAAATTAAATGAAAATGTCCAACAAATAATGGAAAATGCGCCAAGAACTTCTGTACGTGTTTTATCACAAATGGTGGGAGTATCAGTCGGTAACTGCCACACAGTGTTAAAAAAAGATTTGCGTTTGTTCTCCTATCGTTTAACTTGTCAGCAAGAACTTCATGAAGTTGATTTTCCGCGACGGGCTGTATTTTGTGAATGGTTTTTAAACAACTACGGTGAACTTCATAATATCACCTTTATTTCTGATGAAGCCTGGTTTCATTTAACTGGTTACGTAAACTCACAGAATATGAGAATGTGGTCTTCTGAAAAACCAGATAACTTTTTTGTCGAGGGCCCTCTACACGTTCAAAAAATTGGAGTTTGGTGTGCTCTCAATCGAAGGAGGATTTATGGACCTATTTTTTTTAATGGTACTCTTACTGCGCAAAGGTATAGAGAAGAAATTATCGTTCCTTTTGTTAACCAGCTGGAAGAAAACGAAATTACAAACTTTTACTTTCAACAAGATGGAGCAAGGGCACATACGGCAGGCGAGACGATGAATATGTTGAGGGAAGTTTTCCAAAATCGACTAATAAGTCTTAATGCTGAACATGAATTTCCACCGAGGTCATGTGATATTACGCCGTGTGATTTCTTTTTGTGGCCTTACCTTAAAAACACTATTTTTGAACTGCCTATTCCTGATTTAAACCATCTGCAGGCTCGACTTATAGACAAGATTCGTGAAATTAACAATACCCCGAGCATCTTAGAAAATATCTTTAATTCTTTGAGGAACAGGTGTGAAAAGTGCTTGGAACAAGGAGGGGGACACTTTCAGCAGCTGCTTTAATTTATTGTTATAACAAGGAGGGGGACACTTTCCGCAGCTCCTTTAATTGTTTGTTATTGTTATCACGATTATTCTTTAAAATAAAGTTATATAGTCATTAACGTTATTGAAACTGACAGCTGCTATACAGCTCGTTGAGAAATGAGGTTAAGTTGGTCGCTATAAGCTACTCTCTACGTCCAATGTGTCAGAGCCAACTTCGACCACGTTTTTATTTGAACGCTCGTTAGTATCTCTCTGCCTTCACTTGAATCATTTTAGTAGATAATAACGATTACAAAAGAAGAATTAAATAAATAATCCGGTATTAGAAACTTGCAGTCACACTGAAAATCTTTGAATAAGTTTATAAGACTCAGAGAAGTAAATGAGGGAAAGACATAAAATCCATATTTGTCCCAGTCAAACAACGTCCCATTTAATTTTATAACCATCTTCAACCTGTTAAAACTTTTTATCCAATTTCCCTAAAACGAATCAATTTTTCTCCGGCTGGAAAGCCTTTCAAGACTCTAATTTGAGATGTCATAATAGGTAGGGCGATGATTAAAATTTTTAAGTGAGAATGACTGGGAACAAAACAACGGATAATGATATATTTTTCCTCTTTCACAAGTATACAGTGGTATTAAAATTAACCCATTTGTTCAAAATCCATTAAGGTAAAAAAATTTCAAAGAAACTTTCTGTAATCAAATCCAGAAGACCTTGTAATAATAACAGTTTCATATATAGGGCGTCCCAAACTCAATAGTATGGGTCTACTGTGAGGATACAAAAAAATTAAATAAAATTTGAGATACGTGGTGTTAAATGGGACGAGGTAAGCTCCATTTTCAATCGAAAGTATTATCTTTGGGTTTTGACAGAAACGACTTATGACGTCATCAATTATATTTTTTCCAGAAACATCGGCAAATTTTTTTCGTGTTAATAAGCTCCCTTTTTTCTAATTATTAGTAATTTTCTGTATTTCATCTCGTTTAAAAATTATAAGCAATATCGTCCTAAATGGTCTCAAAATAAATACCACCTAAAAATCACATTAGCGGTGGAAGGATCAAGCAGTCGTTGGAAAATAATTGAATGTTCGTTGTTTAAAGTCCATAAATGTCACAAAATAATTGTCATTACTCAATACGACCGTCAAACGTATAACTTTTGTGCTTAGAAAATGTTTTCTCATTCAGAAAAAGTTAATATGTTGCTAATTTACGGCGAGTCACAAAAAATTCAAACAGAGCTGTAGAGTTATATCGAGAAAGGTATCCAGAGCGCTTCATTTCTGATCATAGAAAATTTACAAGATTGGAGGCGACCTTGCGACGAAATTAAGATGCATTTTCTGTTCGGAAAAGTCAAATAATTGACCGAAAGGTAAGAAACAATGTTAATGCAGCTAGACTGTTACAGTATTTGGAACAAAATCCCCGAAATTCTATACGGCAGGCTAGCCGGGAATTGAATTTGCATAAATCAGCCGTTCAACGAAATTTAAAGACCAATGGGTATCATGACTACAAAATTCACACAATTTGGAGTATTTGTCTGAGCGTCACATTGAAAACATTGACTTCATTATTTATAGCTCAAATTGTAGTAAATGTAGAAACTGTTGATCAGAACCTGTTTGGACACGTTCTTTGGACGGACAAAACTCGGTTTGTCAGTAATGGCTTGCCAAACAAGCGCAACGAACATTACTGGTCCATTGTAAATCCAGTCCAAAACCAAGGCCATTTTGAATTTTGAAGTAAATGTTATGGTACGGCATCATCGGTAGGCATTTAATTGGGCCTTATTTTTATGAACATACATTGAACAGCTTGAGTTACCTAAATTTCCTACAAAAAGAACTTCTTGCACTTCTGGAGAATGCCTTTGCAGCTGGTTTCTGCACGACGGGGCTCCACCCCACAAGGCCAAGATTGTACAGCAATATTTAGGCAACACTTTCCCAGAAAAATGGATTGGGCTTAATGGACCTATTCAGTGGCCCGGAAAGTCACCAGATCTAACATCCCTTCATTTTTTATGGGGGGTTTTTAAAAATAAGGTTTATAAAACACCTTCTCGAGATAGTAATCATTTGAAAGAAAAAATCACAAACGCTTGTAACGAGTTAAACGGCGAAATGTTAATAAACGCAGCCGATAAAGAAGTCAGGCGACGATTTGGATATGTGTCTTGAAATGAGAGGAGGTCATATAGAGAATAGATTGTAATATGTGTGTAGTATGAAAGCATTTGCCTCATTTCTTAAGTTTCGTTATTATTATCATCACCTTTTGTTTTAACTGTATTACAGAATTATCGAGTTTAATCCTTTTATTTATTCTTAATGACATTTATGCAGTTTAAACAACGAACATTCAATTATTTTCCAACGACTACTTGATCCTTCCACCACTAATGCGATTTTTAGGTGGTGTTTCTTTTGCTTATAACTTTTAAACAGGAAGTAATACAGAAAAATGTGCCTAATAAAAGTTTAGAAAAAAGAGAGCTTTTTAACAGGAAAAAAAATTGCGTATGTTTCTGGAAAAAATATAATTGATGACGAAAGATAATACTATCGAGTTTGGGACACCCTGTACATATGGTAGTTGTAATTTTTGCTATTTGGCAAAATATATCTAGATATAACAAAAATATATGTAGGTATAGTAGCGTATTCAAGAACACATACAAAATTGTGATTACGTCTGGGTCTCCGAGTTTCATTATCAGTTCTTGTTTATATGTATAACAAAGCAGTGGCTAATGTTCCTCCGCTGCAGCTCATTTATAGCAGAAATCTTCCAGAATCCAGTTCGTTGAAATAAAGTAGGAAAGTTCCCCGAAATTTATATGAAAACCCCATGATGCTAGCAGCAGTTGCTGCCGTGCGAGTTCGGGCTTTTTAAGCTCTGGATCAAACTAGTCATATACTTGACCTAAATGCGGGACCCAGAATATTTTCGCTTGGCGCGATATTTTACATGTGGGAGAAAAAGTCAACGCTATAAAATCGATACCTTGCGATATAGGGAGTCGTTAATCATAAATCAGGAACAATCGTTTATTAATCTTGTCCTGCTTCGAGCAGAGACAAATAGATAACGGAAATTTTATGTTAATGGCTTTAATTTACTAGTATGCGTTGTGTTGATGAAAATATGACTTGCTGAAAACTAAAACAACGTTTGGACAATTCCTATCTATTAGAATTACTACTCTAACTGAACACCCTATTTATTAAGCTACGGAACCTACGAAATATATTTACAGATTGCCTTCTCTATTCTACTCGGATTGGAATTACGTTGTGTCAGATCATATAACAGATCACGTGTCACATAATTTCATTGGACGTATTTTTGTCGAATTTCCACCAAAATAGTGTGCTATGTGACTAGAAGGTAATAAACATCTTCAAATCACCGAAGGCGATGTTGTGTCACCTTATTTACTAGATCATGGGTCAGATCAATTCGTTGATCGCCCTTGTAAAAGAACGAACAAAATTGTGTAAATAACAGATATCATCAAATTAACCAAATTGGTATAATCTTACAAGGACAACTGAGATGACACACTATCATGTCATTTTTTTCTTGATCATTAGTCAGATCAATGGTACGTCGCTTCAGTATGTCTGATTGTGTCTGATTTTAGATGAAGAGATTGGTTACACCAGCGATCAGTTATATGTTCAGTGTGGACTTCCATGATTTTAGAGCTGTTCATCTAACTTTGACATTCCATTTAACCTTCACTTATTCATACAGCTTCCAATATTTCTCTTCTGGAGACTAGAAAACGTACCCCTCCTAAGGTAGGGGTCCTAAACCATTGTATTCTTTCATCTTTCTCCTTGCAGAACTTACACAGATTATCTTCTGTCAAGACAATATTATTCAGATATTTCCTGAACCTTCATGATTCAGTTAGTAGTCCCATTGATGTCCTTCTACGACTTTTGTTCGGTGAATCTATCATCAACTGCTTCGACGACCCTTTGAAGAATTTTTTAGATTGTCTGTAGCCAGGAGATTCTTACCAACATTTTTTTCACCCACTCCTGCATATGTGTTAATGCTAGCAGTGTTCAACTCCTGAGTCTGTCTTTGAGCCCATTTCTTCTAGTCCTTCCTTTCTTGTGTCTTCACAGTCTTTTGAAATCTATAACTTTGAATCAAGTAGTCAATTGGTATTTCTAAAATCGGAATGTATCATGCAATTTTTATATATCCCTCTCTTCCTCCAATCAATTGGTGCCTGACTTTGTTGTAGTCTATAACATAAAGACCTAGCTTCTCATTGATTGAAGCTATTTAATGAAGGTAAGATCATTATGGGCCACTGTCATTTCTTAAGACCAAAACTGTAACTGGTATTAAACTTTATGCATAAACAAATCGTTGAAAGGTTAATTGTAATACTTAATACTTTCTAAATTGTAAATTAACTTAATGCGAGAAGTGAAAAGTAACACAGTATAAATTATCTAGCCATACCAAATTATGTTTCCCAATAACGTGGCCACCTCATCTACAAAAACTGACAAGTAGGATTGACAATTCCCGAGAAAACCCCATTCGCGTGCCAAAAACCGCCACGCCGCTCATTTGCGGCGATCTATCAATAAATCGCCTCATTCCGCGATCAGATTTCAGTTAATACAACTAATTCGCTTAGCCGATAGCGTGCTAAAGAAAATTGGGTTTGTCATCACTCCCGATCTGGCCTGCGGAGCACATGACATCGTGACATTGCGTCGTGCAGACATCGATCTTCTTCAGCTGATAAAGCCTTGGGATATCTGGTTTCCAAGACTTTTATTTTTAGAACGAATATTCAAATAACGGAAATTGAAATGTGTGCGGAATATTAAGCGTAGGGGGCGGCACGTTTTCCAGTTCTGGGTGAAAAATCGAACGGTTTGCTAGATGGATTGGAAGCAGAACGCATCGGTTATGAATGTGCCAATCTGCAAATTTTCTATTGCGGTATTTTCTGAATCCATGTCATAACTGCAAGCGGCTGTTCTTTGGATTCTATACTAAAAAATCTTTCATAGATCAAGGGTCTTTGACCAATTTCGAAGTGTAAATTCATCTTCGAAGACTATCATACAGAGTGTTCACAATGTATTTAAAGAGAGTGAATCTAGGTGCGTTGAACTCGATTGGCAGAATTATATTTTTTGCAAATGGAATATATCTTTTAATATCTACTGATGAAAACTGTTTTGGAATCACTGACTCCGCCGATAGCTCTATCTAATAGGTGTATTGCTATTTGGAAATCATTTTACATTTAAATCAACTCACAGCTTTCATTAGTGATTCCGTATATTTAAAGAATCTAGAAAAATATTCGTGAATAAATGACTTCACTCGACTTAGGTATATCAGATTGTATGATACTTTCATAAATGCAATCGCTTTAAACCCTTGTCTTATAAGGAGCATTTGTATTCACAGAAGTGCATCATAGTAGTATGCTACTTATGTATGCAACTAAATCATATTTAAACTTTTCCACGCGAATCACTTCGTGATCACAGTTTGTAGATAATCTAAAGTACGTAAATGTTCTTTGCAAAAAGAGCAGTGCGTGTTTTGTGCCATGTACTGTATGTCGAGTAGTGGATGTCCTCGAACGGTGTGTGGAGGTTCTGGCTCCACAATTTCTCTTCAACAGCTCTTTTCCTAATTTTGCTATTTTCTGTTCTAATTCTCAAACACTCATATTTTCTTTTGGTCACAAATTTTCCCTTCTACCGACTCTGTTCTTCATTTTATAGGTTTAAGCAATCAGCTGTGCGATCACATAGCATAGTGTACACCTATATACATGACAAGGACTACCAACTTACAAATAATAAACTCAGCATACTCATGCGCTGTTGCCAAGTTTATGTTGCAACTTTTGGCATTTATTTATGCATATTAGGTAAAAAATAATAATTGAGAAATGGAAATATATAATTTTAAGTATTTGAAACTCCTTAAATATTTTTATTAAAATTTTCCTAATTTCTAAAATATTTTCAGCTCTGTGACACGAAACTAAAAGCAAAATTATTACTTTGTAAAGCATAAACATAAAATTGGTGCGCCCTTCTAATCAATAACTTAACCGCTGTGTAATGTTATGACATGCGATAAAATCCAACCCCAGTATGGTTTTTAATGATACAGTATCACGAATCACAATCCTTGTTGTGTGGATTTCTCTAGAAAATCAATTAGTTCGCTGAAATGATTTTATAACAAAATATTTCTAAAAAAGTTTTAACATGTAATGTTCTTTTACTTATTAAATTTTGTGAAATTTTAGGTTTTAATTGGATATTATTAAAAAAATATAAAATATTAGTGGCCTTTCTACACTTTCATGATGATCGCATATGAAAGCCACTTGTTCTTCAAAATGCGTTTTTTCTCCTGCTATTCATTTCGTTCATGGGTGTGTTAAATGGTTACTTCCGTTTGCATTTCACCTCATGCAACAAATGAATAATTTATGTGTTTGCATGCCATCAATCAGAACTAAATATCTGGAATATTCAGGCACAAATTACACGCTTAAATCCTCTAATGGCGATAAATGACTTGCACGAGACTATAAACATTGTGCCTACCTACGATTTTCGTGCAGTAAATTTTAGCCAAACGAAGGTTATCGTTATCGTACTAAACGGTTTACACTTTATTGGTATTGTACCAATAACGTTATATGTCCATATACAACGGTGCACGCCACGAAATTTGCATGGGTTTCAATTTTTTCTCAAAAAATTACTATTTACACAGCCGCAATACGACAAAATTTCTCTCGTCAAAACGAACAAAAGCAACATGTCGATTTCAAGAACTGAAAGATCAGCTTAATCAGTGATGTCGGAATGAGGAGGGGTTCCAACCATAGATCATACACTCATTATGGATGAGTATAGTCTTTCCGATTTTAGTTGAAGAACCAAGTGGTTGGCAGTACATACCAGGTTGGGACGTTGAAGCAGCAACTCGGCATTGAAATATTTGAAAAACTTAGTCTCATATTTATTTAGCCATACCCATATACAAGTCTGGTCCCCCAGTTGAAGAATGAGTGCGAGGGTAAACGCGGCACAAACACAGCCGCACTGGGCAACCTGGTCATAAATTCAGTTGTCAACAAATGGCCTAGCAGTGCAGTGCAACAATGCGGAATTTAGTGTGATTCAGATAATTTCAATTTATTATAGGCACACCTTAATCATTCATATTACGATTGCGAAAGGGAGAAATAAGAGGGATATTTTGTTTACTAATATTATTACAACATGGCATTTTGGAGACCTTTTGAAACGGAAAAAATTAAACTTACCATCAATATAATAAAATTGATTGAGGACATAAATAATTAAAATATGTTGTTGGTCAAATGAACACATAATAGAAATTTTCTACACATTATATACAAATTATTATAATTTTTTCCCTTTAGGACGCTTATGAAACTAATTAAATTTTGTTGCTAAGCGTTTTTGTACATGTTCAACTGACTTCGCAAAGACTATACCCTCTGTTTAATTTTGTAAATAAATTTCAGGACAAAACCTAATAAGTAAAGTAACTTCCCAGCTCTTAACATCAAAATTTGTGTTAAAAACAGATGAATAACGCGAAAACTTTTAGTGGCTGCATTAAAAAAATTTGAGAATTTAATTCTTTGAAGGCTATGGCTATGGCTATAATTGACCCGTGTAACACATGTCGTCAAGATGAATTAGGAAAAATGACTCTAGATGATGTGGAAGATTCCTAACACAAAAACAATTACTATACTATAAAAACTAAGAGAACTCCCGAAATAGTATTTTTTAAATAACTCAATTATCTACTGTAATTTTTTTAAAAAGTTTCTAACAAAAGATATTCAAAATAATAAGCACAATAAGATTCCGTAATAAAAAATATAAATTACCTTTCAAAAAATCAAAATGGCTCTTCGGATATCCTTGAAGGACTAGAATTTCTGGGGAAAATAATATTTCTTTCGTCGATGGATGCTACGACTTGTATCGTTTTCAAGCTATGACGTACATTTCAATAAAAATAATAATTTATTGATATTCTATTAATCATAGTATCAATTAAATGTTCAAAAATACCACCAATGACCTCAAAACACTTTTTGCTTCGTTTAAGAATGGCATCTGTTACTCTCCTGATGCTGCATGTTTTTCTTTAATAATTGCTATAGATGATACGTCGAGTTAGTGCCTCCCAAATGTTCACTCTAACTTTGTACATTTCATTTTTGAACCAGCCCCATAAACAGTGATCTAGTGCTGTGAGGTCTGGAGATCTTGGAGGCCAACTAATAGGACCATCGCGGTTAATACAACGCCCTGGAAACCTCACGTTCAAATGTAGCTTGACTGGACAAGTGAAATAGGCAGGAACTCCATTTGCACTGGTAGTTTCTCATATTTATAGGAACATCCTCTAGTAGTGTTTTAATTAATTTTATACAAAAGTGAAGTAGTGGGTCGATTGGGAGGGTAGAAGGACTGTGAATCGATTCTTCAAAATGAAAGGCCCAATTAAACTTTCGAGTGTTGCGTGAGGATTTTTGTGTGACCATATATGAAAGTTCCGGGTATTGCATAATTGAGTAGCAATTCTTCATGAGCTGGTAGTTGTACCATCTTCTAGACCCAGAATATTTTCTAATTCTTCTAAACCTTGTCGATGGGCTTTTTCAGGTGTTCAGGTGTTACTGGGAAGCTATCTGGTTTCACACAGTTTGTTGAAAACTCTGATAAATACATTTTTATCAGGACATCTGTAATGTGGAAATCGCTGACGATATTCTTCAGCAGCAGATTAGCATTACCATTACAAAAACTATAAACAAACACCATATTAGCATACTCTAAATTTGAATATGTTCTTCGCGTTTTGAAACACTGATCGTACAAATCTGTAATCAAATGTTGCACAACATTTGAGTTTTTTCTTATTATTTTTACTTATAGAATCCATTCCTGGAGTTTGATGCGATTTTTCCGGCTCACCCTGTATAGAGTCTATTGTATTATTATTTCAGTCTTAAGATATTCTTAAATTGCAATGTTGTTTACGCAACTGTTTGAAACATTATTTTGAAGTCCAAGGAATTAGAAAAAAATATTTGAATGATCTATATTTTCTAGACTATACCAGTTTTCATAAGAAATAATCCATTGATATTTGTAAATTCTCTTCCCTTTATAACGTCAAATAACTTTCTTTACAATTGAAACAAACTGGACTATACGAAATATTCTTAAGTAATTAATCTTGATCCTGAATCTTTAAATTTGTAAGGTTGTTTTGTTTATTTATTTAGTATTAACCAACTTCTGCTCTACTTTTTGACGAATAAAGCAAGGTTTTATAAAAAATTGTGTGGGGTAACAAATTGGACAAAAAAATACGGGTTGTCATTTCGTTTAACGACCCTTTCTATGTTGAATTGTTTTCTAGCGTTCAAAAACAAGTATAAACTGAAAAAAACAACCCCTTTGATCTTCCATGTCGCCCTCTGCACTGATATACACATTAATAGTCATTTGTATGTGAAAGTAATTTAAGAATAGATTGTTCGGTTACCTGGAAAAGAATGTTGTTTATGTTCGAGCACTGAAAAATAAAATTCAGGTGCTGAGTTAAATATAAAACGAACATTCATACCCAGGAAGAATGAAAATAAATAGCGTTCTTTTAACAATCTTCAAATGAATATGTCTCTGGTAAATTTAGGAATGGCTCACCAAAAAAACTATATGCATAGTTTTTGAAAGCAGTGAGGTGTCAAAGAGAATGTATTCATGTATTTTCTCAGTCTAACTTTCCCTTGTTTCAATATCTGCCTAATCAAATTTGGTAAAACCTGTGTACATGTCCCTTTGACATTATTAAAAAAATAATTGTCGTTTGCAGAAATGGGGAAAATATTATACACGGAATATTGTATAATCTTAGAGAAAGCTGTGTTCAGTAGCCTTTTATATTTGTATCAGAATTCAAATTATCTGCAGAATATATAAAATGCAGATAGTTAAAATCTAGCGGAGAAAATGTCAGCTGTTTCCTACGCAAATTTATTGTGCCGTTTATTAACTGGGCGGAAATATAAATGTATTTTATTGTCTAATTCTAGTGAGAACATTACAATGCACCACGCCAGTTTATTGTGTTGTTGGATGCAAAAAACTGTTAGCGCGATGTACCAACGAACACTTACACACTAATGAATTTTATTTTTTGCTTTAAATTACGTTGCATTGAGAATAGAAATGGAAACTGTAACTTTAAATTACCAAACACATCTAGGAAAAAGTATGAATTTCGCTTACAAACGTTTCAAGACTTATTGTATTGAAAAATATGACCTCCCGATCCGAAAATGTTATGATTTCATACTTTTCCGATTTATCTACCCATCTACGTTACAGTCAAATTAGTCCATGTTGAGAGCAACACTTAATACAAAGGAAGACATTACTAGAACCATTTTAAGATTGTCGTTATGTCACGAATGTGTCCTAATATCAATACACAATACCAGAGACAACAATACAATGATGGTACAAATGTCTTCATAGTCTCAATCTATCACAGACAATCGTTTCTATATTTTATGTGTATTAGAGAGAAAGGAAATGTTGGACGTTTGTTGGGTATTAGTTTTAGACTGTAGTTTGACTCGCATACTTCTATCCTATACTGATCATTAGGTACCTATAGTTTCAATGGATGACCTTGTTTCCAAAAAGTGGGGACGAGACGTACTCCTTGTGTTTTGGGCATGGTCCATCATTAGGCGCGGTTGCATTCAAATTTATAAGATTGTCACGGCATGCTCTGTACTATAGCCGATTATATACATATAAGATATTAAATCTATTTTCACTGAGTTCACTTCAATTTCTAAATGTTTGCTTTTCTACCATTTTCTTCTATGAGTCCTCTATCGATAGGCTCCTTATCTAACACATTATTTTACTATTTATTAATTTCAATAAATAACGTAAGTATCTGCATAACCTATTTAATATTTTGCAGGCTCAAATAAAATAAAACAGAATACAAATTTATATGCTTTTAAAACTATGTACATAGGCATGTTCGTAATTTTGGAAATTTTTTTAAATGATATTGGTGTATTTATTAAACAAGACTTAGTATTTCAAAAAATCGCAACTATTCGCTCTAGCCGGGCACAACTTACAATCTTTTGTTTATAAAAAAAAAGTTTATTATATAAATATTTATTATAGTGGCTTCTGCAGTTTATTTGATAATATAAAAAAACATGCTATAAAATATCTGTAAGAGACCAATCCGATAATGTCCACGATTAAGGAAGGCTCTTATCGAGTATAATTTTGAAACATTTTTACTAAATATCAACACAAGATAAATTAATAGAAGAATTAGTGCAGGTTTAAACAGATTATAAAATATACTGAAGATACATTTATTTATTTATTTGTTTATTTATTAAAATATACACTATACCATAACAGTTTCACCAAAGCACTAGCACAACATAAAACAAAATGAGAATATTTTTTTAGGTTAGCTTAGTTTGGCTTTTTTACCGCTCGGCGCTCACCGTTCTTGGTTCCTTTCAACCAATCAAAACCCGTAAAGTAAACGCATGCATGTGAATACGCTGGTACGTCGCCCCACGGCTTCAAGTCAATTCCAAAATGATCAGTATATGATAGAAGTATGTGGTTTGACTACCGCAGTTAAAACAAAACCGAGCTGACACTGAGTGAGATTTGACAGTTGTTTTGATCGCGTCTCCGTACTAGCTGTTTATATTTTCTAAGCGTTGAAATACTGAGATATATAGAAATTCTGATAATTTTCGTTTATTTACCTATTTCGAATAGGTACCTAAAGGTAATGATATAGGCAACCAGTAATACAATTTGGGGGATCCAGATTTGGGAATAGACTTTTTTAGTAGTGACGTCACATACGTCAAATAATGGGCAAAGTTTCAAATCCCACTACTAGAATTATAGAATTTATATATTTAAATTTCTAAAACAATATTGACTTTTATAGTAATTAATAAATCAAAATTATAATTATATCAATGTTACTGAGCATGCGCAGTAAAAATAATTTCATGAAAGCGAAGTAGCCTCGCAAAGGAATATCATTCAAGAAATGGTTGGTTAAGTTTACGTCTATAATAAACCACTTGAAGAAAAAAACGCTCGGTAAATACACTGACACAGTACAACACCAAAAAAAATAACAGTAAAAATAGTTATAGTAGAACTAGAAAATGCCAAGATTAAATAAAACAAGATAAAATGCGCTAATGATGACAGCTATAATATATCGATAAGATCTCACCTGCGTATGAGGCTATTCTTTCGAACATGAGCATTAGGATAACATGGTTAATGTTAAATTTTTACTTTATTTAAGTTTAGGAATATTGTTTTATATCGTTTTTTTTTTGTAAGTTTTATGCACATTAGTGTATCTGTTTTACGAAATACGTGCTAGTTGTTCTTAAATACTTCCAAATTCTTGTAAAAATGAATTAATTTGAAGTTGTTTATTTTTATAGTACCTATGTAAATAGTACACAAGGGTCAGATACGATCTATACAATTTGTTGCGTGTTGCCTAAATATGTGACATCACACTAAAAGAGTCTATTGCCAAGGTGGCATTTCAATTAATATAATAATATAAAAATAATATCTCTACTCCTCATTCTAACTACGAGAATTAGCCCAGAAGTCGGAGACTTGTGCCGGAGAGGAGGCGGCATATTATTATTAAGCAGGCCTCATTTGCGCCCAGAAACGACTTATGTTGGTAGGCCCTAACCACCATTCAGTGCGGGAATGAGGGAAACCTGGAAAACCTCATTAATTAGGGGGGTGGTCAAATGCCAACCGGTGTCAATCTCTCACATTGACCCAAGCCAACATTCTTCCACCCTACCATACCTGCACAGAGGGTGCCAATCCTCCGTACAAGCATAGCTAATCTACGGTCTACCGGCCGCGGGATTCGAAACCCGGGCAGATAGCACACATCGATTTAAGTACTGACGCCTTAAACCGTGCGGCTATCGACCGTATTTAAATGAAAACAGTGACTAATTTGACTAGGACTTTTCTTTTTAGTTCATACGAATATTGCTTGTTACTCAAAAACTCAAAAAACTAAAAATGAATTATTTTTATATTTTTTTATTTTTTTATTTTTTTTTAGACCCACATCTCAATGAACAAAATGAAAAAAAAGTTTATGATATCTTTAGTTTTTGCCAAGTTACAGGTATTTGAAAATTTGTTAGCCAAAATATTCAAATGCTCATCAACTTTCTTAAGTGGCTGAAATAAAAATTTGAAAAAATTCATCTAGGCTGCTCTAAATTGGTGTTAAAATATACCAAACAATCAGGAAAATTAAAAATGGTCCGGTCACCGGACCATTTTTCGGTCCGGACTTCATTGATTTAGCATGGGATGCCCCATATTTTTGTCAAAGTCTATTCCTTTCCTTCTATTACTTCTCAATAGGAAATAAATAGGCAACCAGGAATATTTGATTTCCAGTCTTAAGATAATACTCCAAATTTTGTCAACCCGTCAACTTGCAAACCTCTTCTATTGTAAATTAAACCCGAACCTAATTGCCCGGTTTCACAATTTTGAATAATTATATCAGAGCGGTGTTAGGTAACTTTCAATAAAAAGCTTACCTTAAGAACTTTATGGCAGTATTCAGCTCATGTCAAATTTCGATTCTAAAACCTTGTTTTCCCTTTAATGGGGTTCGGGGCTCGTTATGTTTATTCACCAGTTGCAAAGGTAATTTTACAAGCTTCGGAAATCTGTCGATCGTAACGGGCTTTCGTTAACAGATACAAATAACTTTTTTATGCTTATATTTACCAACGGTAAACAAATTTTATAAGCCCTCCTATTATAATTCCAAGGGCAATTCCCATGACAAATACAAATAACAAGGTCTTTTCCTTGCAATGCCAATGTCGTGTATTCAGTTTTCTGTTCAAACACAACGAACAACTTGAAGTCACACTGAAAAAGCAATTTGTTTGCATGTGTTAAAAGATTTATGAAAAATGAACAGTATATTTACAATTTTTATCGTTTTAATATAATTCTGAATTATTGTAAATATTAAATTATTGCACAGAAAAAGTTTATCAGAGAATAACTATCGATTTAAGTTATCTTTTAAAGATTTGTATCTATGTCAACCTTTTAAAATATAGAATAATGTTATTTAGAATATTAGCACATATTTTTTTTAAACATGACCAAGCACGATACAAAAATTCAACATACCTGTGCCATCACTCTCTATGACAAAATTCAATTCAGAATTGATGTACACAATATTAACGTAAGATTTAAAAATATGTTATCTATAACAGCACACAAAACGTGTTTTATTTCAGTGTTGTTTTACATATCAGATAACAAAATGTTAGATATAATGAAGTCCCAAAACTTCTAACAAATGCTTGTTATAAAATAAGTTGTAATATAGTCATTTTAACAAAATATTACTGTGGACTGTTTCCTGGAAACTGGAAGGTACAATAGGCCCATTCAGTGATATATAGGTAATTTTAAAGTTTTTTTTTCATTTTCTGATAGTATTTAACCACCTGTACTTTGGATGTATGCGACGACGTGTATGTGCGAGCAACTCAGAACCACCCTCGTTTTTCTTTGGTTGCCCGTCTTGGGGGTTGTAAAATATTATTATTTAAATAAATTGCTTATAGGTGCCTCTCGCAACGTATTTCGAAATTTTTGTGGACGGGAACGTTTAGATGGGGTAGAATTTATTTTTTCGACATAAATTTGAAAATTCTGCTCTAAATGTTTAAATAATAATATTTATAACCTCTTAGACGGGCAACCAAAGAAAAACGAGGGTGGTTCTGAGTTGCTTATAGGTCCCTCTCGCCGACGTATTTCGAAATTTTTGTGAACGGGTACGTTTAGATGGGGCAGAAATTTTTTCCAGCATAAATTTTATAATTCTGCTCTAAATGTTCAAATAATAATATTTAAAACCCTCTAGATGGAAAACCAAAGAAAAACTAGAGTGGTTCTTAACTGCTTATAGGTCCCTGTCGCCGTCGTATTTCGAATTTTTTGTGAACACGAACATTTAGATGGGGCAGAATTTATTTCCGGCATAAAGTTGAGAATTGTGCTCTAAATGTTCAAATAATAATATTTTACAACCCCCTAGACGTGCATCCAAAGAAAAACGAAGGTGGTTTTGAGTTGCATACCGTGGCTGGGGAAACCGTGGATAACATCACACAAACTTTTCATTTTTCGGTAATGAAATAAATATTTTATTCGGAGTCGATCCTGAGGTACTTTTGCAGCCTGGAACTATACAATATTTGTACAATCCTACAAATGTTTACTAAACGTTCGTTTAGTTCCTATAACACAAGAATGCTAGTTGGTGGAAAGACGTACTTTGTTCAACTTTTGAATCCTGAAAATATTTTTATCAATTTTTCAATATTTTTTAGTAATGGGACCTGTTTGAAATAATATTTTTCTGTTTCCGTACAAATTAATAGTATCATTCCTTATAATTTTACAGATTTGAAAAATCAAAGGCAGAGAACAAAATTCACTTGTGTCATCGTATATGTGCAAAAACAGTTGAGGAAACACACTTATAATATAGTTCTTATGAAATAAAATGTATTATATCATCACAATAGCATGTAAAATAATAGGACCACTCATTTATGTAACAAAAATATCAAATGCATGGTTTTTGCCATTAGTTCAAGTAGACAAAATATACAAGGTGACTTTTCTGAGTGGCCACAAAGAATACTCCATGGAATATTATAATCCTGACTTCAGGACTCTACTGACTTTCAGTTCATATTACATTTTCTATAATTATAAAGCATCCTGTATGTCTTAGCTATCCACTGTAAGTGTGAGACAGCCTTGAGTTTCCTTACACATATGACTAATTTAAATACCCAGTTAATGGCTTCAGCATGATGTAAACAGTATAGTTTCTTTTGTTTACTTACAAGACCTTATGTGTTCCGATGAAAAGTTTTATGATTATCACATGACGAAAAATGTCTATGTAGTGATATTTACGATTCTATTGTACACGCTGTGAATTAATAAGTAAATAAATAAATGAAGAAGCAAGTAAAAAATAATAAAAATCATTTTTTAATCGAACAGTTTGGGATTATTAATTGAAATTATTAATGAAAACGTGATAAGAAATCTCAGTTAATTTCACAGTCCCTTTACCTGACAGATATATATTTAATGTTTCCGTTTTTTGTCACAATGAATTAAATTAAAATATGTATCATAATTCGCAAAACAAAAGATACGCCTAATTTTATTCACCCCTCTTAAGAAATATTTACATTCTAAGCATGAAAGTGGTTATACACGCGTGCGATGAAGTAATTAAATGGAAGTGTTAGAATTAAGTATACGAGGGATATTCAAATGTAGAGAATCCAAAGTCTCATTTCTAGCGGTTGCTGTTATTTAAAGTAATATTGTTTTTCGAATTGCCATGCCGTGGCCTATGTCCTAAACCCAGTTTTGCAACGCAATTGCTTAGCCTTAGCTAGAAATCTTTAACTTGATCTTGTTGTTCTTGGGCTAGGCTATGTGGAGGTGGACCCACTATTAGAAAACCTAGGCCCGGTTAGGCATTGATGTATTTAAATTTATTTGACCTTTCCTGGGTAGAATTTTATAAATACTTATATTAATTATTTAAGTATATTTCCGAGATATGTAAAAAGAGCTCTTTATAATCAAAACTGTAAGCAGTAAAGAGGCTTTCCTAGATCGAATATGGTGTCACAGATTTTTAACTAGTTTGTGTTCGACTGTACTTTTGTTACAATCAACATGCTGCTGAAAAGATAGAATTTGTCTCTAAAATGCAAAATTAACAGGAAAGTTGGCTTAAACGCTTGGGTGGGAAGGATACAAGGTCAGGATATTATAAAAAACAAATCCGACTTAAAGAAACTGTTTGAATGTTCCAATACGAAGCATATATTTCTCAAAAGTGAAAGATCAGCAATAGATCAAGTAGTCTGTAAAATCAGAAATAAAAACCAACTCTATTATCTGGTGTCTGAACCAAAAGAATACGTTTTGAAAACACCTGAAAATTTTTAAATATTCATGAAATGGCTATAAAAATTTTGGCAAAAACAAAATACTGTATGGACTTCTTTCATCAACATTTATAAACGAAATCGTAGCCACTAGATTTTGTTGATAAATGTATGGAAATCGCAAATTTTTTTTTTTTTTCAAATTTCTGGCAAAATAACACTTATTTGCTATCCCAAACGTAATTTCAGACGATTACCCCGAATCTTTATTTTAGTTTCATGACTTTCATAATAACTTTTCGAAATATCGAGACCTCTGTTAATTAAAGTTGTAGAATCGATACCACGAGTCGACATTCTTTCAGTTTTGCTCGCTTTTCTTCCCTCCTAGTTCCGTCACGAACGTCTTCATATTATTTTTACCACGCCTGAGGTGATAGAAGGAATATTTGACTTTTGGGGCTGACAAAATAATCAACGGCTTCATTAGTTATGTCACTACGTTCAAGGAATTTGGCGATGGACAGCTGAAGCCAATCTCAATGCTCAATGACCCACACGGATTTGCCAACAATTTATTCGGTATCAGTCCTCTGGTTTTTATTCCTTTTGGACTGCTGCACCCCAAGAAGGGGATATCCTTTATTTACTTCCGTAGGTAATATCTGAAAATTATCACTTGGGAATTACTTATTTCGTTTGGACCCTTAACTAAGGGAATCCTGGGTGCTTCTGCACCTACAAGCAATACGGTATTTTGACAAAACTGTCAAAGAAAATATGATTTTCTTTTTTTGAAAACAGCTTCGTTTGCCACCAGAGTTGGGTAAAAAGACGTAAAAAGTATTCAATCCTGAACACAACGTTGAAAGAGTACTCGAATCCAGAATATTCGTATTCAAAAATTCAGATAATATGAATATATAGGGTGTAACTAAATAAGTGTAAAACATTTAAGGGGGGTGATTCCTCATCGAAAGAAAGATAGGATATATTTTTTTCACACCATGAAGTCATTTGATTGATACATTCTTGAAGGCGAATATAATCTGAAGGAGATTTGATTTCAGAATATAGTTTAAAATCGTCCGCAAATAGCAAATGTTCACAAGTGATAACATCTGGAAGATCGTTAATAAAAAATAAAAATAATATGGGACCCAAATTTGAGCCTTGAGGAACGCCTGATGTTGGAGNCATCATGGTTTTGAGATATAAAAAAGACTTCTTAGGGACAGATTTCAGGGGGCTGTAACTCAGAAAGAGGGGGCCAGTTGGCAAAAAGAAAAAATACGGGTCCCCTCAGTTTGTCTTAAGAATCTATGACCAAATTTTGTTGCATGAATTTCGGGACACCCTGTATAAACATATTCTAAAGTCAGAAAGTTTATCTTTAAATATCTTCAAAATATTTAAATATAATATATGCAAAGTACTTATACTTTTTAATAAAGAAGTTCTTTTAAATTAGCGTTCCAATTAAAAAAGTATAGGAAATATGATCGCTAATATTTAGTCATTAATTTGAAAAAAAAATAAAAATTTTCTAATTGTGGCAATTTTTTTTTGCTTGTCCAAAGAACTATAAAATCATACTCATCCGGTATAAGGCAAATTTCATATAATACTATATATAATATAAGCATAAAAAATGAGCTGATAAAAAATTTAAAGAATTTCTATTAGATCAGGGCGGATCTGTTTTGAGGTGGATGTGAGAGGGAGCAAGCAAATTTTTTCTGTATTGCCTTCAGTACAACTCACATAATAATACGTGTAGATCCCTAGATCTGGGCGAGGTCCGGAACATTTTCAAAATTGCAAGAGTTTTTTACTTATATCTTGGAACCTATGCATTTTGGAAGAATATTAAAGAGGAAAAAAGTTTTAGAATTGAATTTTGCACAATATACTACAAATTAAAAATGTTTAAATTTATTGCCATTGTTGCAAAATAGCAATAATTGAAGAAAAAAAGGCAAAAAAATTAAGCTATTTGGATAATTTTATGGTATAATAAAACAACACACCAAATCAGCGGAAAAGCTCTCACTTTATAAATAACTCAAAACACGAAAAGTGGGGGAGTACTTTATTTGAGGCTGTGCAAAATTTTGAAAATTTGAACATTTTTTTTTCAAAATAAAAAAAAATTATTTTGCGAAAACTCGAACCGATTTTAATGAAATTTGGTGTGTTTTTATTATAATATAAAAGTTTTTTCTACCAAAATTTTGCCTTCATCAATTATTGCTATTTTACAACATCGGTAATAAATTTAAACATTTTTTTTTAATAATAATAATAATAATAATTTATTAGATTTGTACGCCACAACATTTTAGACAGAACAGGTCACATGCAAAACTATATAACGTAGCGAAAATGAAATACATACATCTAACTAACAAATCAGAAAGTTACATTTCTACTATTAAAACAGACTAAAACAATTAAAATGTCACAAGTAAAACTAATTATACAGTTAATCGAAGATATATGTCAATATACAATAAACATTTATGCTTGGTCTCAATATTTAGTGTTTATAAAGGTACATGACATGAATGAAAAATTCATTGATATTTCAGTTAATTATACAAATAAATCAAGATATGTTTTTCATGATTGAAAAAGCACCAAATGAGAAGCTTGACTACAAAAAGTATCTGTGGATGCTTTATACAGTGTGTCTTAATTCTGGAGAAATAGAGACAAGGCAGAACCAGTAAAATTACTTTCCTATTCCATTTAAATTGATTCATGAAAAGAAAATACGGAAGTGTTGTTACTTAGTAATTTTGTCAGAAAACTTATAGAATTTGGAATAACACTATACAATATAATAAGTTTAGTAGGTATCACTATACCTAAGGTAAAGGAAAAAAGTTATGGGAAACAACAGCCAAACAATTTAAAGAAAAAACTGTTTACAAATTGCAACAGGGGTATCTACCAGAAAAATTACATTTTCATTCTCCAGTCAGATTTAAAAACCTTTTTGTTCAACTATTTCACTAAAAGATTATTTAAATTTCTAATTTTTGGCTCAAATGAAATAGTTTATTTAGAAAATATTTTAATTATTAGATTTGCCACATAACAGTAATACTGTTACTAGAACTTTAAGAATCTATAAGTTGCTAAGGAAACATTTCGCTGTCTTTCTTTCATTAATAGTAGGATATGCTCTTAATATATTGTCGGTTAATATCTGGACGCTCTATACCGGGTGATTCAGTTTGATATTCGCGGCCTTGTATCTCTTTTGTTTTATCAAATAGCTGTAACAAACCCTATATATTTTTAAATCGCCGCTCAAACTCTATCANTTATAAATGGGAAAGCTAGTCTTGCGAGTGTAAGTCATTACATGGCATTTAGATATATTAAGTTTCAGACGATTTTTTTCACACCATGAAGTCATTTGATTGATACATTCTTGAAGGCGAATATAATCTGAAGGAGATTTGATTTCAGAATATAGTTTAAAATCGTCCGCAAATAGCAAATGTTCACAAGTGATAACATCTGGAAGATCGTTAATAAAAAATAAAAATAATATGGGACCCAAATTTGAGCCTTGAGGAACGCCTGATGTTGGAGAGAATGATTCTGATGTGAAATTTTGATACCTGACCATAAAATATCTATCACTTAAGTAAGAAGTAAACAGTTTAATCAGAGCCTCGGAGAATCCAAAACTTTCCAGTTTGACGAGGAGTATATTGTGGTCTATCTGATCAAAAGCTTTTTGGAAGTCAGTGTAGACAACGTCCACCTGCCCTCTATTATCCAAAACCTCAGAAACGTATTGAGTGAAAACAGCTAAATTAGATGTTGTAGACTTCCTTTGCATAAAACCATGTTGCCGTGGCGAAATAAGCTGCCTAGCGAAAGAGTACAGTTTACCATATAGTAAAGTTTCAAATACCTTAGAGAAATTGCTCAATAAAGAAATGCCTCTATAATTGGATACGTCACTGTGATTTCCCTTTTTCGGTATAGGACAAATGTAAGTTTTTTTCCAACAAGATGGGAAAGTGGAATGACGTAAGATACAATTGAATAAAATCAGCAATGGCTCAGCGAGAGCATATGCACAATCTCTGAGAATAAAACTAGGAACTCCATCCACGCCCATCGTAAAAGTATCTTTAAATCTTCTGAGATTTTGTAAAACATCTTCATAAGTTAAATTTTGAATCACTAAATGCGATCCTAAATTATTTTGCACAATGAAAACTGAGCTGCATTAACCGGTTGCGATTGAATGAAGACATTGTTGAAGTAATCTCCAAAAGCATTGACGATAGCATTTTTAAAGTATCTACAGTATATTGTGCAAAATTCAATTCTAAAACCTTTTTTCCTCTTCAATGTTGTTCCAAAATGCATAGGGTCCAAGATATAAGTAAAAAACTTAGATAAAATAGGTATTTTTTCAAAATTTTTGCAATTTTGAAAATGTTCCGGACCTCGCCCAGATCTAGGGATCTACACTTTTATTATGTGAGTTGTACTGAAGGTATTCCAGAAAAAATTAGCTTGCCCCCTCTTACATCCAAGTGGGATATTTCGACAGTTCGTAGAAACTTTAATACTAAAATCGGATTTCAGTAGCCCAGCGATGTAAGGGTTGTAAATATTACAACTTCAATAATTTTTTCTCGAAAACTATAAGGATTTTAGAAATTTTTTTTACGATATTGACTATTTTTCATGATGCATCTTTTTTCGAAATTTTGTTTTAACAAAGAACATAAATTTACCTAGAAAATGTAACCCACCCTGTACAGAGATATCCAGATTGACACTAAGCCGTTATTGTCCTTGGCTGGAAAATAGTTTTGAGTAAACGGAGATCAATTTTGATGGCATATCTTTAACGTGCGACGTCACTCTCGATCATTCTGGATCTCCTGCAAAATTTCGCATCTTGCGGAAACGACCCTACCGCTTGTTAATTTGCCTGTTTTTTAACCGAGACGTTCTGTTACAGTTGTCGGTTGTATGTGGGGGTGAGTGTGGGCGTGATGGGGCGGGGGCAGAGCTCGCCCATGGAGCTCGGCTAGAGGCGTGCGCCCCTGCCCGGCTGCCCGGCCCCCCCTCTGCCGCCCTCACCCCGGCCCACGCATGGAGCCGGACCACCGGGACCACCGATGCCACAGGCCCAGCGCCTTTGACAAAGTAAGTAAACCACCTGTAAACAAATTAGGGGTCGACTTTTTTAATTATACCGGCAGGCGCCCCGAGTTGGGCACATTCTTTGACATCTAGAGGGCTCCGAGGTGAGGTTTTGGCCACATGTGAAATAAATCAACAAAAAGTGAAACTTATCTGATCATGGCCAGTGCGGATGTTACACTAATGTGTACTGATGTTAACTACAGGGTGATTCAGTCATAATGTCATTCATTTTAGGGGAAGATAGGAAAAAAATGAGAAACGAGATTAAAAAAATTTTAAAATGCATATTGACGCCGAAAAATAAATATTTTTAAAAGCTCATGTTTATTCTCCAGACCTTGCTGTGGGATGTCCCCAACCGCGCTGAAATGGTTCTTGTCAGAATAGTAGGTAGCTCCTCAATTAAATTTAAAACAGCTTCTATCACATTCAAGTCAATTTGCCGATGACTTGCAAGTTCTCGTCGCGTTATAAAAGACACGGTATCGTGAACACGTCGAAAAACTCGCACGAGGTTCGCAGAAATGGGGTATGTGTGAGAAACGCCTCCGTTATTTTACTTCAGCGGCATTCGCATTTCGTGAACGTCCTCCATATAAAACTACCATTTCCGCATATTCAAAATTCGCAAAATTAGCCATTACGACCGACACTCGAAACAATCCGAAATAAACTGCGGGTTGTATTGCATTTTGCCTTGTGCATTTTTTCTCCATATGTATGACGTGATCTCCAAATTTGCGGGAAAACTATGCGGAAGATGCGATTAGCGGTGGTAGATTTTGAATATTTTATAATTATTTATGTGGTTCTGATGTGACAATGCTGTTTCGCTTCAGTATTCGAACGCTTTGTAGTCCGCTTGCCGAATTAGCGGGTTAAGAGTTAAGTAATTTGCTTATTTTTTAAAAGGTCGTGAACCATTTTGGTCTATTTTCTGTTTTTATTAGATCTTCCTTGTAGCTACACGAGTGTAAAATACGCGAGTATATCAGTTTTTGATTTGGTCGCTTTCTTTCAAATGAGTTACATTAAACAAGATGGCTACTGATGATGTCAATTAATTGTAACATGTAGATTTGTGTTACATTTACGTTTGAACTGATAACTTTCATTTTCTTCATTATTCAGATGGTTGTCAACTAAGGAGATTAGAAAATAATTTTAAAGTTGGGTTTTTTATATTTTTATATTTATTATTTGCTGATGTGTTAATAAAAATTTATTATTTTAAAAAGTTTTTATTAGATACTTTTGTCTTGTACTTTTTATAGTCTGTTACAACTGCACCTCGAGGTGTTACAACCGATAGTGTCATTTGTCATTTGTAACAAAGGATGACAATAGTTAAATTTGTGTTTTTTTTTCATTCCAGCCAAATTTTGTTGCCCCATTAACCACATGGATGTTCGGTAACGTACCACGTTTCTTCTAGAGACTCTAGTTTTTGAGTTACAACTCTAGTGGAAAAAAATTACGTCGTACGACATGTATTATTTATTTGTGCCTAACTAACAACAATATCTAAACACCAGGCAAAAAAGTACGAAAATTTAATAAACTAAACAATTCTAACCTACACCAAATCTAATAAATCTCATTTTATTTTGAAAATTGAAGAGTTTTGTAGCTAAAAGATACCTGTTGTATCTGATATAGAGAGGCGGAATAGGCGACTCGTCTAAAAGTGCTGGTAATTGGTATTTATATCACTAAAATCTCCGAGTAACAGCCATTTTTAGCTGTAACGACCCATCATACAGAAATAAAGTTTTACGACTCCTCAAATCAATGGCGTTAAATTTAGATGCCTGGGAATAACTCAGTGAGTCGAGTTAAATACTTTTATTGCTTTCAACACAAATGTCAAAATATATTTTAGGTTTGCTTGGGGTCATATATATAGGCTTTAGAAACATAGAGGTACCCTACAGGGTGATTCAATCATATTGTTATTAATTTTAACCACTTATTCGGAAGGACCTAATAAAGACAGAAAATCGAAAAAAATTTGCTCGACCTTTTTAAATATAAGCAAATTATTCTTTAACTTCGCCTTGACTCTGAGCGCGCCCGCGGACCAGAGAGTGTTCGAACGTTGAAGCGAAACAGCTGATTTCCTCAGTCGTTTTGAAATTTGCAATTGTTTCCAAATTAAAATGCAGCGGATCCCAACTTGATTTAAAACATGTTTTGGGCGGATAAGTGTTATTTTAGCCGCACTGGCATTTTAGATGAGTAGCTACCATACTACGCTTTGAGAAGCAATAAGTCACTAGGTATATATATGGACTACAAACTGAATAATTAATTCAACGTAATACTAAAAACGTTTATTCAGTTATAAAACCTAGTGAAGGTTAACAATATTAAAAATACTAAATTGTAATAACCTATCATTCGAAAACAATTATTATCCTTATACAAAAGTAGGTCAGTGACCGAATAATACAGTAGGTTAAGATTCACTCTCAATAAACAAATAAATAACGATTTTCAAATATTTTTCTTCAGAGTAAATATACATTTTAAATTTTTTTTAATCTAGTATTCGTATTCTACTCATTTTTCCCAATTTTCCCTTAAAATTAATGACATTGTATAATTGTATAATACTTTCGTTATTTTCATACTCAATAAAAATTAAAGAAACATTGATTAGAAATTATATATTGCATGTGTTATTATATAAATTTGATCTACGTGTTTCAAAATGATTGAACAAATTCCATAATCATGAATGAATTGAGCTAATCTGAACAAGGTTCCTTTACCGCCTTCATATAATCTTTGGTGAATTTCTCCAGATCACTGTTGAGGGTGCATGTACCATTGATTTGTTTCACATAGCACTCACTAATTGGTATAAAATTTCTGGAAAAAAGAAACGGAAAATAAGTTAGAGAACTTCTTATAAACTGGGTAAGAAAAGTGAAACATTAAATTGCAAATTATCATCCTTAAAACTTAACATGATACTTACTGGCACAATATTTTTTTTGATCCAGGAAGCTTATTACTACTGGTTCCTCTTGCATCTGTAACACATTTCGTGTACTTCTTCTGACTTTCGCTGCTTCTCAGTTCCGGTATACAGGGAGTTAATCCTCCTTGAATTTAAGAACTATATGAAACATCTACAGAAGGACGTAGTCAAGCACATACAATGCCTTGGTATCACTGGTTTTAGATATAAAAATTTAATCAAACTTTCGCGACATTCTTTAGTTGATTTTTAATATTGTCTCACCATTACCTGCGATTTCTTTAGAATCATCATACACCAACTTAGACGAAGACTCTGACAATGCAAATATAAACTCTGGAAGATACTGAAGCTTTGGAGGCAAACATTGGTGAAGTATCTGTTTAGTTTCAGTGCTGCAATTTCTTAAATTCTCTATAAATTCATCCCTGGGAGTGACAAATATTGGTTTCGACTTCACACATGTCGCGAAACGATTTATGCTGCGCTAAAATTTGTCCTCATTAATAATTAAATTAATAATTAACAAAGTTGAGTGTATAACATCACTTACATCTAATTCTCTGTTATGTTCACAAGTTCTTGAAAGTTCATCTGTAAAAGGTAAAGCAACTTTGCTCTCTATTCCATTAGTACCACGCGTTATTCTAGTTCTTCGTTCACCAACAGATTGAAGTGCATAATTGCTGATCTCAAAGATGGATTCTGCCGCTAAAACAAACACCATAATTCCCTCACAAATCTTTATATTGGGGGGGCGTTTTTATGGATAATTTCCAGTGAATTTATTGCACTTTTTTGTCAAGAGTTTCAGAAATATGAACCTCATTGCGGATAAAATTTGTGAAAATTGAAGTTTTGACACGTGTTTGAAGAAAATTTATCGATTTTCACCATTTTTTTTACTTATTTGAATAAAAAAAAACACCCTTAAAATTATAATATCATCCCCATTGTTGGTTCTTGTTCTTTGTAATTTCATAAAGAAACACACTTTCAATTTTCATAACGATAAGTATATAACTTTCTGTACTAGAGTTCCTGCGAATCAAAAAATGTTGTTTCAAGAAAAACGCGTTTGGAAATTTCTGAAAACTAGAAATTTTAAAAAGTTATCAATAATATAGAGTGCCTACCGATCAATCAGCTATTCCAGCACCTCAGTCATTCTTCCTCATCATCATTCTGAGCTTGCATCTGTTCTTTTCTTGCTTAATAAGTAGGCTCATAAAATCGGAACTAATAGGAATTTTATTTTGAAAATTTTGCAGCGTATTCTTGATTAATTATACTAACAATTTCAACTTCATTTTTCTCGAAAATGGTACATGCTACCGAATTTCGACAAGCATACCTTTTTTTGTAGTATGCTTTAGAGTTTACAGAACCGTTTAGAAATGTAATAAATTTTGACTTTTAACATTTTTTTTTTTTCGATTGTACCCCTCCAATTATCTGTATCGGCGGCACTGCTTTTCAGAAAGAAACCGTTTGCACATTATTATTAACGCACAGTTGATGTTTACTCGTGTACAAATTTTGACATTTTTATCTTTAGCCGATTTAAAGATAGTTAAGGAAACCCATTTGGAAAATAACAATTTCAACACATTGTATCTCGGAAACAGTACTTTACACGAACTACCCCTATTATTATTCCATGAGGAACTTGCACATAATTTTTTTTGAAACATGAGCGGGACACCCTGTATAATAGCCTTGACAATACTAAAGGTCATAAGGCAAACATTAGGTAACACTTTGTTGACAAATTCACTAATGTCACGTGAACTAAAGTGGCAGTTCTTCGCACGAGAAAGGATAGGAGTGTATATATAAAAACTATGTACCCAAGCAAGTGTCTTTAAAATGGTTAGGCATTATTTATTATAATTATATTTTCGAATGGATTTAAGTCGAATAAAAATGCTTTGCCTTTAATTGCAGATAAAAATACAAGTTCAACAAAATTAGCAAAATATATTGTTAATAAAATATTACGGTAAAATATTTGTTTTAGCTACATGGATACATTGCCTTCGAATAATCCTGCGTTTATTTTTCTATATCGGTATTAGGGGTACATACGATAAGCTGTTTGATGGAACATCTAGCAACATCTATACATTTACCAAAAAAAAACAACAGTGTAAGATATTTTGTATAGAAAAATACCAGACAACCAAAGAATTTTATTGACAGATACATACTTCAAAAAGGCATGATTTTAGAAAACAGGCTACGGTTTCGTGTTGTAGGTATGCACAATTAAAAGATCGAACTTATTTATTCTCCTTAAATAATTTATTTTTTAAACACTTACTGGAAAGATCATATAAATACATACAGGGATGGCCAGAAGTACGGAATAAAATTCATATCTTTTGAATGAATTAATTTTTTTTAAAACGCCGAAACACTTTAACTGATTTTGATTTTTTCCCATCTTTCAGTTATATAATAATTAATCTTTCTTCAACCCCCTAACCCCCAGATATCCCTACTTTTTTTTCAAATGGAAACATAAGGCATGAGGGGGCTCGTTGAAAAGCTTATAGAAAACCGAATCCAGCCATACCAAATAAACAAGTTTTATTTTTTCAATAACAAGTTTTTTTCATTTAGAAATTGAAACAACTAGATAATTTACAAAAATAGACTCAATGTCGCAAATGCTAAAAATGTCCTCCATTCACTATATGGCATTCTCCAAGATGATAGTAAAAGCTATCCACAGCATTCTGAATGACCTCAGGTGGTAAATTATGCATCTCCGCCCTAATCTTGTTCTTTAAATTCTCAATATTATCCGGTCTGTCCTGGTAGACTCTTTCTTTCAAATATCCCCAAAGAAAATAATCCAGGGGTGTTAAGTCGGGGGATCTTGGCGGCCATTCAACTGTACCCCGTCTACCAATCCAGCGATTTGGAAACATTTCATCTAAGTATCTTCGAACATCAATACCAAAATGTGGGGGAGCGCCATCTTGTTGGAACCAAATTCTTTCATTCGGTATATCTGGATCAATTTCATGAGGGAAAATCACAGCTAGNNATTCAGTTTTCTATAAGCTTTTCAACGCCTTATCATGCCTTATGTTTCCATTGGAAAAAAAAGTAGGGGTAGCTGGGGGTTAGGGGGTTGAAGAAAAATTAATTATTATATAACCGAAAGATGGGAAAAAATCAAAATCAGTTAACGTGTTTCGGCGTTTTAAAAAAAAAATAACTCATTCAAAAGATATGAATTTTATTCCGTACTTCTGGCCATCCCTGTATACTACCACAGAATATTGAAACCAGCAGTTTACTCTGTTGTGCACTTTGATCTCATTCAACCGTTTTCAATGTCATTGAACGAAGAAGCGTTAATCAGGGCCGTAATAAGAATATTTTACTTACAAGAAATCGTATTAAAATAATGGTGATAAATACATAATTTAAAACATATTGATATTATTAATTTGAAAAGTTTATCATCAAAACTCTGGAAAATTATTTTTGTAACGTGCCCTTTGAAATTTCTTGATATTGATGCCTGCAACTGTATTGCGTATTTGATTATTTTACATTATCTTCAGCATACTAGATTTTAAAAAACTATAATTGTGGGTACAATTTTTTCTTAATTAAAGATAAACTAAATCTCCTGTGCAGAAAGTAAGGTTGGAAATGCTTATTTGTGTAAACTGTTACGCAATTTTTCTTAATCGTTAGAAAGCATTTTATTTTTAGAATGCATTGCAAATATCAGTAAAATATTTTTCTTATCATGCGTGTACGTGATATATTATATATGTTTTATATATACAGGCTGTCTACTATAAGAGGGCCACTCCTATGTATCTCGCTTAATATACGAAGCACGTCAAATATCTTTATGTTTTTTGTTGCATTTTTTGAGGCCTTGATGCTTGTAAAAACAAATTTGAGATCCATAGCCAACTTTATGAGTAATCAGAAAAAAAACAGAAAAGTACCGAAAGTTTGGGGCCGTCTAACTTTTTTATTTTAAGAGATAGAGAAAACTAATTTTAAATCTAAAGCCAGTACTATCCAAACTAGGATTGTACTATGGCCTTGTACAACCCTAGTTTGGATAGTATTGACTTTAGATTTCGTAACGCGAAAAATACGAAGTTTAACTTGCTACAAATTAAATCTACGTAAATGATTAGACCAAATAAAATTTTCTTCTAACAATAAGCCCATCAATTTATTACAGATGATTGAGGACCAATGTTTTTGAGATTAATATTTAATATAGATTGGTCGCGTCATTTAGAAAAATGTGTGTACGTCGATTTTTGAAGATTTAATACCAATTTATTATTTTTACGCCACAAGCAGAATATATCACCTATCAACTTGCATGCCATTTAATTTAATTCTTCAGTGGAGTCGGATGATAGCCCAACAGTGACATCATCTGCATATAAAATTAATTTAATGTTTTTGATCAAATGATGCTCTGGATCAATTAGAAAAATTATAAACAATAGAGGACACGGTACTGCCCCTTGAGGCAGCCCAGTATTGACATTTTTGCTACTGGAAGATAGAGTATACAATGTTGTAAATAGTGATATTTTGACTTTTTTTCGAAAAGAAAATCTGATTAACGCTTTTTTAAAATTATACTACTTTCTATTATTACAATCTGTAATAAAGTTCTCAAATTACCCTTCGTTATTTATAAAAAGTACTAACTCTTAACGTTATTAACTATCACCTTACCATTGAAATTAAAACAAAATGGAGCACTTATAGTAAAAGAATTTTACTCTAGCTATTTTCTCACCTTTTGCTTTGGATGGTATATTTTCCGATACACAAACCGTAGTCTTTATTATTTCTATCATGTCAGGTATATAAGTTGTTGCATTTGGACACTTTTGCGGAATCAAATCTTCCATACAAGTTTCAACATCACCATAAAACCTGAAGAAGCCAAACGTTTGAAAAAGTTTAATTGAATGAAGGTTCTTCTCATCTCATTATGTGATAAACAGAGTAAAAATGTTGACAACTCACCTGCAGCTCTGTTCTTCTTTATCTGTTAAGGAAACGGACTCTTCTTGCCGGACTAAAGGTATAGGAAAGTAGGGCTGAGATTTGAAACATTTTTGGAACAATTTTTCTTTGATAGAGCACGGAAAACCCCGACTTTCAATGAAATCTGAAATATTTTGGTAATGTAATTTTCTTGAAATATAAACATTCCCTATAAAATTAGTAAGTGTAAACGTTACGTAAGAATAACAAACTACGGCGCCAAATATTTTGCAGATAAGATAAGCGTATTTAATATCTAATGTTTGTAAGAAAAAGAATATTCTGCTTTATTTAAAAAAAAAACATTTTGGAGTTACATATATTTTTTTTATTAGAAAAAGCTTATTACACAGATAAATTTAAAATATCTACAAAAATACTTCATATAAAAACACGTAACATATTGAATGAAGTAATGATATTATTTTTTATTTGTCTGCTTTTCTCAGTGTAAGATTTTTGGTTAAGCAAACATTTCCATAAAAACAAATATTTGACTGACCATTTTATAATTTTTATAACACTAAAAGTGTGCTACAAATAACTAATCTCAGGCAATGTTTTTTAATTATTGGAAAAGGTTTTCTTAATATATTTAGTTCATATTTGTTAGTTACTGTGGATTTTAGGTCAGTCTTGTGGAAAGACAACCAATTACTTATTCATTACTTCAGTTGACAGTTCAGGTACATAATAAGTATAAACCATAAGTATAGTCTAATTATTTATTTCTGTCAGTCTTAATAGATGCTAGGAAATTTCGGAAAATATCAAAAAGTTTACGAAGTAATCGTAATAAAAAAAACATTTAAAAAATATTACCTATCAGAAGAAAAAACTCCGCTTAAACTTAAAAGTAATATTATATACGAGGTGTGGCTATAAAATAACGAGACTGATGCTGCTACAGACGAACTACGCATGCGTCAAAATCGTACGACGACAGTTGCCGTCTTTGTCATATCTGCAGACATACTAGTTTGGCCCTGGCCTTCGTTTGTGAAAGATCTATTTTTGTTCTGCCGGAGAAATGATAAGTGTTGTATTTTTTTTATAACAGAGCAACGAATTGTCTTGAAATTGCACATGGAAGAACCGCAAATTAAATTTATCTTTTATTAAAAGAAGTATATGGCAATGAATGTTTATCCATGCGTCGATTTTTGAGTGGCTTAAGCGTTTCTAAGATGGCCGAGAATACACGTCAAAAACGGATAAAAATATTGAAAAAATCGCTAATCTGATCCGATCTGGCCGTAGTGCTATTGCTGAAACTAGAAAATTTTTCGCACAATCGAACAAAAACAAGCTTGGGAAAATATTTGTAGTGACACATCAAATGCCATTGAAAGAGCCCAAATTCAGCGAAAGCTTGAACGAGCAAATCAAAATTCAAAGCAATGATGATTGTTTTTTTTTCAATATCCACGAAATTGTGTACCTTCATTGGGTTCCTGAAGGTCAAACTGTTAATCAGCATTACTACTTCAAGGTTCTTGCTAAACTGCTTAAAAGTATAAGAAAAAAAGACCCGAATTGTGGAAAAAAGTCATGAGTTCTTTATCAGGACAACGCACCGGCTTACACTGCATTGTCTGTCAAGGCGTTTCCAGCCAAGTAGAACTTCTCAGTGTTAGACCATCCGCCTTATTCGCCTGACCTGGCACCAAGTGACTAATCTGTTCTCAAGGGCAAATCCGCATTAAATGGAAGTAGATATGTACTGTTCACTCACAGTTTTCATTAGCATTTTAACACGTTATCGCCATGTCCATTAATTTATTGTTACTGTATTGACGGACAATTTTAATTCATTTGTTAGGGACATACACCACACAGACACTGCTGACCACCTAAAACTGAACTAACAATGTTCGTATTCACTACAAACCACGGGACAAAGAAACCAAAGATACGCCATTTACGCCCACAAATATTCACCTCTTTTTATGTAGTATGTAACCGGGAACGATTCCAGAGGTTCCCAATAAGTTTTTCATTATTTTCTATGTATGTACTTAAACTGTCACATTTACCAACTCATCGAGGTTGCATTGTTAGTAAATTAAGTTTATTATATTATGATTTATTTAACTCTAAAATCAAGGAATTGACGATTGTGTAAACTGATTTTTTTTCCACGAGATTGATCTAAAATCCAAAATAACCAACAATACTGAAATAAATATTTCTTAAGACTACTGTTGTCAACTAAAATACACATACCCATGGTCCTTTGAGAATCATTCCCAAACATATATTCCAATATTCGACTGTAGGCCGCTTGAGTTCTGTTCATGTAATTTATCCCTTCTAAGGGCAAACACGCGGCTCCCAATTCATTTATGTGTCTAACGCAATCTGGAGCTGCACTGGCGAAGTTATAAATTATTTTAAGGTCTTCAGAAACACTACCATTTTTTAATAAAGACTCCACTCTTTTTTCAGACTGAAAATCAATGATGGTCAGGAAACTCCAGTAACACCTGGTATATTTTAACAAAGCATCCTGTAATACAGACGTTATTAGAAAAGTTGTTTCTGTTAATACAATATTTACTTGTATAAATAAATAATTATATAAATTAGTCTTCTATATAAGTATTTGTAACGTGTGTGGCATATACAGGGCTGTCATAATTTATTACAAGCCACGTGACCAGCCATTTTATTTGGAACAGTAATTTTATTTCCTTCGCGTGGGTAATTAAATTTTCGTAAAATTAGAACAATAAGATCAAGATCACATTAAAACGCAACATTCCGTTTCTTTTTCTGTTTTTGGTGTAATTTTTCACGAGGTACTAACTATTCAACCAATCAGCAATCGCATTATGTCGCGCCTAGACGTAGCGGTTTGTCATTGTTCATTGTAAACAAGTCAGTAATACTAATGACGCCAAAATTTAGGGAATTTTATTTACCAGTACGAATCGTGCAATGTTGGGTTGCCTATGCTCAGCGGTCACATGGCTTTTAAACATTTATGAAGGCTGTCTAGAAGAACACCAGTACGAAATAATTGAAAGAAATAATAATAATAATTTGCTTAAATATGAACATAAAAATAGTTTTACCATATATTTCTGTTCAAGTTGTGGATCATCTTTAATTGAACAAGGCGAATTACCTGCGCAGAACCCTGTAAATTATTTGTAGCTTAGAAGTTTTAAATAATTATTTTGTATATAAATTTTGGTCACATTCAAATAATAAAACTGACATATTCGAGCATTTTATGAAAATTTTAGTTAAAATTTTAGAATCACTTATCCATTATAGATTTTTAAAAGGTTATATCAATGTTTCCTAGGTATATGTATATGTGCATATATTGTTTTAGTTAAATAAATATCTGTAAACACTTTTTAAAACAATAAAATAATTCCGTATCTACTTACCGATGGTGAAAATTGAAAGAAACAATGAGTACCTCATTCTGGCAAAATTTCAAAACAACTCGTCGGAAAACGACATTTAATTTCATTTTTAACTAACGCGACATGACCTCTGACATACAGATTATTAAATGATACTTGGAAGGAAGCCATGTTCACTGAAAATATCTCGTTGACCTTATTACTTAAAAAATAATAATTAGCAGAATCGTTTGTCCTTCTTAATAATGTTTAGGTATGATGTTTTTATTGGTATACCGGGTGTTTCATGAAGTTCTCCCGGCACTAATAGAGGATGTTCCTTGGGTTATTTCTAGAAAAAAAGTTTATATAAACATGTGTCCGATTTGCTTTACTTTGTGAGCTACATGAATTTGAAATTTAAATGTAAAAAGTAATAATCAAATTTGTTGCGTTACGTCTCGGCGCGCTACACATTGGTCAAGTGTGCTCTGACGACATTTGCAAGGTAAAATGTTATCTAGGTTACTGTCAGTTTTGACAAGCTTGCAGTTTAGTGTGAAGATTCAATTTTGCAAATTCGCGAACAATGCCTTTTAAGTTTACGACTGCTGAGTATGCCGATATGGTGTTTGTTTTGGGTAATTGCGATGGAAATGCTACTCCAGCTTCACTGGAATATCAACGGCGTTTCCCAAATCGTCGTATTCCTTCCCCGAAAACGTTTACCACAACTTTTCATGCACTTCGAGAAACTGGTTCACTTCGAAGTGTTCGCATTCACTACGAACGGGTAAATCAGCAGAGTGTTGTAGAAGAAGAGAATATCCTTGCTATGGCCGAGCGTAATCCCGGTGTTAGTACACGACGGATATCCACGCCTTTAGTGATTCCCAATACCAGAGTATGGAGAACATTAAACAAGAATCTGTTGTATTCATACCATCTACAGCGTGTTCAACATCTGGAGCCAGAAGATTTCCCTAGGCGGATAGAATTTTGTCAGTGGTTGAATAATAATAGAAATTTGTATCGCTACATCTTAATTACGGATGAGTCACAATTTACCAGAGACGGTATCAACAACACCCATAACATGCATCAATGGTCGGACGTCAACCCTCATGCCACCGTAGAAAGTATTTTTCAACGTAGATTTAGCGTTAATGTGTGGTGTGGAATGTTATACGATCAACTTATAGGGCCATTTATTATTGAAGGTCGTCTTAATGGACAAAAGTATCTACAATTTTTAGAGGAAGAACTCCCGCGATTGCTTGAAGATGTACCTCTGGCAAGACGATTAAGAATGTACTTGCAACATGATGGAGCTCCACCTCATATTTCCCGAATTGTCACTGCTCACCTAAATGAGCATTAGCCTGGTCGCTGGATCGGTCGAGGTGGGCCACACATTTGGCCAGCTAGATCTCCAGACCTCAATCTGTATTACTTTTTTCTGTATTACTTCCTGTATAAAAGTTAGAAGCAATGTCGTCCTAAAAAGTCTCAAAAGAAATACCACCTAAAGATCTCATTAGTGGTGAAAGGATCAAGTAGTCGTTGGAAAATATGTGGTTTGAATTGAGAGGAGGTCATATAGAGAATAGATTGTAATATACAGGGTCGGAAAGTCCCCATGGGTCATCGGCCGTTACGTGAGCGATAAAGTAAGTTATAGAAATCCGTGCGATAGAGAAAGATAGCTATAATGAAGGTGTCTAATAGTCACCGCCCATTTCGCCCTTCCACAAATAAGAAGTGGATCTTATTTGTGGAAGGGCGAAATGGGCGGTGACTATTAGACGCATTCACTATAACCATCTTCCTCTATCGCACGGATTTCTATGACTTACTTTATCGCTCTCACGTAACGGCCGATGAACCATGGGGACTTTCCGACCCTGTATAGTATGAATCATCACCTTTTGTTTTAACTGTATTAAAGAATTTTCGAGTTTAATCCTTTTATTTATTCTTATTGACATTTATGCACTTTAAATAACGAACATTCAATTATTTTCCAACGACTATTTGATCCTTCTACCGCTAATGTGATTTTTAGATGGTACATATGTATTTTTTTTTTTTGAGACTGTTTAGGAGGATATTGTTTATAGGTTATTATGGTTTTAAACTAGGAAAAAAATCAAATTGTGCTGCTCTGTGTTATTATAAAAACTGACATCGCTCCAAGTTTCTTCTTCTTTGCTTTTTCTTCTTTATTCTTCTTTTTTACTTTATTTTATATACAGCATGTGTGTCCATATACTACAGATAACTGTTAATTAAAAAAATTAAATTTAAAAAAGACCATAGGTCCTTACATAATATTCTACTTCAAAGGTACCTATTTCTTCAATAACATCAATTTTCGTATCGATAAAAATAAAGAAATTTTACTCACATATTAATTTCTTGAACTCTCTATACACGCAAACTTGAAATTCTCGATAGCAGCTCCTTATTTTAACAACAAATTTTGTTTGTTTAAAAAATAAAGAGCTGCTTTTAAACTTGTTGGAAACCTCTTATTAAAAATATATTATTTAAATATTTGGTGGAAGATTTTTAGTAGAAGAAAAATAAACGGAAAAGGGAACAACATGCAATAAATTAAACAAATGGTACACTTGCTTTTATTTGTGTATTATAACATTATTAACAAAAAAATCTACGTTATTAACACAGAATAGCTATTGCGTACCGATAATTTATTTGCAAGGACGCTTTACAGCCGCAATATAATCCTTTTTGAATTTTTCTAGATCCTCGTTGGTAGTACACGTGTCATTGAGCTGCTTAATAAAACAGTTTGCGGCCTCCAGAAATTTGCTGAAATAAAAAATCCAATGTGTAATTGATATAAACCGACAAACTCTGAAGGTATACAAGTCATACACAATTTTTTCAAAAATACTTCGTAGAGCGCGAGCGCGTTGAAATTCCAACAAAACTTTTAAAAAAAATCGAAAAAGATTTTTTGATTATTTATTCCATTTTAAATAAAAAATATTCTTGTAATTTTTCCGTAATGTGTTTACGAGTCATCAGATTTTTGCAAATAGATATTTTTAATCATACAACTTGAAAACGAAGTTATGGTTTCATAACAATGACCCTCCTTTCGATCTTTTTGGCGCAATTTCATTGACTTTTTATTTTTTTTCGCAGATGGCAGTATACCAAAATAAATAGAGAAAAACTAGAACTATACCACAAACAAGACATTACATTTTTCCCAAAATAAGAAACTTGAAATTATTTCTAATCCATAACTACCATAGTTGCATGTTAAATTGCATCTACAAGATATTTTCAAAGCCAACACCTTTATTTAATTTAATATAAAAATAATAAAAAGTTAATTTGGATAGTTTGTTTGCAGAAGAACCCTCTACCTTAAAATTAGCAATAGCAACACTAAATTATTATTTGTTATAAAGTTTGATTGTATGAAAAAATAGGTCTGAATTTTTGACTGTTCATCTCTAGATTTCATTTCATTCATTGAACGTTCAATTCTGACAATAACTGTATTGTATTTATTTCTTAATCCCTCACCCTGGGTTGAGATGAACTTTCTTTTTTCCAGAAAAAAAAGTTCCATCTACCGCGTAGTGCTTTACGTCTATGTTAATTTCGTCCTATTTCACCAAAAGAGTGACAAAACAGCGGCCAAAACAATACCCTGTGAAGCCTTCAGTCTTAGGCTTAGCCTTCTGGAAGTTTTACATTCGACCAAATTTTTCCGAACAACCCGAACATTTGTTATTTTTGTAAAATACAAATTACTTATATTATAAAGAAGAATGAATACCACCACAAATATTCTATTACTTTTAGTTTTTCATCTCTTACTAGAAGTGATTCTTCCCATCTTGAATATTATCTGCTTCAAGTTTTATCAATTTTAGCTTTCCTGCAAATTCCACACATGCCAAAAATTAGAGTAATTTTTAACAGCACCTATCCCGAAGCATCCAATAGAAATATGTCTATTTTACTTTTTCATGAAATTTTGCATCTATCGCTCTTTAAAAATACTGCGACTTACAAAAACTTAGTAGCAACGTTATTGTTTAAATCATAATGGCTTTCAACAGAGCAATATCTTCACAACGGGAATGACTTAGTTTTTCATTATATGATAATTTCATTGGCTTGCCAAATGTTTACTTTTGCTGGTAGGTATTTTTATAAAGTTCCTTTTCGTCTTGATAGAAATAGCTCTCCCTTTGCTTCATTCAATGTTTGTCCATTTGTGGGTGTATAAATTTCGTAAAAACGGTTGAGGATTACCAGTGCAGACAACCCCAACATTGTTGATTGATTACTAAGGTCCTAAAAGCTGTTTTACATTGACAATTTATTCGCTTCATCAAGAAATTGGACAATTTGCACCAAATCAGCTGTCAAATAACTTCATCAATTTATTCATTAAGTTCTTGACGAATTATAGCTGTTTTACATTGACAATTTATTCATCAATAAATTGACGAAGTTCTTCATCAATTAATTCACGAATTTATTAATAAACAGTGTGGTTTTACACTGCTACAGACTTTGTCAAGTTTTTTGACGTATGAATCAGTTCTACCAATGAATCAAAGAAGCAAATAAATTTCAAAAATGTCACCTTTCCACTCATAATTGTAGTGATACAACAGGGGCACCGTTCTGACACATATTATATAAATATTAGTGTTGTACTGTACTGTAAATCAATAAAAACAATGCAAAACTAGTGCGACGCCACACAATTATTTACATATTCCAATAACATAACTTCATTACTGATCTGAGGCTGGAAATCTGTTGGGTTGGTACTTCCGAACTTCACGAAGAAATTGACGAAAATTAGAACATGCTCTAATTCGTCAAGAACTTGGTGAATAAATTCATGCAGTTATTTGACAGCTGATTTGGTGCATTACACTTGTCCAATTTCTTGATGAACCGACTTCATCAATTAATTGATCAATAAATTGTCAATGTAAAACAGCTTTAAGAAATTTTTTATTCTTTGATAGACCAGAGCGGATCTGTTTTGAAGTGGATAGGAGAGGGGGCAAGCAATTTTTTTCTGGATTACCTTCTGTACAACTCACATAATAAAGGTGTAAATCCCTAGATCTGGGCGAGGTCCGGAACATTTTCAAAATTGCAAAAATATTTATTTCGATTAAAATATATGTATCATATTTAAGATAAGAAGATGTATATGTACTTACCCACAAAATTTTTCTTTCGATTCTAGGATTTCTTCCTGAATATCTTCCCCAGTACTTTTTAGGCATTTTTCATAATTAGTTTTACTTGGTTCTTCGTTCAGTTTCGATACGCAAGGAGCTAATCCCCCTAAAATACACATGTAAAATTATATTCGCATCATTGCACACCATTTCTATCCGTTCTTTAACAGACACTATTTAATAACACTGCGTTTATTGTCCAACAGAAATATTTCATTTACAGGACAGAAAGAATAAATATAATAATTTATCTAAAAAAAATGCCTAGATTTTTTCAGTCATTAATAAGTCAAATAAACATAAATGGCCCAAGTTTAGATCCTTGAGGCATATCAGAAGTAGCTAAGAAAGTACTGGATTTAAAACCATTGTATGAAACAAATGATATTAGGCGAGCGGTTCATCCCTAAAAAAAAGGCATGAACCGTCTAAATTTTTAAAATAAAAACCTACAACATGGAACTTTTTTATTTGTAATTGTAAAAAAAAATACTCGCCGAATAGCTTTGAAAACAGTTTTTATTGTAAAATGGACCAAAATAAACATTTTTTGTCCTTTGACAAAAATTCGAAAAATTCTTCGTTTCCGAAATATTTATAATTTAAAAGTGACGAAATCGACAAACTTTCGGATTTTTTTTCTCAAAAACTATTAAACAGATTTTAATTCTATAAAAACACTTAATAACCGGCAGATTTTCTACTTTAAGATATATTTTATTGAAGGTCTAAAGCGAGTAAAAAAAGTCTTTTAAAGAAAATTATGATCACACTTCAAATTTAAATTATCTTTTTACAATATCTTGGATTAGATTATATTTACAATAAACATTATTATGATTTTTTTATCAATATATGTTAACAGTACAAATGTGCAAAAGATCATTGTGTTTGGTTTTGTAGCTGGAGTAAGGTTTTTGCAGGTAATTAGTAAAATTTTAATATTCGATTTTTGGTTTTATAAATGGCTAAAACTGACTTGAAACTAAACTAAATAAGCTTTTTAAATCGTAAAATTAACCTAATAATAATAATTGACCTAGCGGTCTCGAAAAATAAAAAAGTTATTGGATAATTTATTGTATAGGATAATTATTTTATTTTTATTTTACAAAAATATTAAGAGCAATAAAAGTATATTAATTTCTTTTTTATTTAATTTTCTTTGAGTTAAAATAAGCGTTTCATCATCAATTTCGAATGGAACATTCTGACACTCATCTGAGCACGCACAGACTGCACAGCATTCCAGGTTCGATGACAGTTACAATTTTTCGTAGAACATTTTCCACTACATAACAAAAATATTTGTGAAGCATATCTAACGCAGTTTCTCCTTCGAAATAATTAATATCCAAACAACCATTTTCGATTTTCCATCCATGTGTCAATGAATCAAGAGTTACAATTTCACTATTTGTAGCCTGCTTCCATTCACTTACTTGCCATTTTGACCTCATAACATTTCTGGGTACGAGGGTGGCAATCTGTCGCTTGCAGCAATTTTTTTAAAGCAATTATATGTTAATTTATTTATTGATTTCGAGCAATCTTTCCATTTATTTTGAGAATAATAAATTTTTGATAAATATAACGTCAAAATTTCAAGCGCATCTTCTAAAGTTAAACTTTCTAACTTAGCAAACATTTTCAATTCATCATTTGTAAGTTTATTTAAAGCCATTAAAGCAGTCTTTTTTCCAATATTAGATATCGAACATGTCGTATCACAGCGACTGATAGCATGCATTATTAAAATACTCTTATTTTTTATTGGCCCATTAATTTTTGCTATAGTATGTACAGGTATAATAAGAGGTTATGATTAAGAACAAAAAAGTAAGGCGCTAATTTCGAAAAAACTTTTATTTTTTACTTGACGAAGAGTTTAATTATTTTTTTTAGTATAATCAAATAGTATAATTGTTTAAAATATTGTAACATTAATAGTAATATAATTCTAATCATAAATAATAATTTTTGCATTAAAAAAAGCTTGAAAATAATTGCAAAAATTATATATAATTTTTATAAATGTAGGAAAAATTATGGCTATTTCCGCATTAGCCGATTGAATCATTAAATGTTATTGTCATATCGATTAAAAATATCATAATAACATTATGTTTACTGTAAATATAATCTAATCCAAGATATTGTAAAAAGAAAATTTGAGTTTGAAGTGTTTCCCGCGCGACGTAGCGCCACTGACGCCGTCATTTTGATGCGTACGTTTATCATGATTTTCTTTAAAAGATGTTTTTTTACTCGCTTTAGACCTTCAATAAAATAATTGACCTATACCAAAAAATATATCTTAAAGTAGAAGATCTGCTGATTATTATGCTTTTTTTAGAATTAAACTCTGTTCAGTACTTAGTTTTTGAGAAAAAATTTCCGAGAGTTTGTCGATTTCGTCACTTTCACATTAAATTATAAATATTTCGGAAACGGTGCATTTTTCGAATTTTTGTCAAAGAACAAAAAGTGTTTATTTTGGTCCATTTTACAAGATTAAATAATTTTCAAAGCCATTCGGCGAGTAATTTTTTTTACAACTTTTTTGTTTATAACAATTGACTGACCACGCCGAAAAATATAAAAAAAATATATGTAAATTATCAGGAAAATACACTTTATAAAATAAAAAAAGATTCATGCTGTAGGTTTTTGTTTTAAAAATTTAGTCGGTTATCTTCATTTCGAAGCATCTTTTTAGGGATGAACCGCTCGCCTATATAGGTACTAATAATTCGTGGTTAACCCTGTTGAAAAGTTTGAGAAGTCTATATATCCAAAATCCATCTAAAGCTGAGGAAGTAAAAGTATCAGCACGGACTGTAAAAGCATTAAAACCGCTAAAATAGACAAGTTCTACTTACTTGCAATTTCACCGAAATCATCGTACAGCAACTTCACTACAGAGTCCACCAGGTTGAAAAAGAAGTCCGGAAAGTACCTTAATTTCTCTGGCAAGCATTTTCGCAACTCGTTCCTAGTTTCCACGCTACAGTGATCAATATTTTCAATAAATTCGTCCCTCGGGGTCAGAAATACTGGTTTTTTCTTCAGACATGTTTTCATGGTCGCCATAGAATCCTAAAACATATTTGTACGTATAAGCACCTAATCACAGGGAGGGATGAGGTATGGGTAAACCGGCCCGGGAAAATATCAGGTCCGCGTTGGTCCCGTTTTGTTAAAATAGTAAAAATTGTATCCCAATATACTTAGCAATATTGAAATTAGATTCACAAAAAAAGCTTATTTTTTAAAAAGTGAGGAGGTATTACTAAAGTACATAGTAAAGTATTAAATAATAATAAGAAATGTATTAAAAAAGTATTAAATAATATTAAGAAAATCTTATTATTGTTATACAGGGTGATTTCACTTTAAATACAGAAACTGCAGGACTAGATTCATTACCAAAAAATAAGTAGAGTTTGATCTATAAACTTTTTTCCTGCGGGACTCGGTATTCGAGATACAGGGTGTTAAAGTTTACAAAAAATATATATTTTCTGCTATGTCTTCATAATGCGATGACGAAATTGAATGAAATTTACTACAGCTTATTCACTTAAATCAATCATCAACCCAACATTAATACCTTGCACTGATTTAATTAATTATTGTATACGTAAAAATATTTTCCTCCAATGTTTAAAAATTTCTAAGGTTGTTCCTATTTATAAAAATAATGATATTAATAATCCCTCTAATTTCAGACCTATCTCTTTAATACCTCATCTAGCTAAAATATATTAACTATCTTAAAAATACAAATAACTAATTATTTTGAGACTCAGGGACTTTTCAATCCTCAACAATTCGGTTTCCGAAGTAATCTATCGACCAGACTAGCCATAGATTGTCTAACATCCACAATAAACAAAAGTTTTGAAGAAGGGAAATACGTTGCTAGTCAATTTTTAGATCTAACAAAAGCTTTCGATTGTGTATCACACGAAATTCTTACACATAAGCTACATAATTATGGTTATTCATCGTACAGTTCGGATTTATTAAGATCATATTTGAGTAATAGATTACAGTATGTTGTAAATAATAATGTGAAATCATCCCATCCACAAAAAAATATTGAACATGGAGTTCCACATGGTTCCATATTGGGTCCGTTACTGTTTCTGATATATATTAATGATTTTCCTATTGTTTACCTCATGATAATAAAAGTATACCCTTTGCTGATGATACCAATATAACTAGAACTAACTTAAACTTTGAACAGTTAATGACATGAACTTATGACCAACATGCATCGGTAGAAAACTGGTTTACTAGTAATCAACTCAGTATGAATACTTCGAAGACCGAAACTATGATTTTTAGCCTCCGGAATATGGAAAACTGGGATAATCCAGCACGTGTAAAATTCTTGGGAGTTCATCTTGACCCTAAACTGACATGGGATGAACGTGTTAATTATGTTTGCTCCAAGATATCAAAACATACTTATTTACTCCGGAGTCTCAAACGAAGAGTCTCAATATCAAGCTTTCTGATAGTTTATCATGGCTATATATATCCATTCCATCATAATATATGCTATTTTAGTATGGGGTCATGCTCCCTCTATGAAAATAGTTTTTACTCTTCAGAGAATAATGATTAGAGTCATATCTGACCTTTGTTTTAGAGATGACTGTAGAGCAGCGGTCGGCAACTGTCGGACCGCGGTCCAGATTCGGACCGCGAAAGATAAAAACTGGATCGCCAAAAATTTTTTGAAAGTCAAATTATTTAAAAAAAATTTTTTCTATAGATAACAATTGATTTTTGAATACAAATATGCCTATCTATCATATTATTTTGTGAGTGTAAATTAAAACAAAAAATTAGTAAGGAATATGAGTTTTTTTCTGGACCTCGTTAAAAATTTTCAAATGTATTCGGACTCCACCTAAAATTACTTGCCGACCCTTGCTGTAGAGAGCAGTTTTCTAAATTGAACATACTAACTGTACCCTGTGCATATATACTTCAATGTCTTATTTATGTCAAAAAACATATACATAAGTTTGAAATCAGAAGTGAGACTCACTCTTATAATACCCGAAGGAGAATGTAATAAATTTCTAAGACTTAGTAAAACGCGGGTCGGTACTAATTATTGGGCCATCAAATTTTTTAACACACCTCACCAAATTCAAATTCTTAATGAAAATAATTTTACACACTGTATAAGTAGATACTAAATTTGTGCATTAGGTCGCCTAATAAGTAAATAATTTCCTAAACGGTTGCTACTATTAAAAAATACAAAGAATCACTGTTCATTCATTTAACGCAACAGTGCCTAAAATTAACATTATTTCTACAAAAAACTGCCAGTGGCGTATTTTTTCCTTGGGAAAACGGAGCGGCACCTTCAGCAGCACGCCACTGGTTAATATTACATTCAATAAAAGGTCTAATTACGTGAATACGCTGTAACAAATTAGATTCAAATCGTTCAGTGTAATATGAAGATTGACCGAAAATATTTTTTGGAGACTTGAACACCCTGTATCTCGAATATCATGTCCCCCAGGAAAAAAGTTTATAGAGCAAACTCTACTTATTTTTTGGCAACTAATATATCCCGACTGTTTCTATATTTAAAGTAAAATCACCCTGTATAAATCTAAAGTTCGACGTTTCCATTCTGCTAACGAAACTGAATTCCTAATTAGAATTTAAATTCAGCAGTTCAGCCGACCACCATAATGATAACAAGCTCTCTAATGGTCGTAATTTGTATTATTATTAAGTGGTTGGGTTTGTTGTCTATCATTATAGGTACCGTGGCTACTTTCGTTGCAGACCAGATATGAGAAATTACGAGTATTATTCTAGATTTATTTTGAACGCTCAAATGAAATTACTAGAATAAATATAATACCTAGAAAAGTATTGGACTGATATGCGAGTAAAAAGAAATTTTAAAATGTTCGAATTATGTTTTCTCGCGATAACACCGTCTTGGAAAGACCAAAGCCGGTGCCTACCATAGCATCGGTCGCTGGATAATCATGACATTTGCCTACATTATGGCTTAACTATACTTACATTAAGTCGCTTGTCGTTGGCACACAGCTCTTTTATTCTATTTTCTATATGCGGTAATTTGCTACCCGCCCCACCAATCTCACGGGTTACTCTCTTTCTTGATGGTACAAATGCTAGAAGTCCATGTTTACCACTTTCAAAAAGTACGTCTAAAACAAACAGTGCGAAATTATGAAGGCTAATCAAGCTATTGCATTCAGAATTATGTTTCCATCGCTTCTTTGATAACATACTATACAAGTTGATTCAAATTAACGTACCAACTGAAAACAGAAATGAAGAAAAATATTTTTTTCCTATAAACCACGTGTCTTTTAAAACGAATTTTGCTAATATTTCGTAAAGTAGGTAACCGACATGTCGTATTGAATTATACAGGACGTTGGCATGCTTCAAACCTGGAAAGGTTTAAATCACTTTTGGAGGTTAGGACTTTGCAGCCCTCAGTGCAATTTCTTAGATACTGTTTAATTCTATTCAAAAAAGATGTACTTTTGTCAAAGTTTAATGAAAACATGATAACCAAATTTTAATAAAATGTAACAATTACTTTTGAGGTGAAAGTAAATATTAATCAAATAAGCCCTTGAATTAAAAGAACCAGTCAAGGGTTATTTTTACTGTTTTTGCCTAACCAAAAATCTCACAATGAAAAAGTAAACAATACGCATCACTATAGGCATTTAAATTATTATAATTAACGTTTGGAAAATCAATATTGTTTCTTTATTCTTTATTTTTTAATACTGGATTTGACAGATTAAACTCTGAGTATATTATTTTTATTGTATATATGTATATACATAAAAAAAAACAAATTGAAGCTGATGAATCAGACTAAATGACCCTGAGGCCATGTGCAGTGTTGAAATAAAAAATGTTAAATTTTTGCCTTGCGTTATTTCTTTGGATTGCGCCGAAAGTGATGCTCAAAAAAATATTTCATCTCAAGATTTCAAAACTAGAATCTTCAAGCTTCAAGAACAACAATTATTCACGAAGTCACAGCTTTTCAAATATCACTAAAAAGCTTTGGAAAATTTTCTGTTTCATTATTTTTTTTGCCGAGTGTAAAGGGTTAGTGACTATAATCTGACAACTTATTGTGAGTTTATTATTGAAATTACAAAATTTTTTAATACAAAAGTTTTAACTTTTTTTATGAATCTTTATAATACAGTATTAGAAAAACAATTGAATAATGGAAATCACTAAATTAAAGAAATTTTTTTAAATATATTAGTGCATACTTAGCTTCGTTAAATTTTTCTCTTTTCAAAAATATGTAATATGTTACTGTTTGATTCAGGACTTTTCGACATATTTCAGTTTAAAACAATTTTTGAAAAAACAGGAGAGAAATTTATGTCTGATGGATGGCAGTGGCTATGGACGAGGCAAGCGCTACAAACAAATGACTTTGACAAGTTTATTTATCATCTTTGATTTATTTCCTATAACAAACTATTTTAATAAGGAAATAATGGTGACAACGAAAAATTTGAAGTTATCCGTTTATTTTACAAGAATAATAATAATGTGATGTGAATGCAGCTCGCGTCGAGTATGCTCATTTGCATCCCGGGTTTCTAATTCCATCTCGAGTTGCATTTTACGACACTGAGCAACGCTTTAGAGAAACAAAATCTCTTGGAAGACAGAAACGAAGAATTATTCCAAATTAAGAATTAGAACTAACTTACTACTACTACTTACTATATTCCTCTTTAATTACGTCAGAAGTTATTGCACATTTATAGAGCCCTGAAAAATAAATTTAATTGCTTAGAAATTTTAAATATTTAAACCTCGAATAAATAGTCATAAAGACCTTTTCGATTTTAGCTATTTCATACACCTAATAGTATAGAAAAAAAATGTAACAAATCAGAACCAGTAATTCTACTTTTTTGTTTTGAGAGTTATAAAANCTGACGGATGGCAGTGGCTATGGACGAGGCACGCGCTACAAACAAATGACTTTGACAAGTTTATTTATCATCTTTGATTTATTTCCTATAACAAACTATTTTAATAAGGAAATAATGGTGACAACGAAAAATTTGAAGTTATCCGTTTATTTTACAAGAATAATAATAATGTGATGTGAATGCAGCTCGCGTCGAGTATGCTCATTTGCATCCCGGGTTTCTAATTCCATCTCGAGTTGCATTTTACGACATTGAGCAACGCTTTAGAGAAACAAAATCTCTTGGAAGACAGAAACGAAGAATTATTCCAAATTAAGAATTAGAACTAACTTACTACTACTACTTACTATGTTCCTCTTTAATTACGTCAGAAGTTATTGCGCATCTATAAAGCCCTGAAAAATAAATTTAATTGCTTAGAAATTTTAAATATTTAAACCTCGAATAAATAGTCATAAAGACCTTTTCGATTTTAGCTATTTCATACACCTAATAGTATAGAAAAAAAATGTAACAAATCAGAACCAGTAATTCTACTTTTTTTTTTTTGGGGTTTTTAAAAAATGTGAAATATAAAAGTTGCACGAGTTTTTATGAATTTTTCGAAAATGATAGTAGAAAGACAAATGAAGTCCAAACAAAATGGCCGCGGATGTTAACTTTGTTAAGTTAAATGGGACACCCTGTTTATTTTTACATATTTGGATAGAACGTTCCCTGTCGAGCATAGTCATGTAGGATTTGTTGGGTCCATCGCTAACAATAAGCGAGATACTATTAAAAAACAAATAGATGTTTTTTTATAGAGAAAATAAGACATCTTGTAATTGTTATACCTTTTTCAGGCATTTCTGCCTTTTTTCAATTACGTAAGGATTTACAGATTTAGTTATAATATATTTTGACAGATCAGACATTGATATGGTTCAAAATGCGTATAGGTATTTTAACTAAATCTCACTAGTTAGGCCTAAGATGACTCATGGACAATATGGTAGGCCGTGACAGTGACAGGTAATATCATGACAACATTGTTATTGTTTGACAGTTTGTATTATTATTTAATTAAAATGGGTTACACAGAAGTAGAAAATTGAAATATTATAGGAATTAAAACAAAGCAAAGTTCTTCTCATACTTTATTTTAATTCTAAATAATTTTCTACTTCTGTGTAAATTATTTTATAAGCAAATATTTGCCATATTTTAATTCACACTTATAAGAACAACATTGGCGACTTCAACAACAGGGGTTCGTTTACAATATTCTTTTCTTATTACCCACTGTGACAGATTACTAACTATTCCCTATAATTTTTAATAATATATTAGTTCAGTCGCGAAATCTAAAAAATGACATTTGCAAAAAATCGATATAATTCTACAAATAGTTGTAAGTAATGTAAAATCAACATACCAACGGTGAGCACTGAAAGAAACAACAACCACCTCATTGTAGCAGATTTTGAACGCAACTAGTTAAAACAATATTTGCTACAGTTTTCATTTACGACGATATGACCTCTGACACATTTGTTCTTAATAGGAGATATCTTTGTGACCTTGTTATTTAAAATGGAAAAATTTATGTTTTGATTAAGTAGAACCGCTTGATTTTCTCATCAGTTCTGCTAAAAGATTTGATTTAACCCGTCACTTAACCTTTACACAAAATTTTAAGAAACTCATTAAAAAATACTTATATAAATACATTTATTGACATTTTTGTGAATGCGCAAAAGAAGAGATAATTCCAACTACTAATATTCCTCAGAACATAACCAACAAGCAGTAAATGAATAGATTCTTTTAGTACGACGTCACATATTTAGGCAACCCGCAACAAATTGTCATAGTTGAAATTGTGCAGACCGAATCTGACCCTTCTTTACTATTTCCATAGATACTATAAAAATGAACAACTTTAAATTAGTTTATTTTTACAAGACTTTGGAAGTATTACAAAACTTACAAAAAACGGTACAAAAGAATATTCCTAAATTTAAATAAAGTAAAAATTTAACATTAACTGTGTTATTCCTAATGCTCATGCTCGGAAAGAATAGCCTCATATGTAGGTGAGATCCTGTTGATATGTTATCGATGTTATCATTAGCGTATTTTCTCTTGTTATCTTTAATGCGCATGCTCAGTAACATTGTAATTTTAATTTATTAATTACTATAAATGAAAATATTGTTCCATAAATTTAAATATATTGTAACGAATTTGAAATGTTCATGTAGAAACTCGTATGAAAATATTGCCGAAGCGAACTTAAAGTCGTATAAAAATTTTAATTATTATTATAGCAACACCAAATTTATATAAAATTGTTAATATGGATATTCTGGATATAAAACTAGTAATGATCAATGATATTACATAGTATAAAATTAATAATCTTTTAATTTTATTCTCAAGTACAGAATAAATTTTCATAAAATGCATGACGTCGACACTTGTTAGTACTCAGTACATAGAGAAAAACGAATCTAAACCTAGAGTGACTTATATCGAATGAAAGTTTAAAGTCTATAGATTAATCTGGTATACATATCGTTGGAAGACGAGTAAACTTAAAGAAGATATCTCAATCCAACATAAACCATAACATGAAAATTTTCATCAATTGTCAAATTTTATAATAAATTTCACAAATGTCAAAGCTAAAGGTGGCTTTGTAAGAATACCCGGAGATGACCTAAAAAACATAAAATAAAGAATATTTTATTAATTAATTTATAGAATTGTATATAAAAATAAAAGGACATTTGTTAAAAATGTGTTAGTTATAAGTAGTGTTGTGAAAAAGTGATTGAAAAGGACATCCAAAGACTGAAAAATTCTGTGTATGGACCTTAAGCAAAGCTAGGGACAGAATATTCAGGAAGGATGAGAAAAACAAAAAAATTATTGATTAGTTACGGCTTGGGTTTTGCAAGATGTACAGCGTGGAGAGGCAGCTCCCTAAAAATTAAAAACAAGGCAAGAAAAAACAGTCCAAGAAAGAAAATTAAACACTCACCAGTTAAATCCACAGTTTGCCAGAGTCCAGAGAAAGTTATTTTGTAATCTCATGAAAATGTTCCGTTACCAGCAGTATAAAGCAGTTCCAAAGCAAGAAAACTTCAATTTTTACAACGTACCAGGTACCTAAAACACAGTGCCCTATAATTTTGCTAGCTATCACCAATAAATCAAGCTTTCTCTCCCATCAAATCTTTGAAAAGTATAAATAACAAACCACAGGACTTACCTGTACAGAAATAAGCGTAATCCAATCAATTGTACCTTAAATATTTCACTATTTTCACGAGCTCTGACAAAATCTGTCAAATGAACAGTCATTTTCGTTCCTGTTTAGGTATAAGAGATGCCCCTGTCTGTTAGGCAACAAATAATATAAGGAGACGTACTCAGTATTACATAGATCAAATAAAGTTAGTTAGGTAATAGTTAATTTTTTTTATAATTATTCCTCATATTGTTTGTAAGCTGCGCGGAAAAAAAGGCAAATTTTGCAAAAGGCATTGTACTAGTTTGTGTGTAAATATAGAACCAACTTCTGAGGTTTTCTGATATCGTCTGACATGTAACAAGTGTCTACTAACAGCTGGCCAGGGATAATAAAGTACAAGGTAAAACATAAAAGATAGTAGAGGTTTGTATTGAACAATTTACAGCTTAATTAAAAATTAAAATTAAAATCAACACACACATTGAAATCATATTTCAGTATAAATTCTATAATTCTATTAGTTTGTCACTTGTGGTTTGAAACTTCTTAAATATTTCTAATATTGCCAGAATATCGCGATATTAAAGGTCATGACAGAGAAGCCATTTTTTTAGCACTTATGTCCAAAGTACTTAAGGTCGAAAATTGATCTGTTAAAAATATTGAGAAATTCTTTATGACAATCTGCACTGTGGGGTTGCCTATTATTTGGCGTATGTGACGTCACTAAAAAGGTATATTTTAGAATTGTACCTATGAAACACCCTGTATATTTGACTATTTTAGTCAAGAATACGCTACAAGATCCCTAACGCTTCTACAACGTTCTTATTCGCGCAGTTATTGCACATTGTGCCTGTGATTGCCGCTGCATTAGTTCCTGAGTCAACTTCCGGCCTGACCCAAATATGTCCCCGTGTTTCCTGCCGTATAAACAATGTATGGACTGCAGCGAACACCAGCTATTCTAATTCTTTCCGCTTGACCCTCCACGTCGATAGTGTCGGCCGCCCTTTGTAGGCCCGAGAGCAAACTAGAGCCCGATCGATATCTCGATTACACGACGTCGCCGGGTGCTAGGAAACGACGTTGACGGCGACGACGCCCTGCATTAATCAGCGCCTGCGGGGGCTCGGCGAGTCTAGATCTCGACAGCTGGTCCGAGATGTTACCACTTGATAGGTATCAGATCACAAAATACAAGATCTTTTGTCCACGTAACTAAATACTACTTCTGAGGTGCCTCAAGGATCAACTACAAGACACTTGCAATGAATCGACTTTAATCAATGACTTACATGAATGTTACTGATGACCAACATGAAATTAAGTCCACTTTTTATAATCGGCCATCGCAATCCTTTAACAGAGATGCTCGAAAGTCAAACACTATTTGTTCATTTGCTGCTGGTTTTCTGATGTCCCATCTGCGCGAGATTGAGGAAGAAAGTATTCGTCCAGAAGGAATAAGATATAGGTGCGGCGATTTAGAGCTTGCATCTAGTATGTGACGTCAAGCCTATTGAAAACCGTTTTGTGGAAGAACTTTAATTTGGCAATTTTGAATCTGAGATAGCTTCGCCCATAAATGCATGCTGAACACGGTAAGGAAAAGCTCGTTATTCCGCCTTCTTGACATCGCTACCCAAACGCCTACATTTAAGGGATATAAATAGATTTCTACAAATATATAAGGATTTTCTGCAGTCAGGGTTCTATAATTTTGACTATTTACATAACCTGATATGTGAAGCCATGCTTTGTGAGTGAAAAACGACAGTTCAAAAAAATTATTATTCATATTTTCTATATATGTATACCACTCACAGTACTGTGATCGTCTGCCGTAGTCTTCGGAAGTAATTCCTGCACAACAGTTACCTTATATGGGTGTAAATGCAGTTGTTTTTTAAAGCTTTATAACATATTCTAACCGAAAGTCCTAAAATTAAAATTTTAGGATATTAACCATACTTCAATCTAATCTCAAATTAAAATAAAAGTTTCAAAGTTAAAATATTTTCGAGGCAGAAATTTGAGAATATTTGCACGAACCTATAAAAATCATTACCTGTTTGCGCAGACAACTTTGTTACGGACTTTATAGGACTTTGATTATTTATTGCTGTATATTATCAGACATTTTCTGTAGGTACAGTTGGTCTGCCCATAGATTGTCCTTTGCAAATGCAGTGTTCGGTTTCAAATCTTTTGACAATAGCACATTTCCGGTTTAAGAAAGTGTCATAGTTAATATTTTCGTCTAGAAATCCCCTCATAAATTACTGAATGCAAGATTGCAAAGAGTATGTCCATGACTCATCTTCATTTCGCGTTTCACTTCGAAAATGAAGCATCTTATTCTGAAGGAAAAGGCATAATACGTACTGAAATAAAAAAATATATTAAGTAACCTCAAAATGTTATTTCTTTTATCACTTAACCAGTAATCTGGCGAAGCGTAAAAAAAAATTAGCTGCGAAATATGTACGACTTCAATGTAGCAAATAGAAAACAACAAAACGATATCAAAAATTGAATAGAAACAATAACAGACACCAATAACGGACGCTACTGAAAAATGCACAAATATCAATTTAGCGTCATCGGTCATAATGATTCGTTTACAATAAACAGTAATAAACCATTGCGTCTACACTAGAGATAATCGGATCGCTGATTGGTTCAATGAAATGTCATGAAAAATTACACCAACGTATTAGGGTTTTTTAAAATCTATTACAAAAAATAAACGTTAAGGATACAGGTTCAGTTAAAAGTTCATGCCGAAACAAAGTTGCTTTTTCTTTAATGGAACACCCTTCCATACTTCAATTCTTCTCGAAATTCTAAAAAAAAAATGATATAGACATCATGTACCTAAACTTAACCGTTTTCGAGATATAGAACTTTCTTACAAATGGTACAAAAATATTTTAATTCATTAAGCTACGTGGAAACTTTTAATAGCTAGCTGCTACCAGCAAATTTTAATTTTAGTTCACTATAAATTTTCCTCTTCGTTTCAAGATAATTTTAGGAATATTTTTATGATTAATTTGAATTCTTTTGGCTATGTCTCCTATACAGCTAAAGATATACAGGGTTATCCAAAAGTCCCGATACGACAGAAAAACTTTCGTAGAAAGCATTTTGTGAAAAAATGTTTCAGACAAAAGTGTAAGGATTTTTCCCTGGCTATCTGATGGCGTCCTTGAATTTGACCTTGACTTTGACCTTCAAGGTAAGTTGAAGGTCAAGTTAAATATTTTAAATAGGAACCCCTATTTTTTATTGCGGATTTGGAAAGAGCAGACAAAATCTTTACACTTCTGTCTGAAACATTTTTTCCTAAAAAGCATTCTTCGAAAATTCTGCCGTACCGGGACTTTTGGAAGTCGACCCACATTTGACCTTGAAGGTCATTGTCAAAGTCATGGTCAAGACCATCTGTAGATGTAAAATTTCCTGTTCTTTCTAAATCCGCAATAAAAAATAGGAGTTCCCATTTAAAAAACTTAACTTGACCTTCAAATGACCTTGAGGGTCAGTCAAGGTCAAATCCATCAGATAGCCAGGGAAAAATCCTTACAATTTTGTCTGAAACATTTTTTTCCAAAATGCTTTCTTCGAAAGTTTTTCAGCCGTACCGGGACTTTTGGATAACCCTGTATATATCACTGTAATTATAATAAAACGTTGTACCGGTAAAACGAAATTGCCAACGCGAAGGAAATAAAATTACTGTTTCAAACAAAATTAGGTACTGATCACGTGGCTTGTAATCATTTATGAAGGCTCCGTATGTTTTGGACATCCTTAGTGTGTAAGAACGGAAATGCTGCATAAAATTTTAAATTAACATTCAGGGAATTAGGACCGGTCGTCTTGGCTTGTTATTGTGTTTACACGGCCCATAAATGCAAGCATCTATAAAACCTTAATGTTCCGGTAGCTGTAGCAACATAGGAAACAAATGAGATCTTAGCAAGTAGCCAATTAGACGTCGAGTGGAAGACGAGACAACGCTCGATAAAGTCTAAATCTATAAGTGAGGCTCTCTAAGCTCTCTAATAAATTGCAAATTCCACTGCAGACATATATTCCTACTTGGAAATCCGCCAGCATTAAAAGCAATTATATCAAAGTAGAAATTAAATTAAATACTTCAGACAGTAAAAGGCTGTTTGTAGCTCTGTGTTTAATTAGTCACTGTAAAATGTTGTACTTGTCAGGTTACTGTGAGATTGCAATTGTACGAGATTTTAGTTTAAAAAAAAAATAATTTTTTTTTTAGGATTTGCCTCGTTCTTTTCCCTTACTTTATAATCTAACAAGTTAATTCAAACTACGGATGTGCGAATTATTTGCATCACGTTTTAGCTTTACATTTGCGTCCACATGTAAACAAAAAAGACTAGTGAGAAACAGTTAACATTTAAAAAAAAGAATCTTTATTTCTGCTTTGAAATACAAACAAACATGAAACTGGTGATGATTTCGGAAATTATTATTTTAACAGGCTTGTATCGATCTATTAATATAAACGATCCTGTCAAATGAAGTCGAATGTTCTTCTATAAGTACCAGAAATCTAGGTATCCAAGATATCCAGATATCTAAGTACATACTTTGCCACCTGTGAAAAAATTAAAAAATTAATGAAAAACACCCTTGCCATAAAAGAATCAGTCAATGGTTAGTTTTATGAAACACTATTTTCATAAAAGTAACACTTCACTGATCCTTTTTTTATGTATTTAAGGATGTATTAATTTTTTAATTTTTTCATGAATGGCAAGGTACCAAATGAACGAAAATTATACCACAAATAAATAAATAATTTCATAGACCAAATTCATAACAGATGATTTGCTGGAAAAAACTACTTTATAGATTATATGCCCCAAACAATCATTGAATTATATCAGCAATGTCTAGTAATCAATTAGCAATTAATAATTGTCTGAAATAAAAATTGAAAATGATATGTGTAAATATTATAAATGCAAAAATACCTGACATATTGAAATTGCTAAGTAATACAGGGTGTCCCGAAATTCATACAACAAAACTTGGTCACAGATTCTTAGGACAAATTTAGGGGCTCTATTTTTTATTTTTGTCAAGTGCCCCTCTCTTTCGGAGTTACAGCCAACATACTGTATATACAGCCCCCTGAAGTCCGTCCCTAAGAGTAATCTTTTTTTATATCTCAGAACCCTGTTGTACGAGAATTACTAAATTTGGTACACTGGGGTTTTAGGACATGTGGAATCTGATAGTGCAACCTTTTTTGGCGGGGCCCCCTTGTCTTCGGAGCCAAAAAAATTTGGTCGCATATTTAAATTTCTTTTAAATTATCAGTCCATTGGAAAGCCATTAAATTTAGAAACTTTTTGTCCCTTTATACTTTTTTTCGTAAAACGCAATGTTTTTGAGAAAAATGTCAAAATGTGATCGAATGCACATCGTGATTCGTAATTTTCCTCAAAAACATTGCGTTTTACGAAAAAAATATCAAGAGACAAAAAAGTTTCTGAATTCAATGACTTTCTAGCTAACTAATAATTTTAAAAAAAATCAAATTTGCGACCAAATTTTTCTGGTTCCAAAAACGAGGAGGTCCACGAAAAAGTGTCTTAAAGGGGATTCTCGCCAAAAAGCGTAGCACTGTGAGAGTCCACATGTCATAAAACCCCTGTGTACCAAATTTAGTGATTCTCGTACAACATGGTTTTGAGATATAAGATAAAGACTTCTTAGAGGCAGATTTCAGGGGGCTGTAACTCCGAAAGAGGGGGCCAGTTGGCGAAATGAAAAAATACAAATCCCCTATGAGCAAATTTTGTTGCACGAATTTCGGGACACCCTGTATAATCTTTAAAAGAAATTATAATATTGTTCTAATATACCCTTGAGCCACGATTCAATAATTTTACTGATTTTATTAGGATTGTTTATTCTGGTAACCTCCTTATGAATGGAATTAATAAATAATATTGACTACTATTAATTAGAAATTTATTGAATTAAAAAAAGTCGAAATTTTTGCTTTATATACAGAGTATTTAGTAAGTCGATGCATTCCTTGCAGGAGATTATAGTACACAAATGATTTGTGATATATTTCCTTAATATACCATATTCCGAAAACGCTTAGTTTCCGATCTACAGGGTGTTAAAGTTTTAATAAAAAAATGCAAATTTATAAATATTACGGAAACCGCTCAGAATATTTTAACGAAATTTTAGAGGTTTTGATAGTTAACAACAATACACTTTTCACGTTAAAAATATTGTTTTCAGTTTCACCAGTGGCGTGCGCACAGGCACGTCTCTGGATATTTTTAAAGAAAAAAATGACACGCTACTGATTTTTCTTAAAATAAAATTTATTATTTTTGAATTCCTTGTTCAATTTGTAAGAGAAAAGGTATCTTGTCTGTTTTTCTTACGACGCACCGTTTTCGAGTAAAAAAATTAAAATCGATTTATTACATGACGTAAAACGGTTTCAATAATTTGAAAAATAGCAGAAATTATGCACTTGTGTTTTTACCAATTTTATTACAACACGTTATTACTAACGTGACCGCTATTATTAATTTTGTCAAACAATAAAAAAAAACGAGTGCACAGCCAATCTGCTGATAACTGTTTAAGATAGTAAAAACTAATTTTTTTAGACTGATGTTGTTAACTGTAAGGAGTAATAATTTTTTGTAATAAAATTGGTACAAACAAAAGACCGAGTGCATAATATCTGCCATTTTTCAAATTATGGAAACCGAATTACGCCATGCAATTTTAATGATAATGATTTTAATTTATTTACTCGAAAATGGTGCGTCATAAGAAAAACAGTGGAGATACCTTTTCTCTTCCAAATTGAACAAGGAATTTAAAAATAATTTTTATTTTAAGAAAAATCAGTGGCGTAGCATTTTGTTCTTTAAACATATCCAGAGACGTGACTGTGCACATGCCACTGGTGAAGCTAAATACAATATTTTCATCGTAAAACGTGTATTGTTGTTAACTGTAAAAGCCTGTAAAATTTCATTAAAATATTCTGAGCGGTTTCCGCAAAATTTTTAAATTTGCATTTTTTTATTAAAACTTTAACACCTTGTAGATCGGAAACTAAGCGTTTTCGGAATATGGTATATTAAGGAAATCTATTACAAATCACTTGTATTATAACCTCCTGCAAGGAATGCATCGACTTATCAAACACCCTGTATATATAGGGTGTCCGGAAAGATCATGTCAAAAATGAAGGGATATACAGGAGATCAAAATAGTTGTAGTACTTCATAAAAAAATTTTCCACTCTAACTGTGGACATACTGTATATGTGCCAAAGGTAAGAACAGGTCATAGATTTTTGAATATTTGAAGGTTTTACATAAAAACGAAACATCGACATAGCTTTGAATATCTATTTTAAAAATATTATTGTATACCAACTAAACTAATGCAATCTGAAAGTTAGGTATATAATAGAGAAATAATACGAATTAAAAATTAAAAATAAAATGTCGTGACAGTGAAACGATTTGGTAGGCTATCAGAGTAAAAGACATACTATTTCCGTGCTAGGTACCTAACTATTTTTGTAATATGGCCAAATGTTTATGTTCAGTGTGTATAATATTACAATGTGTATGTGGCAAATAAACAATGTCGATTATTTTGGCATAAATATCCAGTCATACTGTCATTAACTTTAAGGGAAAAATTAAGACAATATGAATACGAGATTAAAAAAAAATTAAAAAATGCATATTTATGCTGAAAAAAAAACAGACCACTACTGATCGCTGACCCAGGTTTGTAGAGCGTGAATCTTGACATTATTATTTGGTCACTAACCTAGCTTTTACTGCATTTTTAATCTGTAGTGAATTATTAAAAAAAAAACAACTTTTTATATAGACACATGAATGAATTTTTATTTGTTAATAAAAACAAATGTATAACTATAATAATTGTTTTCGAATGTTGTTATTACAATTTAGTATTTTTAATATTGTTAACGGTTTCACTATGTTTTATAACTGAATATGAGTTTTCAGTATTATGTTCAATTAATTAATCAGTTTATAGTACATATACCTAGTGATTTTTTGCTTTTTATAGAGTAGTATAGTACCTACCTATTTAATATGCCAGTACGGCTAAAAAAACACTAATTCGTTCATAGCACTTTGTTAATAAAGTTATAATCCGCTGCACTTTGATTTTGAAACCGATTGCAAAATCAGTAGGCCTGAGGAAATCAGCTGTTTCTCTTCAACGTTCGAACGCCCGCGTTTCTGTCATAAAATGTGTTGCGAGGTAGCTCGCGGAATTAACGTAAGTTAAGGGGTAATTGGCTTATTTTTAAAAGGGCGAGTAAAACTTTTTTTCGATTTTCTGTCCTTATTAGGCCTTCCGAATACGTGGTTAAAATTGATGACATTATGACTGAACCGCCCCGTATACACACAACAATTATTTTGATATATTGACACAGTTAAATTATTTTCACATTTCTTAGTGACGCCACTGACTTTGCACGAGAATGTCAAACTCAAATAATAACAAAGGTAGATTTTACAATTTTTATTGAAATTACTCTGATTTTGTACCGTTTCATAAAGTATAATCTTAAGCAAGCCGCATCGTTGTAAAAAGTCCTTAACTTTAGTACCTTTTACGATAGTTTTGACCAAGAAATGCCCTCCTGAAAACTGATATGGAACACTATGTACATTAAATGTAACAGCATCGCTTCCAGGGGATGGCGTGCTGAAACTATTGCGTCACGTCCATTGCGGTTGCGATATAACTTAGATATTTAATTGCAATTCGATGAAATCTGTCTCCGACATTTCACAGCGGTGCATTGCGGATGACAGTTAATCCTCCTGCCACCACCATGCGATATATCAGAACTGAATACCGCGTTTAAGCGGCATGAACGGCATTTTGCATCAGTCCGGATGTTGTAAATTATCCTGATGGAACAAAGACAGAGCCTAATCACGCGTAGAGCACGTCAACAATGGCCTTATGGTCGCTTTCGGCAATTCAGTTTCTTGTACAACGCCAGAGGGTATTTGAAAGATACCCAGTAAAAAATTAAGTGGTAAATTTCACACTGAAGTAAGTTTTTGTATGAGTTAAAGGTTATAGTCCGTGCGATATTTGTTGAGATAGAATTCCAAAAAATGAATAAGCCAACAAAGTTCTGTTATTGGAGCAACTGAAACGTTTCACCGCCATTTTTTAAGGATATACATCGAAAAAATACTTGAAGTGTCCAAACCAAAACTCCAATAAGTTGTCGAACGAAATTTGATACATTTGATTGATTTAATTTGAAGCTATGGAGTTTCTGGCGAGTTTTTACTGATGTAGTATAAACTTAACCTCTCATAAATCCCCAAAGATAAAAAGATAAAAAGATTTAGGTCAGGTCACCTGTCAGGCCAACTTACAGCTGCATCTTGCCAATGTCGAATCCATCGCCCAGCAAACTAATTATTAATGAACTGTTACACAATTTTAGTGTACTATGGTGGTGCAACATCATGCATAAACCATAGTATCTTTTAATATTCAAAGACACATCTTCTAATAGATGTGCGAAAATATGTTCTAAGAAATTTAATTACAGAACATCGTTTAAATGTGACGGTAGCTCAACAGGTCACCGATAATTCCAGCCCCTACAAATTGATGTTGGGAATGGTACACAGTTCTTGCTTTTGGATTATCGTCACTCCATTCCAAGTGTTGTGCAAATTTATTACTTATTTTTTTGTAAAACACAACTCGCCAGTAAACAGGACTCCATTCTTTTTAACTTGGGGCTAAACTTCAAGAAGTTTTGTTAGGTGATAGGGCCGTAATCTGTGGACCGTAGACTTTGAAATATTAAATTCAGCAGCAATTGTTCTTACAATGTGTATGAATTTTCTCCAACGGCATTTAAACTGGTTTCTTCTACAGTCCTTAGTGACCGTGAACGAGCGTGTTCTCTCATATGCGCCAAAAAGTACGTTTTTCTTGAAACTTTTCGAAATTTGTCGATCTGGAAACTTTCATATATGATTATGAAAATATGCGATAAAACCTTCGACTGCTTACCTTTTACTTTATTTTATTTTATTTAATACACTGTTCAACAGGTACTACAAAATTATAGAACAGGGATTTTACAGACAATATTAAAAGAAATACATTAATTACAAACACTTAAAAAGAAATAAAAGGAACAAACGATAAAAAAATACAAATACATCATAAAAAAAGAAGGAAATAAATAAAATCTATACACTAAATAATACACATAAATGAAGATTAAAATTACATATTTGAAACTACCAGACGTTAAAAATAAAGTTTTTTTAAGTCATTAAGGCTGCAGTTAAAGATATCTAGAGAATGTTTATTACAGTTGTTACTGATTTCATAAAGTGGTGAATGTTTGAGTACATTAGTACGAGGAGTTAGTAAATAAAATGTTTCGTTTTCTCTAGAGCTAAGTCTAGGTATAGAGAATGATAATTTGGCTAGAAATTCCTGGCAGTCAGCCAAATTACGTAAAATTTTAAAAAGGAAGACCTGCGAAAAGTATTTCCGTCTAGTTTCAAGGTTAATAAAGGAATGTCTATTCAAAAGGTTCTCATGCGGATATCCGTTATGTGGATAGTAGCCATCAGATTTAAAATTTAAAAATTTTAAAAATCGACGCTAAATCGATTCCAGTTTATTAATGTGGACACCACTGTGCGGAGACCATACGGGAGAGGCATATTCAAGTTACGATCTAACGTAACTAAAGTAAAGGAGCTTAATGACATCTAAGCTTGAAAAATCACGACTGTTGCGAACTATAAATCCATACGCTAATTAAACATAATGCGAGTGAACTTGTCGGAGAAAGACATGACATTACATTTTTCCACATTTAACATTAGTCTGTTATTATTACACCAAGATTGTATATTAAGTAAGTTTCGTCGAAGTTGAATAGTCATTAATGTTGCGAACTGAACTGTATATTTTCACATTATCGGCATAAAGAAGAAAATTTACAACTAAGTTGTTAATTAAATTGTTGATGAATATAACACACAGCACGGGCCTGCTCTAACCTCTTATGCCGACAGGCATAATAAGACATAATTTACATAATCGAACATTTTGGAACATTCTAGACCACGTACTCACAATAGTATCTACGTCCGTATGTCGTTCAGTAGCACGTGACATAAACATGCAACCCAGACATAATTTTCACTCTTAAAAATGATATTTAGAAACAACTATCTCGTGCTTGTTAATTTTGAACGTTAATATGAATGTAAAAATTTAAACTCACATATTTTACCACACATATGTTTTCAGAGAATTTGAGGTTACTCAAATCCCTTCGATTTTGTTCCTTTTCTAACTTTCCTCTAGGCATTCGTATTTACACAAGGAAATCACTTTTTCTCGGCCAAAGCGTGACAGTCCTCCGAGTAATTGAACCATTCAAAAACTAATTTCCATCATATCTGCAGAGAATCCAATCGATAGAAGATGAAATATCTTCCAGGCGTACTTTCTGACATTTAGGAGTCGTTTTATTTGCGATTGGAGTGGAAAGTGGTGGAGGAATCCAAATTTCCGCATCAATTAGGGGTTGAATTCTGTCTCTCTTTAAGGAGCGAGGGCTGCTGTTCTATTTTCGTTTAGTCACTTCGTCACTGACGGTTTGGTAACAAATTAACGTGGGTGGACAAGTTCTTTGAATCCCGCTAATGACGGGTTTTATAGAAGGATGAAAGTTTGTAAAAATGTTGAAAAATAAATGCAGGGTTACGGAAATTTACTGATTAAAAGTTCTCAGTAAATTAAAAACGACTAAAACATTCAGCTGACCTATTTATTTATGCAAAATCCCTCTTTGTTTTAAATAATTTTGGCAATTCTATTAAATCCCTATGCCTATATAAGCATTATATAAGAACGACTTATCGTCAACCCATTTCTTTTTGTTTATTTCTTATCTCGTTCCTGGCATCGGTGTATGTCTGGTGGTTCGACTGACCAGCGACTCTAGATGTTTACTAGATATTGAAGGTATAATTCAATGCTGGTCAGGGTAAAGTGTTTGTTACCTGTAATATTAACAGTTAAAATTTTTCTGATCACAGTTGGCGAAGGCTTATCAGTTTTAGATTATATTTTAAGATGTTTATAAGTATATTCTTACGCGGCATATTTGTCAAATTACTTGAATTTTATTCGGTGTTACCTACAAGGCCTTCTGTGTCTATAGATAGCACTAAACCTTTTTTTTGGTTATACATATAATTATATAAGCATTAGCGTTGTTCGATAAGATTTCTCAAACGAGCTTTATCCTATAATGTTTGTGTTTATTTTAGATTTGGAACGAAGACACCATCGGTCAGTGCCATTATCGGACGAATGGACGTAAACAGATCAATCAAACAAGATCTAATTTATATTTGTGTTACTAAAAAAATATGTCAGGTCCACTCTAAAGCACGCTCCTGGTACATAATAGCAACACAGAAATAAAAAAGTGCATACAAAATTTGGAAAAGTAACACCAGTAACAACATGGCCTTTGTTAAATTTTGAATAGATGTGGTAGATGGCACTGTTTCACGGCACTGATATTATGTCAATTGACATTCAGAAAACATTTGTGACTACTTGATATTGTCACAAAGTACACTCCGTACTGATGATGATTAATTAAATTATTCCGAATTGATAGCAGAATTGTCACACTAAAACACAAATACTGCATTAAAAATACATATCATGTAAACAAAATGTCATAAAAAATATACAGGGTGGACTATTAGTGTAAGGAAAGTAAAATAACTCTCTCGTTATTCGTAATACAGAAAAAAAGTTTATATAAAAGTTGTACAGAATCAAAAAACCTAAAGGATAAAATTCATTTGAATTTGAAACACACAGGGCGATGCATAAAAACGGTACACGCCAAATATTACATATTTTAAAAAATATTTGAGAGTTATAGGCAAATGTTAGGCAAAGACTCCTATATTAGCTAATGTGGATATTTTATACAGGGCATTTTTTATAATATGATCATTTTAAGAAAGATCAAACTTGTTTTTCTAAAATTTTTCAAATGGAACACCCTGCATTTTATTGTTCTATTTTATTCACATATCAGTCCACTTCAACTTTTATTAAGTATATTCTACACCTAAAGTTGTAAGTTTTTAAAATATAGCAACATTTCTGGTAAAACCTAATTTTTATTATTTTCGGTCGCACGAAATGGCTTTGGAAAAAACTGTCACATTGTGTCAACTTGTCAGTTCATAATGTATCATTCTATTTTGAGTTAATTTTATTATTTAATATTTATTTGTGGTATTCTATAAAAAAATAAAAATTAAGTTTTTTTCAAAAATGTTGCTATATCTTGAAAACTAACGATTTTAGATATAGAATATGCTTAATAAAAGTTGAAGTGAACCGATATGTGAATAAAATAGAACTATAAAATACTAGGTGTTCCACATGAAAAATTGCAGGAAATCAAGTTTAAACTTTCTAAAAATGATCGTATTATAAAAATGTCCTGTATAAAATATCGTAATCATTTATATAAACAGCTTTCTTAAAATATTACCTAGTACGATAAAAAAAAACTTGACACAACAGGTCGAACATTAAAACTTAATAAAAATATATGACATGCAATTTCTGTAAAGTACCAAAATACCTGATTATTTTAATGACAATATACTGTTGTAGTACTCAAACCACCCGTTTTTTAGTGAAGTCTTTATAATTCATGTTTAAATTAATTTTTAAATTACCAAGTGAGACATATCTTCTATAAAATGGATTTTCAATTTAAAATATTTGAACTATTAGTAAAACATTATTTAGAGAAATGCCTTACTGATGTTACTCATTTATTGGAATATCTAAACCATTTTGAGATAATGATCACTTCTTTTGAAAATATTGAACTAAAAACAAAATACAGTGAACATAAAACGATAAGTAAAATAGTTTTAAAGAATAGTAATAAAATTGAATGTGTGAAAGTTAAACAAAGTTCAATAGGGTTAATATTGATGTTTCTCATATCCTCGAATAACGTTAAATGAGGAATTACGTAATTTACAAAATGCCATACCAGGTCACGAATTAATGAAAACATGTGGTTTGCTAGATCGCTAGCAGATAATCTGATTAATTGAGCCAAAACAGGTTATTGAAGATTTGCACTTTTATTCGTACATGGTCACAGCAAGAGAGATAATTCAATTCTAAATTAAATTCCATTTCAAACTGTGATTGAATATTTCATTATTATACAGGGTGATTTAAAATTCAGTACAAAGAATGAATGCATATTTTTGAGGTCAAAATTAGACTTTTTTTCCTATAAACGTGGGTCCACAAATGCTTAGTTTTCAATATACAGGATGTTAAATGTTTTAACTTTTTTCAATTCTTTAGGAATAAAAAAAGGTATACTTGGTCGAAATCACTCAGGCCTACCGTTACCGAAATATTGGCTGATGAAGAGTTAAATGCACACCATATTTTCAAATTTTATTAAATTTTAAAATTTATTCACCATCTAATCAGTAATGTAATGATCTTGAATTTTAGCTCTACATTTTTGCATACAACTAACCGTTTTCGAGAAAATCACTGCTGACTAGTGACAATACTTCCGTTGAGTCAGTAGTGATTTTCTCGAAAACGGTTAGTTGTATCAAAAAAATGTAAAGAGCTAAAATTCAAAATCATTGCATTACTGATTAGATGGAGGATAAATTTCAAAATTTTTCACGGTAAATAGTTAATGAAATTTGAAAATACGGTTGACCTGAGACATTTCGATCAAGTATACCTTTTTTGCTTAAAATTGATAGGGGAATAAACAATCTAATACGAAACGTCAACATACAGGGTAGCAAAAAATCAGGGCCAATTTAATTCAAGCGTACCCTTATAAGTGGCGCCCTCTACAAGCAGCGTCAAAAGCAATGACATATTTAAATTTAGCATCCTGAAAAACACCCGTACCCCTAGTTTTATGCTTATATTCATATTTGTTTGGAAATTATTCCTAGAAAATAAAAAAAATAATAAAAAATTTATCATCCTGTATATCGAAAACTAAGCATTTGTGGACCCACGTTTACAGGAAAAAAAGGTTCGTTTTGACCTCAAAAATACGCCCCTAAATTCTTTGTACTGAATTTTGAATCACCGTGTATAGAACAAAAGAACATGTACAAATTTCAAACGATATATTAGTAATTAATCATCAAAATTAACACATTAACACACTGCGAAAATAATTTTGTTGAACCTGCGATGAAAGTAGATTAAGTAAATTAAGTCTGTTCAATTCATTCAAATTTTTATCAGTGCATATTTTTCTTCTTGAGGATCTTTAAAATTGATCGATGCCAACCCACCCTTCAGCAGCATGAAATTTATCACTTTCGGTGATATTAATTCCATATTTCACCAGATACATTTGGTAGCAGGTTCTCTTATTTATCAACGTCACATCCACCTCAAAACCGATGTGATGTATATTCGGGTTGGTAGCAGATATATGTCGGAACGGAGCTAATGTAGTATAAATGTAAACTTATTTATTTAAACGTAAAACGTCAACTAGTTTGTTCTGCGCTGTATGTTATGGCCTTTGTTCCTGCAGCTCCCGGAAACTTCCGGGTGAACGGGCAGTAAAACAATATTTCCGTTTTATATTCAAGTTCATATAGTTCTATCTTACTAGTACATAAAATATAAGAGAGTAAAAAGGCAAATATAAAAATTACACTAGCATGAAAATACACATATTTGAAAAAAAGAGACTATGTAAATAAATATTTTATTCCTCTAACATCGGTGCGTCCTATCGAAAAGAGAAAGGACTAACTTTTCTACGTAAGCTCGCTCTTTGAAAAATGCTACTATTTTTGCGAAAATTTCATTGACATAGATGTACTGTTCAAAAAAAAGGATGTCATCACCATATTCAAATCGTACAGTTTTATTAGGTAACACCCTGTATCTCGGAAATGAAAGATTTCTGGACACATGTTCATATAAACTTTCTTTCGCAAATTTTGAAGTACTTTTAAAATTTTTTAACGTTGTTTCAACACCCCTTATGCATTTTTAGAAAAAACTATATTAAGTTAAAAAAAACGTGAATATTAGACAAAAAGAGATATTTTCTCTCTCTCACACGGTTGATAGCCGCACGGTTTAAGGCGTCAGTACTTAAATCGATGTGTCGATCTGCCCGGGTTTCGAATCCCGCGGCCGGTAGACCGTAGATTAGCTATGCTTGTACGGAGGATTGGCACCCTCTGTGCAGGTATGGTAGGGTGGAAGAATGTTGGCTTGGGTCAATGTGAGAGATTGACACCGATTGGCATTTGACCGCCCCCCTAATTAATGAGGTTTTCCAGGTTTCCCTCATTCCTGCAGTGAATGGTGGTTAGGGCTTACCAACATAAGTCGTTCCTGGGCGCAAATGAGGGCGTAATAATAATATGCCGCCTCCTCTCCCGCACAAGTCTCCGACTTCTGGGCTAATTCTCGTAGTTAGAATGAGTAGAGATATTATTATATTATTATTCTAAAAAATATATGAAGAATTTTGATTTTATGTATGATTGTATCAATAATGATGTTACGAAAAAATCTTTCGAATAACAAATTTTTGAAATAATAAACCCTGTCTACAAATAGAAACTAACTAATAACTGGCGTCATCAAAATAAAATTAATAAATGTAGGAACATTTTTCATATAAAAATTGCTTGTAACCTATGTGGCTTGGTAACTAGATGTGATAGACTCTTGAAGATGAAATATTACTCTACTTTTCAAAAGTAAATCACATCCTCCAGCAGCAAAACCTCTAATCGATTCTATTCAATAATATATCTGGATTCCCAGAACCAGGATATTAGGTTTCCCGAATCGAAGACATAATTTGATTAGCAGCATATAAAAGAGGTAATTTTACTAGTTTTTGACATAAAATTAGCATGGCGTAAATTCTGATACCTATACTTACTAGCAGTAATTGTAGTAATTTATACTATCTACATACTTTAGTCTTAATTCCTCTGCCTATCAAATTGAACCGAAAGTTCAACTCAAAATCGGAATTGTGTGGGAGAAGAGACATGAACGTTTTCTAGTGTCAGTACGATTCTAGTAAAAAAAATATAATTAACAAAGAAACTAGAAAACAGGCGTTAGGTTTTACATTTACAGTTTATGTGATTCACAAACATCAACATTGATAAAAAGTAATTTATTAAAATGTTTTAAAGAAATTTAATAGTGTTATAGATAACAATGTTATGTCTATAACTGTAAATATGGAATGGTAAAAACTGAAACGTAAAGATGAAATATTCTTTTCAAAAGTAAATCACATTGGCAAAATCTCTAATTGAATATATTCTATTCAATAAAACTTCGATATTACGTCCCCAGAATCAAATTTGTAATTTCATTAGTAGCATATAAGAGGTAATCTTGCTAGCGATATAAAAGACTCATTTCAGACATAAATTAGTATAGAATAAATCATTTTTTTACTTTACTTTGAAAAATATTAAGTTAATTCAAATAAAGTCTAAAGATTTTCATTCAAAGATGCTTATTTGATAAAGTCACATATATTTTTTGAAATTATGGTACCTATATTTATTATCAATTTAAACTTTACCTGCTTTTGTTTTAATCAGAGAATTATGTGAAAGAGAAGCCAGTGCATAATTGCTTGCTACTCCCAATACAAATTCAACTATTAAACATATAAATAACTTAGAACATATCATATTAAGCAAAACTAGATGACAGGTATTTTATAGCTTTTATATTTGCTATTTATACATAATTGAAAGCTCTGACTCAACGGATAAATGCAGGATAAAAGTAGGGCCTTATTTGAAATATGAAATTGTTAAGATTGTTTTAATTTTGACTCATCCTGACACATCCTGAATAAGTTATATCTCAGAAAGTTCGTCCATGAAAAATTAATAATACATCCAACGATTTTCCTTCAAAGTTTTTTTTTTATAAATGTGAAAGGTAAGAAGGGTAATGTAATCGATCATCCAATATGCTTAAAAAATTACGTTCAAGGTATGTATACAGTACGCGCCTAAAGTATAGAATAAATTCATTAAAAACGAAACAAATTTTTTTTGGGAAAAATACTCGAACAGTCGATTTTTAATTTAAAAATTACATATTTTAGCATAAAAAGCGATTTTCAACCATCATTTGTTTTCGAGTAATGACGATTTTTTTAAAATAGCAACCCCCAATTTTTTTTCTTGATTCTGAAAGATCGTTTTATGGTCGATCTGACAGTATTAAAATGTTGCCATCTTACATAGGAAAGTTTTCGAGTAAATAACGATTGAATGTTAGAAAACCCAAATCAATTAAAATAAAGCAAAAACGTTATCAAATTAATTTTTTCGAAATGCCTGAGGTTTTTTATGGATCACGTAGGTGTAAATCTTTACAAAGTGTCACTGTCACACCGACTTTCTAAGTATTGTAAGCGATATAAAAATTATTGTTGTATTTAAGGAGGTTCGACACCGAAAAAAAAATGGTAAGAAAGTTTTCAAAGCAATTGAAATCTGTTAATAAATATGCAAACTGCCTCGTTTAAAAATATCAGATCGATTGCCAATGTAGTTTTTTTAACTAACCAGATTACTATTCTCTCTAACCCTCTGTATCTGTATTTGACTTTTTGTTTATGGAATTATTGTGTGACTTTATTCATAGCATCTCATTAATTAGTAGTTTTTGATAATTAATTCATTGTCGAAGATCTTAATTGATTCATCAATAAAATTAAACTATATGGCTGTGTATAAAATGATGGGATAAACTGCATGAGACATACATGGGCTTTCAAGTGTATTTTTCATTGAAGAGTACAATTGTAACTAATAGGTTTTTCATTTCAATTCCTCACAATTGTTCAACTTGAATTTTTTATTAATAAAACATACAAAAACAAGTTTTGTTCATATTTTCTTGTTCAATAGTTTCCAACTTTAAGTCGTCATAAAACTAAATCAAGTTTGCTAACAACATCATTAATGAAAATACTGGTCCGAGAATTGCGCCTTGAGGGTCCCCTGAACTCCGAGAAAAATATTTATATACCTGGGACTATAGATTTAGACAAACTGTGACCTTCAAAATAACTGTTAATGAAACAAAAAGATTAGATCATTGCTCAAAACAATATCCATTCGATTTACTTGACCATTGCCAATCCTGCCGATTTTTTTTTAGAAATTAGTTTCAGTAGGTCGGTCTGAAACAAATCATGATCAGGTATAATAAGACTACTGATATGTCAAACAACTGTCAATATTTCGAATAGGTTTGAAAAATTAGTCTGTAATTAACCACATAATTTATTGAGCCTTTTTTAAAGATTTAACGTATTCTAGAGGTTTTTTTATAAGTCAAAGACGTAAAATTAAATTATTATATTATACATAACGATTCGCAAGTGATGCTACAATACTCGATATTCTCAAATATAGGCTTCCTTTGTTTTAAGAAGACTAGTTTAACAAATTAGCATTATTTCTTATAACTAAACACACCTGAAGGATCTAGACAAAGCACAGACAATAGAAGTTCATATCTACAACAGCGCTTTGGTATAAAATATCACTTTCTTGGGTAAAACAAAACCTCATACAATCAAACTTTGCGATCTAAACAACTCTTGCAGAAGTTAGGGTAGATAATTTAAGGTCGTTTTGTATTCTCAAAATAAAACAAACTGTTTCAATTCTACGAAAAAAGACACTGACTGATGAATCATGCTTTGAAATGTCTCGTTCCTTTAAAAGTAGCTGTTATTTTTGGAGAATTTAACAATACTTTAACGTTTTTCTCACACAAAAACTAAGATGTAAGCGCTGTTGAGAAACCTTTTAAACAACAATTATATAACTTCTTTCTGCAACTATGTATTTATTCAATCATAATGTCATTAATTTTAACCACGTATTCGAAAGGCTAATACCACAGAGCGTTTGAATATTGAAGCGAAACAGCTGATTTCCTCAGTCGTCTTGAATTTTGTAATTGGTTTCAAAATCAAAGTGCAGCAGATCCCAACTTTATTAATAAATTGCTATGAGTGTTGTTTTAGCCGTACTGGCATTTAAATAGGTTGGTACCATACTACTCTTTGAAAAGCAATAAGGTACTAGGTATACAAATTACAAACTGATTAATTAATTGAACATAAACTAAAAACTCATATTAAATTATAAAACGTAGTGAAACAATATTAAAAATACTAAATTGTAATATAATAACATAACTTATCATTCGCTACGTATTAAAAACGGAGTAAAAACTAGGTTAGTGACCGAATACGGTAGGTCAAGATTCACTCTCGATAAACCTTTATGGGTCAGCGATCAATAGCTGTCTGAAAAAGGGTTTAAATAATCATTTGAAAATATGTTTCCCTATATTCCCTTAAAATTAATGACATTATGGCTGAATCACCCTGTATACTTACTACTTTTAATGGAGTTATTGATTTTATTCTTCTGAATGCAATAAAACTTTTCACTGAGTCATTCCTTTAACTAAATTATTTATATAGCTGCTTCTATAATATCAGTTTGATGCCGTGATCATAATAGTAACTTATACTCTTGCATAATTATACCCCTAGCATTATTGCTTTCGAGAAAATGAAGGGTCTGTTAGTCCGAGACTGGTTTCGAGACGTTACTTAACTTTTTAATATATTCTCAGTCAGCGTAAGACAATAAGTAATTAAACAAACTGTTAAAATTGTAACTGGCTACCTGTAAAATGTACTTAAAGGAAAGGGAAAAATTCGTAGCATTCTTTATATCGATTTTATTTTGGGGAAAAATTCTGTTCAGTCTTCTTTCTTGGTGCAGATTATTATTATTCAATGCCAGTAAAGAACGCGAGACCTCGTAGAGACCCTAAACGTATCAAATTTTTTCATCAGCAGATGGCACTTTAATTAAGAGGTCACAAAAAAACTGGCGGTAAAAGCGGACTTAAGAAAATATACAAAAAGCTACCAAACCCGAAGAGCATGTTGATTAAAATTGTGAAAGCATCATAAAAAAATAAATTACTTACAGAGGGCGAATGAAAATTACGTTTTGTACTTCCCTTTTTCATTACATCTTGATGAATGTGGTTTGTTAACGGCAATAACAAAATAAACACTATGCAAAGCTTTAATATAAGAACCGTGTGGTGTATGTATCCTGTTAGGGTATACGAGTACTTTGTTGGAAAAAATATTTAAAAATCAATACAATTGGGTAATTTTTTATAATAAAGTATATTTGTCTAACAAATTATTTTGTTTATCACACTTTTTTACCCATGTTTCCTTTTATTTATATATAGACCCATCACACACTATAACAGTAAAAAACGTTTTATCCAAAAATATACAGGGTATCCAAATTAAAGAATACTTTATTGTTTTCATAATTTAAGCAACAGACAATTTAAAATATTTCATATACAGGGTGTGGCGTGTATAATCTATACAAATTAAACTACAGCTTCCTGATGATATTTGTAATAGAAAAGTCTTGTACGAAAATGTTCTATTTTCGCGTTTTTTTTTTGTAACTTTAAGTTCATTTATTCAACGAAAATGAAGGCCGACTCTGTGTTATTTATTAAAATCTTTGGAAATATTTTTATGCGACCCGAGGTGCAACCTTATAATTATAATTATAATCTAATACTAGTAATACTAAAAGAAGGTTTAGGTTACATTGTCAAAAAATTTGTGCAGTTAACTGATTTTGTATTTGTATTGAATTCCATTATTCACTTAATTATTAAATATTAAGCATCGTCCATCGACTCATCAGTGTTAAAAAGTGAAAGATTCGAGACAAAAGTTTTTATTTTGTAATTCCACGATGGAGACAGTGGCAATAAGAATAGCGTGCCGATTACATTAAAAACGAGATTCTTATTTCTTACTTTGCTTAATTGTTTAGTTTGTGCACAAACTAGTTTTACAATTAACCAAGAAAACAATGCATTTACTATTTCCGAACGTGTCGATATGGTGTTAGTGTATGGTGCAGCTGGAGAAAATGCGCTCGCGGCGACTAAGTTGTACCGGAAACGATGGCCACAACGTCACCCCCCATATGCAAATACAATCCAAAGTGCGTTCAGCGGTTGTGAGAGACGGGAAGTATTATTCGTCGAGGAGGACGTGGTCCGCATGTGGATCTTAATGCTGAAGATGCAGTGTTGGAAAATTTTTACGAAGACCCCACAATTAGTACTCGACGACTCGCACAGCAAATAGGAACCTCGTCTCGTACCGTACATCGCATCTTAAGGCGCCAGCTGTTGCACTCCTATCATCTGCAACCAGTTCAACAGATTTTACCCCCGGATTGTAATCAACGAATGCGTTTTTGCAGATGGTTTTTACAACGTGGCAATCAAGTAGACTTTCATGCCTATGTTTGTGTAACAGATTTACCCGTGATAAAGTGAATTTCCATAATATGCACATATGGGCCGATAAAAATCCTCACGCGATTAGGGAAACTCATTTTCGACATCGGTTCTCAGTAAATGTTTGAGCTGGCATAATAGGCGATGTACTTGTGGGTCCCTATTTCTTTGAAGGATGACTAAATGGACCAACATATGTTGACTCTTTGGAGAACCTGTCGCCTGAATTATAGGACGATGTGGCATTACAAGTTCGGACACGCATGTTTTATCTTCAAGAAGGGGCTCCTCCACACAGTACTCGAGAAGTAACGACACTTTTGAATGAAATTCTTCCTCAGCGATGGATCGGACGCTTTGGTCCTGTGCCGTGGCCACCTGGGTCACCCGATCTAACTTCAATGGACTTTTATCTTTGGAGTCATATTCGCCAAATTGGGTGCGTCGGTGCAAGCCTGTATCCGCGCTAATGGGGATCAATTTCAAAATTTTTTATAGAAATGGTAAGTTGTACTTCATTTCGTTCCATATTTTAATCATATTTTAATGGAGTTTGTTTAGTGCACGCAGTTGGCAAACAACAATGCATTTAAGATAGTAATTACTAATAATTATTATAATAAGAAAATATCAGTATTTATTTTAAATATCTATTTTTCTTAGTTTGTACTTTTGCATTGAAAAATTCCCTAAAAATTGAAAAGTATCTTTTTATCTTTCAACGATGATTTTTTACGCGGCTGGTCTACAGCATGTAACTCATCGTAGAGCACATAGACAGGACCGTTCCAGAGAAAATATTTTGATCCATAATTGAACATTAATTTACGAAGAAAAAACACAAAAATTGAACTTTTTGGTATAAGACTTTTCCGTTTCAAATATCGTTAGGAGGCTGTAGTTTATTTTTTATAGATTATACACGCCACACCCTGTATACTTAACTTTAATTCTTATATGTTCTTTGATATCTGGAAAAGTAGAGGCAAAAAATAGGGGTAAAAATGAGAGTCCACACTGTACAGGGTGATTCACTATATTTTGACCCCCCCATTAACTTTTTTGTTATAATAAAATGTAAAATACACGAATACATGTTGCACGAATTTTATGAATTTTTCGAAAATGACATTTGAAAAAAAAAATGAAGTCCAAACAAAATGGCCGCAGGTGCTAACTTTGTTAATTTAAATGGAACACCCTGTATACTTTTACATATTTGGATAGAATGTTCTCTGTCAAGCATAGTCATATAGAGTTTGTTGGGTCCATCTCTAACAATAAGAGAGATAATATTAAAAAAGAAGAGAAGGTTTTTTTATTAAGAAAATAAGATATCTTGTAATTGTTAGACCTCTTTCAGGCATTTCTGCCTTTTTCCAATTACGTAAGGATTTACAGATTTAGTTGTAATATATTTTGACATATCGGACATTGACATGGTTCAAAATGCGTATAGGTATTTTAACTAAATCTCATTAATTAGACCGTGAGAGGCTTAATTACTCATAGACAATGTTATATGGTAGGCCGTGACAGTGACAGGTAATGTCATGACAACATTGTTATTGATAGACAGTTTGTATTATGATTTAATTAAAATATTTTACACAGAACTAGAAATATTATTAGGAATTCAAATAGAGTAAAGATCTTCTCCATGCTCTATTTTAAGTCCTAATAATATTTCAATTTTCTACTGCTGTGTAACCTATTTTAATTAAATAATAATACAAACGGTCAATCAATATCAATGTTATCATGTCATTTTGGACCATATCAATGTCCGACATGTCAAAATATATTGCAACTAAATCTGTAAATCCCTACGTAATTGGAAAGAAAGCAGAAGTGCCTGAGAGAGGTATAACAATTACAAAATATCTTATTTTCTTAAAAAAAACTTTTCTTTTTTTAATAGTATCTCGCTTATTGTTAGAGATGGACCCAACAAACTCTATATGACTATGTTCAACAGGGAACGTTATATCCAAATATGTAAAAAATACTGGGTGTTCCATTTAAATTAACAAAGTTAACATCCGTGGCCATTTTGTTTGGACTTCATTTGTTTTTCAAATGTCATTTTCGAAAAATTCATAAAAAATCGTGCAACTTTTGTATTTTACATTTTTTTATAACTCTTAAAACAAAAAAGTTAAAGGGGGGTCAAAATATAGTGAATCACCCTGTACAATACAGTGGAAATTTCTCCCTTCGCCGTGCTAAATTTCATTTATTACGACTGCAATATTCATACGCCAATAAACCCTTTTACATAAAATATCCCTCACTAGTATAATAACCATAACAATGACATTCCCTGACCAAAAAACTTTTCGTCGCCCAACCTTCATAATTCTGGTAATATCGGTCATAATACCGCGATGTCAGCAAAGAGGATTTGGCGTTAAAAACATTTCGGACACTTTTTGCTTCCACGCCCAGACCGATATTACCACCAGGGGCGATGAACTCTCCTATTTCACCGTCACATTCTCCTCTACGCATCCAGCGGCATTTTTTAAGGTCTCTAATTTTCTTTATGTATCTCGCTATCAGGATTTATTGCTCCTTCTCTGTCAGAAAAAGGTCTGGTATGGTTCCAGCTCCGCTTTTTTTAATCCGATATAGGATAACGCCTGGGTTAATCATTGGAAATATGATGAATTGTAGTCCAACTGCGAAGGTTCTTTATTTAAGATAATAAATTGCTTACTTGTAATGTTTTATATTCAGAAGGCGTTAGGATGGACTGGAAATAAGTAGCAAAATATTACTTTTTGAGAATAATTGCCCAGAAATACAAAAGATAATACGATTTCTGCGATAAAAATTAAAAGTGTATTGAGATAACGATAAAAATAATAGTTGTGGTGTATAACTCCGATTAACATAGGAATTAACACCAAACGCTGCAATAGTCACGATTTAATATTTTCAATTTTATGGCGAATGCGCTAGGATAGTTTATTTATTTAAAAAAGATGCCATAAATCCAGGGTACTAAGATATCTAATATTAAGACAATTTCTTACCTTGGACCATGGTACTGTATCTTTTGTTTTTGAAATACAAAGAGTCAAAAATCATTTCTTTTGAATTAAATATGGATCATATCTTTTTTTTAAAAAACAAAGTAATGCATTGAAATTTTATAGAACTGTGCGTATTCACTTTACGTATTCCAATAAAGTAAACAATGATCAAGCTCGTGTCTGCAAAACTATTGATCGAAGGGATCGAATCACAGTCCCCGCCAAAGGACGATCATCGACGAGTACCTACATAATCGGTTTTCACATTGTATAACAGTTTTCATTTCGTGCTAATCATTGGTGGTTTAATTTTGTTGTTGTTTTAGATTAAATTAAGATTTGACTGATTAAATTAAATTGTGCAATATTTGTAAGTACAAATATAGTCTATGAATGTCGCAGAATCTTAGTGATGCTTGTATGTTCACTTACGCTGTCAACATTATTACAAAAAAATTGATTTTTCGAAAACTGCCATCAAAAGTAGACATTTTCGTTAAATTTTCAGTTGACAAAGTGTGTCCTTTTTTGTCATCTATTTGCAAAATACTTTTATGTTCTAGAACGCCAAAGTCTTTTTCGTTCTAGAACATAAAGCAAATGTCAAAATAATTTGTCTTTTAGTTCCTGCCGACTGCAGATTATTTTCGTTGTATTTGTTGATTGTTCTAAGACGGCTACTCCAATAAAGAAATGTGACATAGCATTTTTTATTTCGAATTTCAAGCTTTGTCAAATTATGTTAAAAAAATACGGTGTTGCTATTTAAAAAAATATCATTTTAGTAGCTTCTGTAGAAATCTGACAACGCCGGAAAAAATTATTTGTAAATTTTCCTTAATCAAATTACTTCCTACAACTTTGCATTTGGAAGTACTAGTCTATTACTTCAAATAAAAAAGTTAGCCTATGTCAGGTCTTAAAAAAAATAGTACTCTGTATAAGTTTCCGGAAGAGGCAAATTGAGATAATTAGTTATTTCTTTTGGCACATTCCTTATTTTATTGACGCCAACCACTTTGTTTACACATTTTTCTCCGACATACTTCAAAAAAAATCTTCGACAATATACAGGGTGATTCAAAAAACCGCTGACAGACTTCTAGGGTAAGTAATACCTGAAAAATTAAGACGAAAAGTCTTAATAAACATAGGGTCGCAAATGCCTCCTTAACGAGATACAGGGCGTTAAAGTTTCTGTAAAATTAAAGCGTAAAAATGACAAAAAGAAGCTTATAATCTAGTTTACTTAACTCACTTGTACACATTGACATTAGTGACACGCGATGTTTAATTTTATTTTGAATAGCACAAGCCTACTATGCGAAACTAAAATGAATGAAAATAAAATTGGATTTACAAATTTTCTACAAAGGTGTTTCTCTTAAAAATGGTTGCTTTAATCCAAATTTTGAAAGAGACCAATTCGATAGACAATTGAACACTTTACACGAAAATAGTGCCCGTTTGACAAAATTAGCAGTGGCGTAGAAAATATTTTTAAAAAAGGGTCACGTTGACCCCGTCTCTACGCCACTGCTGCTCATAAAATCTTGAGCAGTACATCAAACATTGGTCTTAAGGTGCTAACTACGCATAGCAAATTTGAAATAGATATGTTCAGGCATTTTGGAATTATTGCAGACAATGTTTAATTTTACAAAAACTTTGACGCCCTGTATCTCGTTAAGGAGGCATTTGCGACCCTATGTTTATTAAAACTTTTCGTCTTAATTTTTTATGTATTATCTACCCTAGAAGCCTCTCAGCGGTTTTTTGAATCACCCTGTATAATTCTGACACTACTTTTTCAAACAACTAACTTTTATTGTTTATTAAGTTGCTATTGTTATGATAGTCACCGCTCCTAAACCGTCTTTATTCAAGCACGGTTCAAATGATTTTAAATATAAAATAAACTGTTGTATAGAACACAATTGTCCTATTTTTTTGTAGTTTTCGGAAAAATATTGTTTGCATCTCGAATGCGAAATGCCTTTGCGTTCTAGATGCAAAGATTTAAATATATGTATTTGTTGTCAAGTACTTGATATATTACTTTGCTTGTCTTGAATATTCGATTACTATCTATTACCTGTTACTTGGTTTAAAGTCTAATCATGCATCTTGAAAATCAAGATAAAGTGTAAATCTCTATTAATAAATGTAGTGAAATAGTATTCAACTTCCTAATTTAGCCATTGAAGGATTATAAATTCCTTATAACTCATTTTATATGTATTGCTAGCTAGGAACTTTTTCTCTTATTTTGACAAATATTACCAACTCCAGAAATGTATTACCCTATTTTTTTGACATCCGATAGATTCTCAAATATACGATATGATTTTTTTTCTCAAATCCTGCGTTCCATAAATTCCCGATCCCTCGCGAATGCAAAAAACACATTTCCTAATCTTAACATTCGCATCAAACCTATTGGAAACCACTCAGTTAAATATAGCGAGTCCTACGCGTTTCTCGAGGGCACCTCTACCATCCCTTCGATGCCCTGGTCGCTTAGCAAGCTTGGCACTTAATCAGACCACAGGCAAAATGGCATGAATAAGTTATTAGGTTTGCCTTTCGCGGACTCGGCCTTTCACCCAGAGTCGCAGCGTTAAATTGCAGTCTCGAAATAGCCATAGAGGTGTTCTTCATTAAAATGCATGCAGTTTTACTAGCTGGCCATGTGGGAAGCTAAAATACGCAGAACTCATTCAATTAATTCGTGTTAAATATTTTAAAAAATGAACCGAGTTCTTTAAAACCCTTATAATACATATAACGTAGTTGTGTGTGAAAAGTAAAAAGCGTCACGTGATTATAAAACTGTTAAATTAAATTATTTAAGCACTGCATCTAATTTGCAACAAGTAAATATTAAAAAATTATAAATATTTACAAGCCAGGTACCGTCGAGCACAGGCAACCAACAATTCACGGTTGATAAGATCAAACGAAAATACCTAAACCTCAGTGGAGTGGTCGAAGGGGTTACATGTAATTAAATAGAACTGTTTTTAAAACTAATTGACATAAACTATCGATATAGTCCAGGCTGTAGAGCATTCGAGGCGTTTGTATTTGAAGTCATCTATTTTATTGTACAGGAAAATCACAAATATTATGTAGAATAAGAATCCGAGTTTGCCTATTCCAAAAAACCATTACTAAATTCAGGGGAACAACAAACATATTTTTCGCTGTAACATTTAAAGTAAGCCCTAAATAAAAAAAAAGTCATTCTTAGTTTTTTGTTTATTTGACGATTTTCTATAAAGTTACAGCAACTGCGAATCAAAAAAGTTGAATTTTGCATTAACAATGGGCGAAAAATAGTAGAAAATCATATGTACCTACGAGTATATTTGGAGCAATTTTTAAAGTAAATAAATATTTATAAATATTGGTGAAACTTTGTGAACAAATAGTAAAACATATGTTAATTCTACCCTAAAAATTTTGCAACGATCGATTGTCGATTGGCAGGAAAATTTCAAAGTTTATCGCGTACCGTGGGTTTAAATTAAGGTTTAGAAAGGGCACACAATTTTTAGAGATACGTGTTGTCATAATAAACAATGATCAATATTAAAAATACCTATTTTTACACTTTTATAACCATTTAAATTTCTTTTTAATTTTTCAACATTTTACTCTATAAACAATTATTTATTGCCCAGGGAATTTTCTATGCAATCGACAAAATCTTGCACATATAAAAACTATGTTGTGATGCATTGCTTTTGATCCAAATGCGACAGCATTCTACTGTGTAATTACCAACGCGAAGGAAATAAAACTACTATTTCAAACAAAATTACGGTCTGTATTTTATATAATTACGTGATAATTGAAGATGATATTATTATGAATACATTTAGTAACGGATCCTATGATGTCTATCACTGAAGCGAATAAGACAGAAATTGACTCTGTATTGGTAGAACTCTGTTCAAATCCTGATTATATAGAAAAGACAGCCCGTAGGTACAGCAAAATCAGTCAATATATTATTGCAACTGGAAAGTATTAATACTTTTCCATCATGTATCCATGTCTGAATAAAAATTAATTTAATGATACTAATTAAATTTGAATAATAATATTAACTTAACTCTTAATTATTCTTATACGCTGAATATGGCTCAAAAATTTCTATTACATTCATATTAAAAGAGTGAAAATAGCACTGAATCTGGTGTGGACAGAAACTGATACATGATTGAATGGGACGTGAGTGAAATTTCACTCATTGTTTTTATAATGTAAAATGTAATTCCACAAAACATCATCAAATCTAATTCGATTTGAATTAGGAGTACATACCCTTGAATTATTCGCCTGTATAAAAACAATTCGATAATAATAATTAAATTATAGTTTCATTATTGCCATATTTACTTGTAATTTATTAAACCTTCTTTCTTTATTTACAGGTAAGTTCCAAAACCTATTACATCCACCTATTTTCAAGTTCTTAGTACATTTAGGTAAGTTCATAATTCTGTTCATCTAATCACTAGCAATTTTTAAAATATTGAATTGCGGATCTCCGTGTTGTTACGTACATTGTGATATCCTTCATATAAAATAACACAAATCTGAAGCTTTAAGCTTGCGTTGCTGCATCAGTGGTATTTGTATGTACACCAACACATGATTTTATAGTACGTATAACAGTTAGGGTAAGTATAAGGAAGAAAGTTAAATATATACACGTTCAAAGTAAACCTTTGCAGTTTAGAGCAATTACCGTTATTTATTTTCTCAGAAGTTGCTAAGGGATGCAAGGAAGCCAGAAAAAACATACTAAGCGGAAACTAATCGTATAAAGTTTCAATTTTCATACTTTAATAAATTACTTACAAGAGAACTCAATTCTATAATCAGCATGTAATGTATTTTAATAAGTTTTTCATTAGAATTACAGTAATAATATTTGCAAAATGATCAGTTGCAGATGTCTATACACTGAAAGAAATGCACTTTATTCTTTATTAATATTCTAAATGCCGTGATAAAAACATATTATACATACTAAAATATATGTGACAGATAAACAGGTGAATGTTGGCTATAAAACGCGTATTGCTAATGCAGTTGTAGTGACTAAGCCACCTTAAAAATTGACTATCTTTTCTTCTAATTTTATTTCCTCTGGTTGATTGACTTTACTCGTGCTATTTGTCACTGTTAACCTTCGGTTCCTGTATCTTATGTATACATCATTAGTTTCTAATAGGGCACACAAGGTAATTTTTAAGGTTTAGACAAGATTTAAATATAAAAAACAAAACAATTGCAAATTATGAAATAGTCCTTACATAATTTTCAACTTCAGACAACGCAGTATAATTATGTATTCCACAAAACATGTCTAGACTGTGTATTCTCATCCAACTAGTAGAAGCGTCAAGTTGATGTGCAGCGGACTGTCGGATATTTTACGATCATAACCGATCATGCACCGAGTGGTGACGATCACTTAAAGATTATAAGACGCGTTTTACTCTTTGAAAACGGAAACATAATCATTACGAAAACGAATAATTCTGTTAATACAATCTTTATACAACAAATCTGCCCTACTATACAAATGGAAATAAAGCCTGTAACACATAATAATGTATTACAGGCGTAATGTGTTACATAACCTTTATGTCATAGCTCCATAAGGTGTATTAAGTGCTTTCCAATAAAACTAATTTAATAGGTAGTATGGAGATGACTGTTTTTCTTATTAAAAGTTGTATATTTGTTATACAAGTTTTAATATGCGCCATACACGTTTTTTTTTAGAGAAACAGTTTAATAAATTCATTTCTTTCAGTGTATATGTTACATTTTATTGATTTTTCTTTTAGCAAAATGCCACATATGAATAATTTTGTATAGTATTCTAAAGAATGTATTTATAAATTTAAAACTGGTAAGTCCCTAAACATTTAATCTGTATATCTATCATACAGGTATATATACTTTTAATTTTTACATGTAGAAACGTAATTTTTTATTTAAGTAGTTTGTATTCATATCAAACCATAATATTTCACCAATTTGCTAACATATGTTCCTGTTACATGAAAAATTCAGTCATAACATGAAAGCATGATATCACAGCTAATATATGAAGTAATGAAAACTGGTATTACCCATATTAATAATTATTTTTCAGTGTTCAAATATACAAGAGTAATTCAAGCGAATTTAATATATTCATTCTAATGTTAAGTAGCCAAGAAATCGCCAGGTTAAGTTAGAAAACAATATAATTCATATGGTTTACATTTATTTTATTACTGAGATCTATGACGTCCATTTTTCCAGACCTATTATATCTTAAGAACTTACTGAATTGTTTATTATTTTACTACTTTTCAAACAACTACGTGACAAATGGGTAAAAAATTTCTTTTCAATAAGTGTTTGAAACCATTTCGTTTTCATGATACAGGGTGTTTTAACCACTGATATCTTCATTATTTCATTAGAGACCATTATCAAATCAGCTGCCGAGCAGTATTCCAATTAGCTTTTACTGTACTTTAATTGTTGTTGCAACTATTGTTATTACTGTACCACCAACAGTTAATATCAAAGCAGATTGAATCGAATTTGCTACTAAGCACTTAAGTTACACCATACTGATGATATTTTTATGAAGACAATAAATGAACGTCCTGGAAATTGTTGGTGGTACCTAAAGTAAGACGGAGCTTTAAAAATCGATAAAACTGCAGGGGCTGCAGCTCGGACAGGTTCGTGAATCACAGGCGATGTAGGGAGATAGAGAATGATCACCGCTCCAATCTGTAAGCGGACAAAAATAAACATTCCAGGTAGAGCTCTCAGTAGATATGCTATGGGCGTATCACGCCAAAATCCCATGTATTTTCTTATGAAGGTTCATATTAGCAGTTTTTGACGAATTTTACCCCCACTCCTCCACCTTTTCCCTTCCCCCTCCCTTCCCCGCCAGCCAATCAGAGCGCAGCATTTTTGGCGGGGAAATTCAAAATGATGTCACATAAGGCTTTGCCCCCACCTAGGGCTTTGCCCCATCTAGGACTTTGCCCCTAGGCCCCATGCAGGTATCTTCATGTAGGTATGTAGGATTCCCCACGTAGACAAGAGTATTGTGCCCCGCGTGTATCCCCGCGTAGGTATACCTAAATTGTATAGGGCTTCGCCCGCCACCGCGGGCCCCAAAACGTGGTCGAGCGGAGACCTAGGCAGTAGTCGCGATTTTCATTTCACAATAGTAGTTTGTAACGCGGCCGAGCGTGTATCTGTAGATGGCGTTGCAAGTGGAGCGCGGGTCTAATAAATATGCCTATATATTTAAGTATTACAAACTACGGCTAAAAATATTTACTGAAATTTACTTTAGGAATGTATGTTAAAATAGAACAGAAAGGGTCAATCCTTCTTCGTCTTAAATGTTCATATTAAAGCCCAATGATAAATTCTATTATTTTTTTAAATTGTATTGAAATAGAAATTATTCCGCTTAGGTGTGTAAGCCAAGTTAAACGCTAGCACAGCTGCCTTTGCTGTCTCAGCAAAACAACTCGTGGCCTGTTCAGGCGATATCAACTACAGTCACTGCACTTTGCGGCTTTTCTTGGCTAAGACTGTTAATAATCAATTTTATAATTAGTCATATAATCAACGAGTCTGCTCTGCTTGTTTTTTGTTAAAAGTTTCTCGGATTATTATAGTGAGTGGTGCTTTTTGTGTGTATCCTTTTGGATAAAGAAAGGTAAGTCTATATACAAATTTTCAATTAAAAACGTAGCTTTGTATAGCAGTTATAATCTTAAACGGCAATTACTTCTCATAGTAAAAAATTCTATAACTAAAAATATTAGCATTAAATTCTAAAACAGTCAAACCAGCTACCAAAATTAGT
>NW_019416480.1:103596-113156 GCF_000390285.2 Anoplophora glabripennis | reverse complement strand
GGGAACTCGATAATTTAATTGACGTTACTGTGGAACCTATCGTTATCAATCTAGGAGACGAAGATAATTCATCAGAATATTCAGAGGATGAATTTTAATATACCTACTTTTTTATTTTCTTTATTGTACATTTATACAACACTACATTTACTCACCATAATTTGAATTTTCAAAATACATATATTTTTGTGTGGAATAAAAGTCTATTCATTAAATTTAAATAAATATTTTGATAATAATATTGAATAATTTTATTTGAATTACTAAAAACCCTCTTAACCCGGTTATGATGCTTAAAGTAGCCTCATGTTTTGAAATGCTGTTTTTATATTGTTTACTTATAAGAGAAATGGACCGAGAAATTGAAGCGGCATAGACAAAGACGGATTGTCGGGGACAATTACAGTTATAAAAAAACTAATAAGAGTGTACATACTAGTACTGTACAATATAAAAATTACAATAACTGTAAATATGTAATGCAATACCTATTAAATACATTCAAAGAAAGAATTAAAAAAGACACAAAAAAAGATTAAAGCTAATTTAACGAACAAGTTCACACATATCTACTATTCAGACTATCGTAAAATATATCACAACTTGCCGCGATTTTATTATATAAATCACAAATACAGGAGATGGGGCTTTTGACTAAGACCTGGGGGAAGAACAATAAAAGGTTTCATGTTGTCTTCGGTTAGCCCGAGGTACAATAAAATTAATCTTACACGGAACAGCTGGGCAATCAATTTTACCATGCAGGAGATTATACAGAAATTGAAATCTATTTAGTAAATCTGAATGACTGCATCCTCGAGGTGGATAAAAACCATCTTGATGAAAACAAAGAAATTTTAGAAACTGCCGTTGAACAGATTCCAATCTCTGACGATGAACTTCATAGATAGGATACCATATAATGGAACCATATTCAAGTTTAGACCTAACGAGGGTACAAAATAGAGACTTGAGCGTTCGAATATTAGGAAAGTCCCTGCAATTGCTGTACAGAATCCCTTAAAATTAAATTGAATAAAATGACCAGAGACTCAGCTAGAGCAAATGCTCAATCCTTAAGTAAAAAGCTGTGAATTCCATCAACGCCCATTGTAAAAGTGTCTTTAGAACGCTTCAAATTCTACAAAACATCTTCATATGTAAGAGACGTTACCGTTACGGAGTAACCAGAGATGTTATGAAACGGAAACTTAGATCTATGTGATTGTGAAAACACTGTTGAAATAGTCGCCAAAGGCATTGACAATATCTGTTGGATTAGATAACTCTCTGTCATTGTTTAAGCCAAAAAATGGATTCAAACAAATATAAATCCTTTGATAGTTTAAACTCCAAGGAACAGATACCGCTGTGTGTACTGTTTTGTAGCCAGGAAGAAGTCTGAATAATTAAAAAAATAACACAAAAAAACCAGACGTGTGATAGAATTCAAACGGATCGATACAAATATTGGTAGAAAGCATTCTAATTTTAAACAATAGTTGTGCACACGGTAGCCAACATCCTCCCATTCCTCACTCTCTTGTATCCTTTTACCCTTCACTATCATAATAGTGTGATATGTACATCATCATCATTTGGTAAGTTTGCATAGTTTCCTTTTTTTCTCTGTTGTCGCCATTCTATTAGTTACAGTCCATTCCATGCTTTTATAATAGCTTAATACTAAACAGTCATTGAGAACCATCGTAGACGGTATGCGGGAGGATTTCTAAAAATGTTGTCCAAAAAAAAAAAATAAGGTGAATTTGTTTAAAAAATAAAAATTCTTTATTTATGTTTCCAAATCAATTTCATCGCCTTCAAAGTAATCCCCAACCGAAACAATGTAGTTACTTATGTCAACGTTTTATCCAACTCTCAAAACAGTCTGAAAAGTCATTTCGATATGATCTTCAATGCTTTCGTCGATTCGGCTTTCATTTCCTCGATCGAGTCGAAACGGTGTCCATGGAGTGGCCTTTAGAGTTTAGGGAACAGCCACTCGGTGCTAAATCAGGCGAATGCAGTGGTTGCAGAACGATATGAGTCGAATTTTTGACGAAATGGTCTCGATCTATCAATGCTGTGTGAGCCGGTGCATTATCATGATGCAAAAACCGAAAGTTGTCTGTCCATAATTTCGGCCTTTTGCGGCGCAAACGACGTATTACACTCAAATAATATTCCTTGTTAACAGTTTGGCATGTTAGAAGGAATTCATAATGCACTACGCCACGATAAAGAAAACTGTCAACATGATCTTAATTTTTGAGTGATTTTGACGTGGTTTTTGTGGTGTTGGTTCAAATTTTGTACGATATTCACTCGATTGATGGGATGTTTCCGGGTCGTGAGATGCGTATTTTGAAAATTGGGAATTTCTCTGGAAATATAAATAGCTTCATCTAAGAATAAAATCAAGCAGGGAAGTGTTGGCATTGCAGCATTTTGTCTACATTCACAGTAGTTGTATCTGCCAATTCGTGATTATGTATCTTTGGAACTACATCGATCACTTTTTTCTAGTAAAGTTGAAAGAAAAATAGCTAAATGTTCGGTAGCATTGACAAAACAATGATTTATCCAAATTTCCTTTTCTTTTCAGATATTACGATAAGTGGTTGCCAATAACCGTTATGTACACTATGGTATTAGATATGTTATCCATAAATGTGCCGATTGTTTAAAATAAAAAGTAATACATCCAAACAACATAGAAAAAGAAAGACATAGACATATTGAACCTCCTAAAAAAAATCAACTCAAAATTATGTCACGATAAATTATATGTATTATAAATTCATATTTATATTTTAAAAATCGCTTTTTCAATTATCTTTCAAGGAAATTTAATGCCGTCATGCACCATTCAGCAACATAAGCTGAAAATAAACATTGGAAATCAGAATATATTTATCTAAGAATAAAATTAAGCAGAGAAGGGCTGGTATTAAAGCATTTTGCCTACATTCGCCGTAGTTGTATCTGCCAATTCGTGATTATGGAACTACATCGATCACTTTTTTCTAGTAAAGTTGAAAAAAATAACTAATATTCGGTACCATTGATAAAAAAATGATTAATCCAAATTTTCTTTTTCTCAGATATTACGATAAGTGGTAATAGTTGCCAATAAACGTTACGTACACTTTGGTACTAGATATGCTGTCCATAAATGAATCCATTGTTTAAAATAAAAAGTAATGTATCCAAAAAACATTACTGAAAAAGAAAGAAACATATTAAACCTATTAAAAAAACAACTCGAAGTTCTATCATGATAAATTATATTATAAATTCATATTTCTATTTTAAAAATCGGTTTTTCAATTAGCTTTCAAGGAAAATTTATGGAATTGGAATCGGCTTCATTCAAATTTAATGCCATGATGCATCATTCAGCAATAAAGGCTGAAAATAAACATACGTTTACTTTTTCAGATTGCGGCATAGCTACAATGTCACTGTTACAACGTAAATAAATGGAAATACAAAGTGAATATGTATGTATAACTTTAACTAGCAGAGTAACAGCTGCCCCTGACGTATGATTAGCTACTGTTTTATTCAAATCGGAAATAGAACATTGTTAATTCCGACTGGATACAGATCAATTTTTTATGTTGATCGCACAAATTCTGTCCGCTTCAAAAGCATTTGCTTTCAATTAATTTGCAACTAACGATATAACGCCCACATAAAATTTTCATGTATATTAGACTGCTAGTAAACAACACAGCTAAATCAAATATCTATTGCGCCTGTATTTTAGAGCGTATTTTAATCATTCATGAAAATTAATTAAACTGAATCGCTTTTAGTACCTATTTCCTGATTTGTTTTGCTGTTATTTTAATAGACGATATTATTTTACAATCTATTATAATTAAATGCATAACAAAATTGTACCAAGGGTTAAAACTAATCTAAGTATTTATTATTCTCCCAAAAAATAATAACTAACGAATAAATAATTTTATTTTTCAATAATCTCTTACCGTAAATTTAAATTAAAAGTAATAGTCGTGTTATAGGCGTTAAAGTATCATTATATAATCAATAAACACCATAAATGCCGTAACACCGCTACTTAATGCATCATGGCCCATGAGTGGCAGCATATTGTTATCTGCAACGGCCTTATTATATGCGCAAATCCTGCAGGAAAGCTTAGCGGCTTGAAGCTCGTTCTCTTCGTAGACATGAATATACAATTAAGTGTAGCTGCTATTGCATCTACAATAGCATCTGCATCGCAATGGGACGAATTCTCTTCGTAACAGCCACTGAATTTATTATAGGGCGGATATTAGGGTAGCTTATTCCAATATAGTACTTAATTCTTTACGCTGAATGTGATATTCTGTTAATTCGTTATGACGAGGTTATACTGAAATCTGATGTAATTTTCTTTCATCTGGTCTTTGTGTAATGGTCTTTTGAACGTATATGCAAAGCAAAACTAATTGTGATGCATTTGTATACATTAAGTTTTCAGTAGACAGGGTGATTTTTAAGCTGATAACATAATTTTAACCTCTGTATTCTGCTCATTAAAATAAGTTAATCTTTTCATATAACTTGCTTGGAATTTCCCAAAAATAAGTAAGAAAAAAACACTTAATAATAATTACAATAATTTGACCCTGGTACGTTTCTGTTCCTTGTGTACGTCTATGTATTTATCTGTTTTTGTATATTGTTGTTATTTTGGTTTGTCAGTTGTTTATTCGCCGTGTTAATATGTCGCGAAATTTAAGCTAAGTGAAAATGGCCAATATTCTTAAGAATTATGAACTAGTAGATGTGCTAGTTATTTAAGGGGAGTGTCGTCAAAATGCGGCTTCTGCTTCTCGCTTATACGAAGAACGCTCTCCCCACCGACTCCATCCCAATTTTCAGGAATAACCTTGTTCAGCTTGTTAGGGAAGGTGGTGATTTACATGAACATCGTGGATGTAGGAACAACAAAAATGAATGTGGTGAAAGAAGAGGAAATTTCGAAAACTCCAGTCGAGTTCTGTGCATGGGTCTTGCAGCAACTGACAGAGAGTGAAAATTTCTGTCAAATATTGGACGAATCATCAGTTTCCGAAATGCCAATGTTTAGGCTGAAGAAAATCCTCATGGAATCCAAAGAACCAATTTCCAACAAAGATTTGTCATGTCATTCACGCACATTAATTGAAACGCGATTAAATAAAAGTGCACCAGTTTATTTCATAAGAGAAAGCAATAACACCAGCGGTTCCCAATCTTTGTCACTCTGGACCGACAATCTACCTTGTACCTATTTGTCTGCGAAAGGACAACATAAAAAATTTAAAAAAATATAATATTAATATAGACTTTTACATTCCAAATTAATAATATCCATTAAATAAATTAATATCCATTTTTTGCAATAACAAATATAAACAAGTCTCTAATTTGAAGGGTTGGGGACAATTTTTTTGTTGTATAAACACAAATGTCAAAATAATATCATAGTAGGCTTATTTACAAAAAAATGGATGAATAATTATTATCAACAGTTTTATTATTTTAAAAATGTGACGGAGCTATTACATTAAACAAAATTGAAATTTACTGCTGCGTTTTGTTTATTTTTTTTATGTGACACAGCTTTAAAACTCTTTCAACATCATGCATTGTGGAATTCGAATCAAATCGGTTCCTATACAGGGTGTTAGAAGTTTGACTGCCTTAATTTTAACAGCCGATAGAATACATTAAAATAAACAAAAAAATCTTATGTCATGAATCAACCATTAAGTATCGACAAAAAAATTATCAAAATCTCCAACTTGATGTACGATTAATTAAGGAATATTGACATAACTGCGAGCATAGGATACCATAAAATACAATGTTTATCACTTTTTTGTACTTCTTTATGCTTAATTCTAAAAAATAATTAGCGTTGCAATAAATTTAAAATTCGATAAAATTTATATCGAGCAATGTGACAACGGCGCGGCGGTTCATTAACACGAGGTACTAAGGTGTCCACCTACCACTAATACACAATTCAGTTGGTATCTGGATTCGACCGTGTCGCAGTGTTTTTTTGCGTACCACTATTTCCTTTACTTGAGATGTTCTCCAGTTTGTGCGCGAAAATTGGATTTGAAGGTGTCGCTCATACATCGAAAATGGTGGTGAACATTTTGAGCATATGTTGTAGTTTCTTTTTTGTTTGAAGTAAATTTTGCTTTTTGGTAAGTACCTAAATTATTTTTAATACGTATGATTATATAGACGACGTGAATCTTTGGGTAGTTTAATTACATATTTTTCAAATACGTAATTTGATTAAAAGTTAAGTTCCTGCTTTAAGAGATTCATAATTACTAAAATTAGAGTTAAAATTTAAGCACAACACTATCTTCGTACTACAAAATCGATACATTTTATTTTATTTATTTAAAAACTGGAAAACAATTGTCTTGAAATTTACTAAATGTTTCACAATAATAGTTGTTTACATTTTTTCCGTAGGACAAGTCTGCCGCTTGCACACGTGGTATTGCCGAGCTGTGTAGCGTTAGATTAAGCGCTGTTGTCAAGTTATGATGAAACCCTCAATATTAATACTCGCTGTATTTTGAAAACTGTTAATCTTACGCCCCAGCAATATAGAACTTTTTTGTTCATTTATGATTACTCTATCTCATACTGAAGTAATGACAGTCAAACATCTTATACACTGTTTATTGTCCTTAAAAGTGTAAAAAACGTTTTACTTAAAATGATAAGCAGTGAAATATTCAGCAAGAATTTCATAGCTTTTTGCACAATTTGTGATAATCATTTTTTATTGAAATCTAGAATTGTTCAAGAATTTTGAATTTAAGGTTTGATACTTGTGTTATGCAGGTATACAGAAGAAATTGTTGCTTCTTTCTCTTTAATATTAAGATTGATAAAGCTCGTATCTTTTAGAATTGATCTAACACTCACGTATTTTTTATTTGCTTGAATATTCTGGGAAATATTGCTTAAATTTTGGAGCAATATTTGCTGATGATCTGAGACAAATATCAGTCTTTGACAATGAGATTTATGTCCGGTGATATTAAAACTTCGTCAAATCGTTTTTATATAAACACTGTTGTCAGAATACAGCTTTGTTTTATATGCTTCTATTTTGGCCCTAAGAATAAAAACGTATTTTTCGTTATCTTGACACAATAAATTAAGATGATTAATAAGACATTTGGCATTGAAGAAATGATTGTATTGCTTCTGGTAATTCAAATAATCGAGATAGAATCTTGACAACAACCACAGAAGTAGAATATTTGGAGACCTAGAATGAATTTCAGCAACAGTTTTCACTTGGTTAAGTTCTAGCGACAGTTTTCTTGGTTTCTTCTTAGTTATCTTCAATAAATCATTGAACCCTACTTTATCTCTAGGATACCATGAATAAAAAAAATCTTTGAGTAAAATTTTGAAAAAGTACCATCTTCTTTCGTGACCGTTCCGAAGATCAATATTGTTAAATACTTTTTTATCATCTTTATTGTATTATACGATAATCCAGGGTTAATTTTCACTTAATCGACTAATTCCAGGGCGTTATTAAATTTCTTATCAAGTCGGCGCAAGACTGGCCGGTCGAGTTCCGAGAATATCCTCAGGCGGTAAATTTTAATAATTAAGTAGCTGAGGGGTTAGCCCTCCAGAGTCATCGATTAGGCCTCACTGTGGACGTCTATTATATACCGGGTATATTATATTATTAACCCTTGCTGGGAGATAATTAATCTGTATCAGGGGCATGTTTCCTCACTAATGAAATAATGGCCTTGTCGGGACGTGTGTCTTCTACACATCTTCTTCGCCAGGTAGTTCACTTGTTTCCTTTTGTTTAGCGTCTGGGTAGCTGGCAAGTACATGTTGTCTAGGAAAATGCAACCAATAATGAAATTTTTTCGAAAACTAAAATCAAATGTCAACATTTTCGTTAAATTTTCAGTTGACAAAGTGAGTCTTTTCTGTCAACTGTCAAAATAATTTATCGTTTTTTCGAAATTTATGATTTTATTAATTAAACAATATACATTTTAAGTAATATAACATTTCTATACAAAACAGTAACTGTTATATATAAACAGGACTGTCTAATAATAAGTCACGGGGATATTCTATAAGGGGACAGAATGAATTTAACATAAAATAAACGCACTTTAAAAATGTTCTCTGTATATTTTCAATATTGTGCTTTTGATTTCTATAATATGTATAACACTGAGAAACAATATTCTAATTTAGAAAGTATAAAGAAAAATAGAGGCAATGTAGCACATTGATTATTCGAAAGTTTCTTAAATTACACATAAAAAACATAGTTTTGTTAGCACTAACAACAACTGTATAAATGTGATCGACTGATCGCTAAATGAGAATCAAATATCAAAAGTAACTCATCATTATACAGGGTGATTGGTGAGGAAACGGCCATACTCGAGGAACGTGTTCAGGAGATCAAAATATACAAAAAAAGTCATATAAACATGTGTCCGATTCTTAACCGTTACTGGGATATTAATTATTAATAGTAAGCGATTAACCGCGGAAAATAATAGTTAACATTTGTTTTTTGTGGTTGTAACGTTCAACAGTTATTGTTTCAAATAATATTTGGCATTTGTTTTTTGTGGCTGTCACATCCAGCTGTTATTGTTAGTTAGTTAGTGCTACACACTTCCGCAATGCCGGCGATATTTACACATCAAGAATATGCCGATATGATTTTCATTTATGGATACTGCAACGGGAACGCTAGACGGGCCGTTGCTGAATACCAATACCGCTATCCTAACAGAAGAACCCCTCACAGAAGTGTATTTCAATCAATTTTTGTCACTTCCCGCGAAACCGGCATGTTTCCCAGTGCAAGAATCACATCGGAACGAGAAAATGGTCTTGATGTGCGTGTAGAAGAAGAGATTCTTGATGTTGCACAACGTAGTCCAGGTGTAAGTTCAAGGCGCATTGCAAGTCGCCTTCAAATTAATCAGACAGCAGTATGGACGACTCTTCGCAGGAATGGGCTGCACCCTTTCCATATTCAGCGGGTCCAAAATCTTCAGAATGGTGACTATGCCCTAAGGTTGCAATTTTGCAATTGGGTAAATCAAAATCCTAGGCTATACCGTTACATTTTGTTTACGGATGAAGCCCAATTCACACGCGATGGAATTAACAATCATCATAATGAACATCGATGGTCAGATGAAAATCCCCATGCCACGGTTGAAAGTAACTTTCAGCATCGGTTTAGTATTAATGTATGGTGCGGAATGATCAACAATCAACTCTTGGGCCCGATTGTGTTAGATGGTCGTTTGACAGCGGACATTTATCTACAATTTTTGCAAAATCGTTTAACAGATCTACTGGATGATGTACCTTTAGATATACGACAAAATATGTACTTCCAGCATGACGGGGCCCCTGCCCATTTTAGTAATATTGTACGAAATTACTTAGATAACCACTTTCCTCGCCGCTGGATCGGCCGAGGAGGTCCACAAAATTGGCCTCCG
>NW_019416480.1:47122-103239 GCF_000390285.2 Anoplophora glabripennis | reverse complement strand
TGATTTAAAAATACACTTCTGCACGGCACTGGAAACTGGTCCACTGTAAAACCTGACCTCGCACAATGCGACCGGCATGGCGGTGTGATAAAAACGGACAAAAACTTTCGCAAGGAAAGAAATATGTAAATAGAATTTTATCGCACCTATTTTATATCGGCAAATTCAACTGCTTTTGCCTTTATTAATTAATAAAATTAATTTGTGTTTTTAAATAATAAAATCATTTGACATACCCGATGTTACAACAATTGTTCAATATTTTATCCACCAATGTGTAAACACTGTAAACACATTTGGGTCCGTTGTACTCAGTTTCTACGAACTAATACAAATGTTGTCTTCTTCCACCATAACACAAATGCTTCACCATAAATTAAAACGATATCCATCAACTCCGAGTACACGCAAACCATTTTTGACACTAACTACCCATTTTTGACACTAACTACTAAAAACCTATTGTAAACACCACAGATAACAGGTAAATATCGCAACGACGATTGCAAAATCCGAATTAGTATTCGGAGTCGCTGAGGCCACGTGGCGAATGACGCTAGAGACTACAGTTGTCCAGCTATGTAGTGGTTGAATGTACTATACCTTCAATATTTTTTTCTCGGAAACTATAAGAATTTTACAAAATTTTTTTTACGATATTGATTCCATTTCTCATGCTGCATCTGTTCCCAAATTGTTTTGGATCAGTTGTGAATCACCCTGTTTATGTAATCTATAGACAGAGCTAAATCATTTTAGTGAAGCATTTATAAAATAACTCTTCACCCTCTACTTTTTCCCTCTTGATTCAGAACCAAAGTTACGGCCATTCATAACCGAGCGCCGGCGAAATTCAATAAAAAAATAATAAACCCCTGCGTAGACCGCAAATTACAAAGTTAGAACACACGCGGTGGTCGATAGAACATCTGGATTATTGCTGCCTAACTCGATTTATATAAAAAAAGACACCAGTGAAGGGCCGATAAATCCAAATGTACCCGACAACGTTTTCAAACCCCTGATGGGATAATGATTAATGTTACATCGAAAACTGACACCCTTTGAGGACGAATTGCAGACAAGCCGTCCCGACCCGTGTTCGGGGAATGTTCGGTAAAAAATTGATTAGCAAGTTTGTCTACCATTAAAGGGTTTATAGTACATACATACAGGGATGGCCAGAAGTACGGAATAAAATTCATAACTTTTGAATGAGTTAATTTTTTTAAAAACGCCGAGACACGTTAACTGATTTTGATTTTTTCCCATCTTTCGGTTATATAATAATTAATTTTTCTTCAACCCCCTAACCCCCAGCTACTTCTACTTTTTTTTTCAAATGGAAACATAAGGCATGAGGGGGCTCGTTGAAAAGCTTATAGAAAACCGAATCCAGCCATACCAAATAAACAAGTTTTATTTTTTCAATAGCAAGGTTTTTAGGGTTGTATAAAACACCTACTTAACAAGTGAAATAAAATTTAATTATCTTCAGTGTTATCCTCCATGAATTTGCACAGAATAAAATAAAGAATTTGAAACTGTACCTATCACTGCTAACGCAAAAAAGATATATTTTTTATGTTGCGTTTTTTTGGCACCACTTACTTGCCAGGCTTTCTGGTTAATTTTTCGCTTTAGTTGTAAATTGGAGTTCGAAACGTTACTATTGTGTCAAAATCAAGTTATTTACTGAATTGCAATGGTATTGTCGGAAAGGCAACGCATCGAAATCTTGATATTGCTTGGATGTGGAGACAAAATAAGAAGTCAGGCTGAAGTGCGCGATTTATTTAATGCGAAATATCCCGAAAACCAAATCTCGCAAGGGACAGTTAGTAAAATATTTCACAAATTTGAGGAACACGGTACAGTACAGACTTTGCCCAAAACTGGACGGGCACGTGCTTTGAATGAAGAAAAGAAATTAGACATTGCATTAGAACTTGTTGAAAATCCTCATACTTCAACTGTTTCATTGGCCCGCAATCACGATGCTTCTCGAACTGCAATTCGAATGTTTCTGAAACAAGAGAAATACCACCCCTATAAGGTATGTCTTGTCCAAGAGCTTTTGGAAGACGATTATGATAGGCGATTACAATTTTGTGAGGAAATGATGAGACGGTGTGACGACAATAATGGTTTTCAACGAGACGTACTTTTTTCGGATGAAGCTACGTTTTATTTAAATGGAGTGGTTAACAGGCACAACTATCGCTTTTGGTCCCAGGAAAATCCACACTGGACATGCGAATCGCATACGCAGCATCCACAAAAAGTTAATGTATGGGCAGGTATCATCAACAACAGAATCTTGGGCCCATTCTTTTTTGAAGAAAATCTTACTGCCGCACGCTACCTGGATTTCCTAACATTTGACCTGATACCTGCTCTAGCTGTGATTTTCCCTCATGAAATTGATCCAGATATACCGAATGAAAGAATTTGGTTCCAACAAGATGGCGCTCCCCCACATTTTGGTATTGATGTTCGAAGATACTTAGATGAAATGTTTCCAAATCGCTGGATTGGTAGACGGGGTACAGTTGAATGGCCGCCAAGATCCCCCGACTTAACACCCCTGGATTATTTTCTTTGGGGATATTTGAAAGAAAGAGTCTACCAGGACAGACCGGATAATATTGAGAATTTAAAGAACAAGATTAGGGCGGAGATGCATAATTTACCAGCTGAAGTCATTCAGAATGCTGTGGACAGCTTTTACTATCGTCTTGGAGAATGCCAAATAGTGAATGGAGGACATTTTCAGCATTTGCGACATTGAGTTTATCTTTGTAAATTATCTAGTTGTTTCAATTACAAAATGAAAAAAACTTGCTATTGAAAAAAAACAACTAGTTTATTTGGTATGGCTGGATTCGGTTTTCTATAAGCTTTTCAACGAGCCCCATCATCCCTTATGTTTCCATTTGAAAAAAAAATTAGGGGTAGCTGGGGGTTAGAGGGATGAAGAAAAAATAATTATTATATAACCGAAAGATGGGAAAAAATCAAAATCAGTTAACGTGTTTCGGCGTTTTAAAAAAAATTAACTTGTTCAAAAGATATGAATTTTATTACGTACTTCTGGCCATCCCTCTATATCAAGATTTACAAGACTTCACAAGATTTAATATGCACAAGAAATAGATGAAACATGGCATATACCGATCATTAATTGTTGGTAACTACAACTTTTTTTTATACATTTCTACTTTAAACGTTACATTAATTTATGGTAAATATCAAAATTGTTATGTTGATGCACCGTTGCGAAGTAAGCTGTGCATTCTCGAATTGTTTTTTTTAACGCTGGTATATGAACCCCTATTCTTGAATAAAAAAGCGGTTTTCCACAAGTTGGAATAAAAAATATCTATTTCTTTCACCCGCTACAGTTTCTCACATTAAATTCGCTCTATTCTGTATATTTTCCTACTTCAAATTTTAGGAATAATAGTATCGCATGATCGATTTAAACCAAGCTACAAAAAGTCAGCGTAGAGTTTCACGGTAATCAGTGATTTTCAAATGAGCCACTCCGTATGCAAAGATCGGCATAAATTAACCTAAACCGGCTCTCTATTCCGTCTAATAACGCCCGGAACAACATTGTCCCGACCAGCACTTCCTCTGGCTTCCGACAGTGCGTCAAGCTCGGTTGCGTAACACGGTAACACACGGGCAATATAAGTTAATGGGAATCGACACTTTAAGCCCCACAGCGATAGGCGTCAATCTGCAAATTAATTCACTCGAGCTTTGAGAGTGACGAGTGATTTCTTCTTTAACGAAGGTAAAGAGGAAAATTATGTTTTTTTAGGCATACTGAGAAAACATCTTACAATTAGATTAATTTTAAGAAATTGTGAACTTGTGCTCGTGGAAGTTTAACAACGGTGGTAAGATTAGTTTTTGTTTAGAAAATACAAGCTTCTTAAAAAATATAATTTCAATCAAAGGAGTCTGATAAATAAAAATGATGGTTGCTATAACAACAATTATTATTAGTGTCATTTTGTTTATTCATTTGACACTTAGCGTCAAAGTGCTAAATAAATTTATATAGTAAAGTATATGCAGATATTGTCTTTATACAGGGTGATTCATTAACGGTACGGTATATATATACTGTTAAACCTTTCATAAGTTTTGTTTGAACTTTTTTTTTGTTATTACCGTAGCAATGCCAGTACTTATAAAGGACGCCATCTTGAAATTTTTAAATTGTCATAACTTCCACAGCCAACCTACAGCTAACTGTCGGATTATATTCGTCTCTGTACTTATGTTCAAATATCTCAAAATCGGTGGGATTTAGGTATAGGGAATGCTTATACCAATGGAAAGAGGATTAATCTACTGGCATTATAAAACACAGGGTGTTCTATTTAAAATAAGCGAGTTATTAAACTCTCAATTTGACACAATTGGTCCGTGTTTTTTAGACGCCCTGTGTAACATGCTCCAACTATCGAATATTCCAGATATTTGGACACGTTTTGGTATTGACCATCTAAAATTTCAGCTTCCTATCTTAAAAACTGGAGTAGATAGAACCGATTAAGTGTATGTAGGTGTTTTTTTCAAAAATTTTGAGAAAGTCAAAATATTTAAAAAACGATTGAGTTTAAGGATAAAGTAAGGTTATGAAACTTACTTTGAATATTTTCAATCGATAGAACATTATGAGAAACCTGCGTACGTAGATTTTCGGAATTCCAGTATGCGTAGTTTTCCAGAAACGTCTAATTGAAGGTCTATCTGGAACACCCTGTATAGTTAACTTGGTAGATATCATTGTATTTATGAATACCTGCAAATTTTAGTATTTTTGTCCACGGGGTATAACGCGTGCCGCCTGCTATAATTAATTCTCGCTATAGAAACACAATTGCAATTAATTAAAAATTTGTACCAAAGGATTTTGGAGTGGCGTAGGCTTCTGTTCTGTAAGAGATACTGCTGTATCCACCCACATGGGTCTGTGCAAACAAAAATTTGTACCCTGTACCCGCACCCACGTTCACATATTCTCTAATACGCTGCTCTGCAAACATGTACTTTATGGGAGCTAAATGATAAATGAGATATTTATTGAGCAGTTTTTGTTTCCAGATCCCCGTACATTTCGAGCTAGCCGACATAGCGACTCCTAAAAATAAGGGTCTGTTTTGTTTGTGACATTTTGCTTGCGGGGGACCGACGTTCTTTCATTTTCCTCTAATTGAAATCAGTATTAAATAACTTTCAATACAAGTACTTTTTTAATTAAATAATTAAAGTGGACTTATCGGTACTGCCATGGGGAGATCACGATGTAATTTCAAAACTAGAATTTTTAAACCACGTTAAAATTATAATTAATAAAATATTGTTGAAAATTTCACACCTCTATTTTGTAGCCAATGCCAATTTGTTACTTTAAAACGTTACCATGGCAACGAGGAAATATTTGGAAAATTAAACTAAAAGTATATGGCACCTTTTTTAATTTGACCAATTGCATTTGCCAAAAATAAAAAGCAACCGAAGTATTTTTTTTTCTAAACGCTAGTATAATTCCAAGTTTATTTGAGTTACATGAAAAAAAAAACTATCTTACTATTTTGTACAAATAAAATTTATAAATTCTTTTTGGTAACTGCTTATAATATTTTTTACATTATAAAAATGTATTAGATACTTACACAAAATAAAGTGAAGAACAATAAACAAATTAATAATATGAAATTACATAGGTACTATAATTATTAGGCTTAGTGCACGTGCAAAGTCTAACAGAGCCGGCGCGAGGGTGGGTGACCTTCACAGCTGACTCGCGTTTTGAACTGATCAGCTGTTTACGGAACCTTGTAGTAGTTAGTGTCGCGTCGATACCTTTATTAATTTTTACGTCTGCCGCAAATTGTATTCGCCCTGTGTATTTAAATAACTATTTATAAATAGTAATATGATTTACATTAACAATTATTAGTGGGGGGAAAAGTCAAGTAAAATGCCAAAAGAGAAAAGAAATAGACGGAAATTATTTCAAATGTGGTTTGACAGTGATCCCGAAGGTTACAGGGACATACGTATTGAAGGAAATGGCCTGTTTTGTACTGTGTGTGAATCCACTATAAATTATTGTTACAAAACTAAAGTGACAAGACATTTGAAGAACCATGCCTCTTCCAGCGCTGAAGAATCTGTATTTTTCTATGAACTTACAGACGCCTTTCTTTCAAGCAAACACACTAGAGAACCTCAAGTTCCGTAATTCCGTGGACCATCCCTAAATGAACAATTTGATAAAATGGATGATGTACAAAAAAATATATAAGATGCCAATAATATATGCCCAGTCAGTAGTACGATAAAAGAATAAATGCAAAGAGTGTTGGAAAAAAATCCTGGATACACCATTTTGGAAGACATATGTAAAGTTTTATCTGGTACATATCAGGAGTTATGTATATATATTAATATATAGTTCATACCATTTCTCATACTGTCCGTTGTCAACTAACAGTAGACGTTGAACGGTCATTTTCCCTACACAAGTTAATATTAAGTGATAAACGTCGCCGTTTCACTAAAGAAAACTTAGAAAAGCACGTTGTAATATGTTTTAACTCCTCCCAATATGCCACGGGAGCCTTGTCTCAACAGTAATGTTTATCGGGTAAGTGGTGTCATTTAAATCTATATAGGTATTTTATCCTCTAGTTAGCCTTGCTCTTTGGTAATAGCACTATGTTGCGACATATTTTCTGTAAACATATTAATATTTTCATTCGTAATCTGATTACGGTCCTGTTCAACTCCGCGCATCACTAAGCCTAATAATTATTGTTACTAACATTAAGAACAGTTATTACAAACAATTGTAGGTTAGTTTGAGTTAGTGTTACTTCTATTATGTTTTGGTCATGATTAAACGTACTGGTATTAGGTATAGTGGTTTCAATCATCTCCCTATGATACTCCACATCTAAATGTAAATAAGGCTTGATTGATTAGCTGTGACTGTGCCCTGTTTAATAGTTCTCCAAATAGTTGACCAAAATATTCTCTAATTATTCGACAGCTGTTTTAGACCTTTTGGTATTTTTTTGTTATCAAATTTTTAACTCTTTTTAGAGTTTTAATGATCTTCTTTACCGAAACGAGACATTTTACAGTTATACCACACGCGTATAAATTCAATATTATCTGATTGATCCATTAAAACAGCATGATGCAACGTATTACTTGAACCTGGAGTTGAAGTGTCATTGTAAAGAATCCTGTTGGCTACTTCATTTTTTTACTTAAACTGTCAGCAACATAACTTTCTGCAATTGTGGCTGACTTCCACCCATCGTGTCTCTTGATTGCTAATACATCAACTCCTCTATTAGCTAGTAATGTTACCGATGTTCTTCGAAATGAATGGCCTGTATATGTTTCAGGATGTTCTAGTTTCAAAAACTGTGCAATCTTATTAGGAATCACAGAAAGGGTATTCTTGCCGACTGGTTGGTTGTGACATCAACCTGCTTGAAAATTTCCAATGTAATCTTGATATATTTCTTGAGAATTTCTAGGTGAGACGAGAAGTAATTGTAAACGTACGTGACGACATACCATTTTTAGAATGTGGAATTGTAACTACAATAATATCATCGAAATTTTTTAAATTGACGTTATCCAAAGTAAGTTTGGATAACTCATCAAAACGGCATGCTCCTGCAATGCCTAAATCTACCTTCATTAGCAAATATGTGTTGTAGGGTGCCTGAACGAGAAAATCGTCGACTTGTAAAAACGTATGACTTTTTAGATGTATAGCCGTCATTCTTACGTTTCAAAAATGCTCTCAGCTTGGGGTATTTTGATATATCCACGTTCTGCTCTATGGAAATAGTTGACTTAATTGATTAAGAAATGTTAAAAAAATAAAACTTAATCTTTATTTCATGAACCATAAGGAACTGTGGGAGGATATAAAATGTTATACACCAAGCAGCAGTTAAATATAATTTACCTCCTTTATGATGTAAATAACTATTTTAACTGAATTCAGGTTACAGAAATTCTTTGATTTCTAAGATGAAGTTACGTTCTCAATATTTTGTATGAATTGTTACTTCTAAGTCACATATTTAGTTTTGTTGCAAATTGTTGTAAGTATGCTTCTTATTAGTGAATGATATTTTACAATATTTACTGACATTAAAAATAAGTTTGTATATTAACATAATTTTCAGTTACAATTTCTCTACATATGTTAAAATCGTCTGCAAATAAAAGGCATCTTATAATGATCATTAATAAAATAAAGAAATACTAGCAGTCCCAAGTCGGAGCGTTGAAGAATACCTAAATAATCTTTAGGTTGATTTGAAATTATACTATTATATTTTACTAAAAATTGTTATATTTCCTTAATAACGAATAAGTAGTTATCGGTAACAGAACAAAAAAAAAATTTTTTCGAGTACAAAGTGAAAAAAGAATTGTGTACTAAAATATTCCTAGTTTTAACAAAATTCAAAATCAATCAAATCAGTCTCTCAATACATATGCCTACGAAATTCAAATACAATATGCCGTTTTTTAAAGAAATTAACTTTTGTTTTTGTATCTAGAAAACAAGTTTCATAGGCACATAGTACATAAAAAAGTATACCAGCACAACAAAAGGAATTTTGCTGATATTTCGTCTGTGTTTCAAGAACATTTCGACTCAACTTATAGCACTTTATGATATTTCGAAAATAAATCATAGCCAAAAATAAAACAAAAAAGAAACCTCCATCAAAGACATCTATCCTTTCGATCAATCTCTTGATAAAATTCCTGGTTGTAAACAAGAAAAAAGATACCCTCTTTATACAGTAGTTTTATGGCTCTATTTTACTACACGAAGTAAACACAGCTAGAACTTGGCAGCAACCGCACACTGACATGACTCAACTATCTATTACATGATATAGAGTATTATTATGGAATTGTGTAGAATCTGCTTATTTTACTATTGCGTGCATTGTCAGTGCTGTATGACTAAATATAAACGAAACAAATGGGGTATGGAAAAAAATAATGGAATGTAAGTCTACAAATGTAAGCTATATATAAATGTATATGGATTTGTACTGTCAACAATTCATTACATGTTAAAAACTCTTAATAATGAAGGTCAGGTTATGTTATTTATACTGAAACAGTCTCTGCGATCGTCTCCATCGTGAGATTCTTCTTGAGAAACTTGATTGCCTAAGCGTTTTTGACAAATTGACAATGTCAACTGTTTAAGGCATGTCAAGGATATATACCGACAAATAACAATTTATTGGATTATCTGAAGTTCTCAAGGTTCAATATGGGGTACACTAATATTTAGCATTTATGTTTCTCTTCTAGCTTTGACCGCTAGTATCTATTATAAGCGAGATCTTGGAAAGGCACCTTGGCACATTTAGACTTCCAATACTTAAACAGCATATTTGTCATCACCACCACTATATCCAACGAGCAACGACTTCTTTCATACTTCTACTTCTAAAATCACAACTAAGATATTATGGTCCTAGAAACGCTTTTAATTTTTTTCTTTCTCCTCGCTAATTATAGGTATATTAAAATAAATGAACTACTACGGTATACAAGCCATTAAATTACTATATACAATGTGTCCAAGGATGAAGTTGAAAGCGGAGAAAATCTATTTATTTTGTATTTTATGAAAAAAAAGTCATACTAGGTAGTTAAGAAATTCTGCTCCTGTCCAAAAATTTTAATTGCACCAACATGTATACCTATGAATATTATGAAATATTTAGACGTTGATTTTATCCTTACAACTGAATAATATACCATGTCCTTAAGAAACTCATAAATAGCCCTTTTCAATATTTGTTATATACAGAAAGTCATCACATTACCTTTTCCATCTTTCCATCCTACGTTAAAAGTTTATTAGAAGTTTAGGATGAAAGTTTATCTTAATGCAGCAAATTTTGTGGCAATCGGTTTTATTTTTACAATCCAATGATTCATCAAATCAAAAAATATCAAAGTAGACTATGATTATCTTCAAATAGACATACATTTTTATATAAATAACATTTCTCAATAAAATTTTATCAAGTATCTTATATGAAAAAGGTACTTTACACAGAAAATAATTTGTCTGCTTGTTAAATATTAAAAATAATTGGTTCTGTCTTTTTAACCGATAAAATAAATTATTGACTTCTAAGAATAAAATCAACAAATAATATGTTCTTTGTAATCCACACCCCGTATACTTAAAACACTTCTCTACATTTGAACAAAAACAGAATTTTTAAAGAGTCACGAAATAGTTTTACCTTTTTTCACCTTTATCTGTAGACACACTGTATAATATGAAATATGCCACTAGACTAACAAAAAATCAAATATTAATATGACACGACTGATCTCATCCAAGCTACTAGTTATTGTACTCTTTCTAATACGACATGCATTTCTTAAAAAATGTAAAATAAATGTATATACAAAACAACACATTATTGTTGATTATTGATTATTTTTATTACAAATACAAATTACCTAGTATAGGAACATTATGTCAGGAGCACTTTTTTTGTTTCTAATCTAGTCTTCAATTTTCTTAACGGTATGAAAAAATGTGTTTAAACATTGAAATTACATGCTGTGAAACTTCGGTATATTGTGTCAACTTTTCTTTATACTGACCTTATTAAAAATATCTATTTTATTTTTAGCTCTCTTGTTTTTACTTTACTATAAAGACATTAAGTTAATTTAATGAATTCGTTCCAAATTTCTACTTACTAAGCTCATATTAATTCGCAATGACACTAAATGACGTCACGAATTAGCGCGGCAAGAAACACCCATTTAAACATTTATTCTGAGTGCTAACCAAGAGACTTCTTATATTTGCACTACATGATTATACAGGGTATTAGAAGATTGACTGCCTTAATTTTAACATACGATAGAGTACATTAAAATAGACAAAAAAGCGTTATATGACATGGGTCCTAAACTCAACCATTTCCGAAAAGGTGTCGTGCGTGCATCGAAAATGGTGGTGGACATTTTGAGCCTATTTTGTAGTTTGTTTTGTACTGGAGCGTTTAAAAATTACTGAATTTTACTTTTTGTTGAGTACCTAAATTATTTTTAAGACGTATGATTATTTGGACGACGTGAATCTTTAGGTACTTTAATTACATATTTTTCAAATTCACAATTTGGTTAAAAGTTCCTGTTTTAAGAGATCCATAATAACTAAAATTCGAGCTAAACTTTAAACACAACACTATCTTCGTACCACAAAATAGATACAATTTATTTTATTTATTTAAAAACTGGAAAACAATAATTGTCTTGAAATTTACTAAATGTTTCACAATAATAGTTGTATTCCGTAGGACAAATCTGCCACGTGCACACGTGGTGTGCATCAGCTGTGTAACATTAGGTTAAGCGCTGTTGTCGCGTTGTGATGAAACTCACCAATATTAATACTCGCTATAGGTATTTTGAAACAGTTAATTTTACGCCCCTGTAATATACAACTTTTTTGTTCATTTATGATTATCTCATGCTGATTGCTGAAGTAATGGCAGTCAAACTTCTTACACCCTGTATAAGACATTACTAAGACGTTGCTTATAAAATAGTTATTTGTTGGAATTTATTTGAATTAGATTTATAGATTAGATATTACTGACCTTCATGATCCTAAATGATCTCCTGCGTAGAGCAAATTAGTGAGACACCTAAATTCCACGTCCTGGAAAACTATTCGAGTTATTAGGACCGAGACAAGCATGTGCGTGAAGCCGTCGAACGTGAGGGTATGAGGTACGTGAAAGAAGTTCAGAATTACATGTTTCATGGCACAAATTACGCGCTAAAATCAAGGGTATTGTGCTCGGTTCGTGCATAAGCAAGTTTACCCGGCAAATGCTGAAAATCAGCAACGGAATATATGAAAAAGTGCTTTGGAAACCCCCGCTCGTTTGTTTATCATGCTAGTACGTTTCAAAGTTCTGAGGATATCAGTTAAAAGGGACGAAACTTTGATAATAAGATATAGATACGATAGAACATAAATAATGTTAAATTGGCAGAAATTATTTCCTGGTAGAGAATATTTGTAGGAAATTAAATTTTAATTTGAATTTCTTCTTCTTCAAACTCGATCCAAAATGGCGAACTTGGCCAAAAAAAATCACAAAGTTGCAAAAAAACGGGTTTTCTTAAATAACTAAAGAAACTATAGCTCCGATCGAAAAATTTTAAATGAGAAAGTTGTAGGTTTTAAAAATAGGTATTTATCGATTGACTTAGAAGCAATATAAATAATTATTAAAACGATAAAAGTAAAAAAAATGTAAATTAAATAAAAGTTAAACATTTCTGGGACTATTTTGCTTGTAAGTCTCGTCAAGCTACCCCAGATTAAGTATAAAAGGACTTTTGTACATGGTCCAGCAATGCGGGAGCCATTTAGAATATACGTCATCAGTTTTCAGAGCGAGCACGCGTTTTCACGCTTCACTTTATTACTCAATATAGTACAAAAAATCAATGAAACATATCCTATTATTTTTTCCTTGAAAATATAAGTAGTCAGTTTTAATTAAAAAGTTATCTCGACTCCAGAAGGTAATAGAAAAACATTTTAAATTCGTGAAAACATGTCAGTACTTCCTTCTTTAAAAGTCATTTTCATAAAATAAAAATTGAAACAGTTATTTAAAAAATACAAGCCCAAAAAAGAGCAATTTATCGCAAATCATGTTTTGATCCTTAAAATTAATAAAATCGGCAAAAATTTTTAACAGCATGGTAATACAACTCTTTACGAAGAAAATAACCTGAAAATCGTCACTGTAGGGCCATTCGCTGAGAAGATCTACCCAATTTTCGAGTGTCTTTTTTTCAAAGAATAACACAGGTCAACATGTAGTTTGAAAAAAAACACCGGACTCTACCTAGGTACCCAGGGGTTTTTGAGGTCCCTGATTCCGATGCCGAGGTCGGTTAAGCTCTATCACGACAAGTTCAAGGTCACTTGAAGGTGAAACTAAGAAAAGGTGTTTGAAAAAATCTGAAAAAATTCATACATAGGTTTTTTGGATCGCTAAGTCTGAATCCGATGTCGGTTGACCTCTATCACCTCATGTTCAAGGTGATTTGAAGGTTAAAGTAAGAATAGAAGGTGAAAAAAATTGGAAAAATGTTTACGAATGCTCACCTGCCTACTTTTGTCTGTTTATCTGTCTGCCTTTTTACCGGCACACTTGTTTGTTTGCTTTTTAGTCTGTATACAGGGTAGCCCATCGAAAACTTACCGCAAGGCATTACAGGGTAGTAATGAACTTTTCGGCAAAATCCAAAAACAAGTAAAGTTTGCTTCTGAGGGGGACAACTTTTGGCGCAAAGAGCATAGCAAAATCTTCAACCCCCTAAGTGGGGGTGCCATCCCCCAAATTTTTTTAAATGGGAATGAGGGTCAAGTTGGGGGTCATTAGAAAGAGCTTTTAATTCTCTATACATCGATTCTTACTTTTTGAAAATCCATCCATTATTTTAGAAAATATGCAGCTTTGAAAATACGAACAATATTTTTGACGAGAAATGCGAAAATCGATTTAATTTTGCTTCAAAACTTACGGTATTGTATTAGCTTGGTAAATTCCTTCAAAAGAATTCGCTGTTTTTTTTCCGATTTGCGAATTCTTTAGCCTGATTTTGGTGAGCAAAAAATTGTCCGCTTTTTGTTTGGTATTTAGATAGGCCACAAGAAGTTGCTAGATAACTGTCTTGTGACTTGTAGTTGAAGAGTACCAGTACTGCCGAGTCTTTTAAATTGATTAATTATGGTGTACTCAATTCCAGAAAGAGTAGAAATTATTGAGCTTTTTTTCAAAAACAATGAATGCGGAAATCGGGTCGCCGAACTGTTCAACCAACGGCATCCTTAGAAACATGCGTCTGGAAAAATTGTTCGCTAATTGGTGGCCAAATTTCGCGAAACTGGCTCCGTTCATAACAAAAAGAGGCAGATTGAAAATCCGGTACTAAATGAACCTACGGAAATAGCGGTATTGGGGCAAGTGGCAATGGATAGTACGCTAAGTACAATGCAATTGGCTACTGCGACAGGAGTGAGTCGTACAAGTGTCCAACGAATATTAAAAAAATACAAATTCCATCCTTATAAGATTCGGCTAGTGCAAGAGCTAAATGAAGACGATTTTGATCGTCGTTTGCAATTTTGCGAAATAATGACTAAACGAGCGATAAACGATCATTTCCTCTTTAATGTGTGTTTTTCGGACGAGTGCACGTTCTTCTTGAATGGTTTAGTGAATCGCCATAATTGTCGTTACTGGGCTGGTACCAATCCAAGGAGTTTCCATGAGACACACTCGCAACACCCCCAGAAGTTGAATGTATGGGCCGGTATTTTTTAAAATTCCATTGTAGGTCCTTTTTTCCTTCCTGGAAATTTGACAGGCGATATGTACTTGGATTTACTACAAAATGTCATCGACCCAGCTCTAACAAATATCATAGAGGACGACCCTGCTTACAATGAACACGAACTGATTTTCCAGCAAGACGGAGCTCCTCCACATTACTCGCTCAATGTGCGCAATTACCTAAATTAGACGTTTCCAGGACGCTGGATAGGACGAAGAGGTGCAATTGAGTGGCCCCCTCGCTCACCCGACTTAAATCCTTTAGATTTCTTTCTCTGGGGGCACAATAAAAGCAAAGTTTACAGCACTCCACCTGATACCTTGGAAGATCTGCGAGGACGAATCATTAATGTATGTCGCGAAGTACCACCGCAAGCGCTCCAGAATGTTCGACAACGGTTTGAAGACAACCTGTATCATTGTATGCAAGTTGGCGAACAACATTTTCAGCATTTACTTGACTAATACCGTAAGTTTTGAAGTAAAATTAAATCGATTTTCGCATTTCTCGTCAAAAATATTGTTCGTATTTTCAAAGCTACATATTTTCTAAAATAATGAATCGATTTTCAAAAGTAAGAATCGATGTATAGAGAATTAAAAGCCCTTTCTAATGACCCCCCACTTGACTGTTATTCCCATTTGAAAAAATTTAGGGGATAGCACCCCCACTTAGGGGGTTGAAGATTTTGGTATGCTTTTTGAGCCAAAAGTTGTCCCCCTCAGAAGCAAATTTTACCTGTTTTTGGATTTTGTCGAAAAGTTCATTACTACCCTGTAATGTCTTGTGGTACGTTTTCGATGGGCTACCCTGTATATCGTCCGCCTGTATTTTCTCTCTGTTCGTCTACCTGACATCCTGCCTTTCTATCTACCTTTCTGTCGGTAATTTTGTCTATCTTCCTGTCTGACTAAATGACTAAAGATTTATATCTGTCTGTTTTCCTGCTACCCTCTGTCTAAATGTCATATGAATCTTAAACTTCATTTTCTATATTCTCATCTTGATTGGTTCCCAGAAAATCTGGTACCTTTTGGTGAAGAACAAGGAGAAAGAATGCACCAGGACCTGAATGAGTTTAAACAAAGATATCAATGTGTTTGGGGGAAGAATATGCAGACTATTGCTAGAATCTAGAGAGAGAGACACAAATAAAGCACATAAAAGAAAAGCAATTCGATCATTCCAGGAACAACGTAAGCGTTCTCGACCGAATTTCGATTAATACACTTATGCTGAGAGAAGCGAATTGATTTGTTGAAGGCTTTCAAAAGTTTTTTTTACCTATGTACGAATTTTTTCAGATTTTTTCAACAACCTTTTCTTAGCTTGACCATCAAATGACCTTGAACTTGCCGTGATAGAGCTTAACCGAGCTCGGCATCGGAATCAGCGACCCCTGAGTACCTACGTAGGGTCTGGTGTTTTTTTTAACTAAATGTTGACCTGTGTTATTAGTATTTTTTAATTTTTCAAAAAAATGTACTTTTTGGCTTGTCTCGGGCTATGCTTGCAGTAAATAGCAAGTATGGGAACGTAAATGGAAATGTGTTATAGGAAAAGGAAAAAAAGAAGAATTTTAACATTTTTTTCGGTATATCTCGAAAAATAATAAAGCAATCGATAGATCTTTTTAAAACCTGCAACTTTCACATCTAAAATTTTTCGATCGGAGCTATATGTTTTTAGTTATTTTAGAAAAATCGTTTTTTGCAACTTTGCGAATTTTTTTAGCCATGTTCGCCATTTTGGATCGAGTTTAAAGAACAAGAAACTCAATCTAAAATTTATTGCATATACAGTAATTTTTTTTCCAGGTAATAATTTCTGAAAGCACTTCTCTATAATGCTTAGACTATTACTTATTGAAATAAGGTTCTATTGTAGCAATAAAATTAAAGTTTTACATCTATAAAATCAGAAAACCTTAATTTTAAGAAAACTATAGAAATTTCCTTGCAAGGACGAGGCCTTACGGTTAATTTATGCGTCAGTGGTTTTGAATATTTGGGGTCACTTCATCACACTTCAATTTCGCAAGTAACTAAATCCCTCCTCTTCTTGTCTAATCACCTATTAGTATTCACAGCTGCTGCTCAATTTATAACTCCGCAACAGTACTCAAGTTCATCAATTATCGACAGATGTCGCCAGCAAGGGTAGTATTTACCTTTGCAAATCCACTGCTTTTATACTTCGTCCGCCATTCTCCTTTAGAGAGGAATAGCTGCATTTCTTGAATTATTTCTTTTAAAATGTCTCCATCCAGTGGCTAGTGGATACTTATTTCGGAACACCCTATACATGGGAATGTTAATGTGTTAATGTATGCGACAGCGGCAAGCATCGCTGTTTTAATTAAATGAAACGTCTGGAACATTAGTATGAATTACGCCAAAGCAAAATTTGCTATTCTGCTTGTAATTAAAAAGGGTTGGGAGTCTAGTGAGGCTGCTACTCGTTTGTAAAACATTTGGAATTCCACTGTATTGGTAGGGGAACGGATTTTATGTACTCGTTGAGGATTGATTTTTTTTAGTATATTCACAGTAAAAATGTTTCAGTGAAGAATTTTACTTGGAATTAACTCCCACGATTAACACTCAAGAAATAATCGGTTCTAAATGTTATTTCACATACTTCGATTAACAAGTGTCATTTCAGCAATAATTCGAGAAATTCCTTTTTATACTGAACGAATACCTTAATAGCATTTGCGTGCTCGTAAGCACCACTAAAACTATTGAGTATATGACAAAAAATCCACGAATATTATCTTTTATATTTTGTAATATCTAAAATAACAAATGTGACAAACAAATTGACGTTATACATTCTGGAGGTTCAATAAATAAACCAAAATATTAATCAAACTATCAAAGCAAATACAGTGTGTACGATATTTGTTGAGATGGAATTCCAAGAAGATCCCTGCGTCATTTTCTTGGAATTAACTGCATTCGACACCCGAGGTAGAAAGACATTGGCGTCGCAGGGTCACCGTAGCAGCATGCAGCTGTGTATCGTCCTGTGTATTTTCATATTGAGTTACTTTGAACGTCATTAACTTTTTTCTGGTAACTTTTTTATCTGAACAAATATGGCAACAAATTTTTTTTGATCCCCATTACCCCGCCCGCACTGAAGTATATAACATTCTTCTCCGGAGACTGTATAACTGCAATTAGAAAACAAAGGATTCCAAAAAACAACAGTGCTTAAAAAAATACAAGTTTATTCGTTCTTTGTACATTACTTTAAGATCGCAAGAAAGGTTCGCTCTTCAACTTTTCTTTCTGTGAACATGGAAAAAACATTGTCATGAAAATTCACACAAATCCTATAATCGTGACAGGAACAAATTGTATGACGTTTACATTGTGATCATTTTTACAATAATTATCAAATTATCACCAACAAATTGATTCCATTAAATTTTCAAACAATATGTATTTGATACAATGTATTCTTGGTTGCCACAATTTAATGAAGAATTGTGTGAATTTTCATGACAATGTTAATATACCTGTGCTGTAAGTACATACCTACATGCTATATGTTTTTTGTTGGAAAAATGTTTGAATGATGAAGATTTGAATTAGTTCTTTAATAAGAGCAAATATACAAAAATTGTTCCGAAAAATTGTTCATAAAATGTTGATATTTTAATAAATTTTTTTGCATAAATGTTTCAATTTCTATTTTTCTTAAAATTTTAGATTTCTTTGAAAGATATGGAACTAATTTACTTTTCAAGTAAAGCGGCAATTTTGAGTACATTTTTATAATCATATTTTCTTGAACATTCAATGTGCTTATTACATTGATCACATTGGTAAATTCACTTTGAAAAAATAGTATTCAAAATAAGCCTATAAAACGTTTTCAGATGTTTTCTTAGTTTTCTCTTCAGTATATCGCTTTTTGAACTCACTATAAACTGTTTAATATTATCACGTCTGGTATAGTCTTTTCGAAGTCAGTTGAACATGCATAAAAAGGCCTAGCAATAAAATTAATGGGTTTCATAGGTGTCCCTAAAAAAGTGTTCTGCTAAAGGTAAAAATTATAATAATTAGTATACAGGATTTTCAAAAAGACTGGAACCCCTCTCTATCTCAAAAAATACTGCTCAGACAAAAAAAATTATTAGAACAAAAGTTGCAGGGTTTTGAGTGGGCAATCCAACGGCTACCTTGAACATGACCTTGAAGGTCATTTAGAGGTCAAGTTGAAAATTTTAAATGGAACCGTGTACTTTTGATCCCGGAAATGAAGAGAGCGAGGAATATCGGGTCATTTATTAAAAATCGATTTGACCTGTAAAAGACCTTGAAGGTCAAGGTGAAGGTCATATCCGAAAGTAAAAATTTCCATTTTTTCTATTTCCGTGGTCAGAAATATACGGTTCGATTTAAAATTTTCAGGTTGACCTCTAAATGACCTTGAAGGTCATGGTCAAGGTCACATTCGAACATAAAATTTTCCGCTCTTACCATTTCCGGGGTCAAAAGTACACGGTTCCATTTAAAATTTTCAACTTGACCTCTAAATGACCTTCAAGGGCATGGTCAAGGTCATAGTTGGATTGCTCACTCAAAACCCTGCAACTTTTGTCCTAATCATTTTTTTGTTTGAGCAGTATTTTCTGAGATAGAGGGGGGGTTCCAAACTTTTTGAACACCATGTGTAATGTGTAGAAAATTTCTATTACAATGTTCATTAGGCCAACAACATATTTTAATTATTTATGTCCTCAAACAATTTTTTTATATTGATGGTAAATTTTGTTTTGTTCCGTTTCAAAAGGCCTCCAAAATGCCATGTTGTAATAATATTAGTAAACAAAATATTCCTCTTATTTCTCCCTTTCGCAATTGTAATATGAATTATTAATAGAAGGTGCCTGTAGTAAATTAAAATTACCTGCTAGGCAATTTGTCAGCCAATTGTCAACAGCTGAGATTTATTACCCAGTCGCCCAGTCCGGCTGTCTGTGTACACCGTTTGCCTGCCCGCGCATTCTTCAATGGGCGTATACATTCCTACCACCTCAACGTTTAGTTCGACCAGACTTGTATATGGGTATCGCTAAATAAATATGGGAACCAGTTTTTTAAATATTTCAATGCCGAGTTGCTGTGTCAGCGACTGAACCTGGTACCTCTTGGTTCTTTGATTGAGATTCGAAAGACTATACTACGTGTACTAAATGTCCTTTTACCTTCTACGATACCGGCACCATAAGTCACATTTGGGAGTTTCGATGTACCCTCAGCTGCTAAAATAAAGACTTGCTAGAGAAAAAGTGAAAACACTTACCTATAACAAAACCACTCTTTATTTACATAGTTCGTGATATAGAATTACACATATTACACAAATATCTATTATATAAAAATATGACAAGAAAAGTCTTTCTTTACTAGGGCCATCTTCTAGGTGGGTGTTACTCCAGAGTCTACTAACGAGTCTAAGTATCCACTTTGGATACTAAGAAATAACTGACTTCTTCAATTGCACCAGCTTCTCTCGATATCCCTTATTTTTATATACATTACTTAATTATAAAAACAGGAAGGAAAGTGGTGCATGTTATTTTAGCCCTAGTCACCAAGGCCAAAAAAGAAGCACGTCCGATTTAAATGTTTATTTTGCTAATAATGCAAGATTGCATTGCATGACACTGAACGAATAAAAAGGACAAGTTTAAGTAATGAATATTTATAATTAAGAAGTAACATTTGAGTCGTAATATTGTAACACTTTTTTTATAATATTGCCAGAATTTCTCAACACGCCAAATGACTTCCAAATGACTATCGATCGATACATATCTCTACGAGAAACATCAAATATTATTTTACGTTTTAACAATGTTCCGAGAGTTTTCGAAAAATTATTGTTTGATACACATTTGCGAAGTCTTTTTTTATTCTCGAATGGCATACTCTCCATTCTCAAATACTTCTAAAACTAGAATATAATTTTTACATTCACAGTATGTGAAAAAACAATATTACAATTCCTGTAGTTTGATGTACGGGCTACACACACAGATTGAGATTGCAGCTTAATAATGCACGAATTGGCATTGTTGCCAGACATAACATAATCTAATAACATTTAAGGGAGTTACCAATTCCCCAGTCAAATCAATCTGCAGACTTATGGGACGACCCTAAAACGTACAGCTATTAGTCTACCACTTACGTTAATAACGTGACTATGTCTATATTACAAATTGATGCCTTTAATACATCTACTCCGCACCATAAATGTGCACATTATAAATGAGCCGGAGCTCTATATGCACTTGATATGTGGAATTTGCAGAGATTTGCCTTAGTGGTACTGGTTTGGCACATGAAACTGTTAATTTAAGTATGAAGGCGAAGTTCTAAGAGTGGCATAACTATGCTTTGAACTCAGTGGAGAGAATTGAGCTCGCGTTATACAGGGTGGTCCGAATTTTATGCAGGAAACTTCAAGGGCAGATAGATCTCTTTAAAATAATAGCTGTTTGCCTTATAAACATAGGACTGGAACGGCCTCGTTTTAGAGATACAGGGTGTTGAATTTGTTAAAAAAATTAAATTTTTTGTTTATATCTCCGGAATCTATTAACCGATCTCAATAAAATTTAGTACAGATAATGTATGACAGTAGGCCTTGCATTACCTAAAATATTAGCTCTAAAGGTTCAACCAGTGGTGTACAACTGGACAGGATCACCCCTTTTTTTTAAAAAAAAACCTACGCCACTGTATTTTTTACAAGTTATTGTAACGGATTTATATTCTAATGCACAAAATACTTAAAATAGGTAACTTGAATTTTTTCCGTAAATTTCACCGTTCTCAAGTTATTCATACCAATACAATCCCCTTGTGGCAGATACTTCTAACCATAATATTACAATAGTATTTATGTTTATGCTTAAAAGTAAGTGCAATTTGTAAGCACTTCAACAAAATTCTTTACACTCGTCGCTTTCATCTTTTTGGATTAAAAAACGTCTCGGCAACTCGGGATGAGTAAATCGAAAATTTGAAAAGTTCTACATAAAGATGGTAGAAATCCGTACCATTTACAACCTGTGCAAAATTTACTTCCGGAAGATGCAGAGAGACACCTGAATTTTTGTCAGTGGTTGTTAAAGTCACAACATAATCCAGAATTCTTACTAAAAATACTTTGGATCGATGAAGCTACGTTCAATCCTCATGAAATTCGAACAAGATCTTTTCAAGACGAATTTTCTGTGAAAGTGTGGCTCGGAATAATTCGCAATAAAGTTTGTGGACCTTTCTTCTTGCTACCATCCAAATTCCCAATAATTTCTAAACTCTCTAGAAAACCATCTATTTGAATTATTACTTTCAAGCATAAACATAAATATTCTTGTAATATTATGGTTTGAAATGTCTGCCACAAGGGAACTGTATTGGTATGAATAACTTGAGAACGGCGAATCTTAGGGAAAAAATTCAAGTTACCTTTTTTACGTATTTAGTGCATTAGAATATAAATCCGTTACAATATGTTGTAAAAAATACAGTGGCGTAGGTTTTTTTATGAAAAGAGGGCGACTCCTGTCCAGTTGTACACCACTGGTTGAACCTCTAGAGCTCGCATTTGAGGGAATGCAAGGCCTACTGTTATAGATTATCTGTACCAAATTTTATTGAGATCGGTTAATAGATTCCGGAGATATAAACAAAAAATCAATTTTTTTTAACAACTTTAACACCCTGTATCTCTAAAACGAGGCCGTTCTAGACCTATGTTTATAAGGCAAACACCTATTATTTTAAAGAGATCTATCTGCCCTCGAAGTTTCCTGCATAAAATTCGGACCACCCTGTATTTGCAACTAACACCAATTTTAAACAAAAGCTCGCCATAAGTAGGAATATAATCGTTCTAATATGCACGAGTTTAATATTTTTCAAGGAATTAGATTTAGATGCTTCAAGTATACGTACACGGAAACAAACATTACCATGAAAATTCACACAATTGTAATCAAAAACAAGTAAAACTTCACAGATCTTTTAACAATAAAATAAAGATGAGGTAGTTACAAAAACGTATATGGATGGTCTCTTTGTTGCTCTTGATTTTGAAATGACCTTGAAACTGACGTGATACAGTTAAAAGAATCAGTAAACCCAAAATAATCGTTTAACCATAAACACATTTTGTAATATCTGTATTCGTTGCAAGCATAAAATATTCATAAATTTTTTTCTAGGAAAGAACTTACTAGAGACACTTTTTAGTTACAATTTCATGTAGAATTCAACAATCAGTGACTCCAAAAACGTACGAGTGGTCAAATTTTTTGTATTAACTTTATTTCGCGATATAACCTTGGTTTGACCTTGACCCTGACCTGATCGGGTTAAACGAACCTCTGATTCGGACCTCAATAATTATTATTTACACCATAAAGGAGGTAAGTATTATTTACTAGTCGAGGGCGATTTTGCGCCCGAGCTGAGCGAGGACTGGCAATAGAGTCCGAGACTGGTAAATTATACTTAACCGCTGCGTGGTGTATAACATTTTATCTGCTCCCACAGTTCTTTATGGTTCATGAAATAAAGATTAGGTTTTATTTTTTCACATTTCTTAATCAATTCATTTCGACATTATTCAAAATCTTACAAAGTCGCCTTGGTTGTTTGGATTTTGTCATTTCTAAGGTGTATATAGACAAAGCTAGAAGTTGTTTTTGAATTATTATTTCTAAATGAGTGATTTTCAAATAGAAAGTTGCCTGCGAATTTTTATTACCCGAGAAGTCGAAAGTGAGCTACGGACGAGCATATAGAAATTTCAAAGAATGGTGCCAGAACAAAAATACTGGTGTTTCTGAAATGTCGCTGTTAACATATTTCATGGAGAAGTCAAGAACTTTAAAGTCACCGAGTTTATGGAGTGAATACTCAATGATTAAGTCAACTATTTTCATAGAGAAGAACCTGGATATATCAAAATACCTCAAGCTGAGAGCATTTTTTAACCGTAAGAATGACAGCTATACACCTAAAATGTCAAACGTTTTTACAAGAGAAGTCAACGATTTTTTCGTTCAGGCACCCGATAACACATATTTACTAATGAAGGTAGTGACGGTCTTATACGCATTGCAGATGCATGCCGTTCTAATGAGTTATGCAAACTTACAACGTCAATTGCAAAAATTTCGATATCATTATTGTAGTTACAATTCCAGATTCTAAAAATAGTATGTCACGTTAACTATTACTTCTCGTCTAGGTTCTGTTTTTCACCTAGAAATTATCAAGAAATGTATCAAGATTTAGATTGGAAATTAAAACTAAATTTTTTTTATGCGCTATCAATCAGGTAGATGATACAACCAACTAGTCGATAAGAATACCCTTTCTATGATTCCTAATAAGATTGCACAGTTTTTGAAACTAGAACATCCTGGAACATATACAGGCCATTCATTCCGAAGAACATCGGCAACGTTACTGGCTAATACAGGAGCTGATGTATTAGCAATTAAGAGATATGGTGGCTGGAAATCAGCCACAATTGCAGAAAGTTATGTTGCTGACAGTTTCAGTAACAAAAATGAAATGGCCAACAGGATTCTTTACAATGACACTCCAGGTTCTAGTAATAATCGCATCATGCTGTTTTAATGAATAGTCAGATAAGATTGAGCCTCCAGTGACTGAAATGGAGCGAGTTATAAACTCGAAATCGCTTTTTTCCCTATGGAGGTAAGTTACCTCACTTACCTCCCATTGTCCATAGCAACTTCCACTTCTACTGTAAAATCCACTCACCTCCTTAAAAACAATGTATTAATAATCTATTTACTATAGTGGGAGCAGATAAAAACATATAGACATCATGGTCTGGTCTTTCGGAACAGGTACTTTTTTTGTGGCGCTGTGATAATCAGAATGTCAATGTTGCATTTTCATATTTTAAAACAAAATTTGACACAATTGGACCTTTACAATACTTTTTATTTTCGTGTAAAGCATAATTCCTTACTATAACAAGCGATAAATAAATAAAAATGTGTGTTTGCGTTTGCTACAAAAAGCAGTTTCCCTGCTCTTGATTTCAAGTTATCTGAAAGTTTTCTTGACTATCCCTTCCGATCTCTCGTAGAAATATTGATTTACGCCACCTTTTGACTATAATAAAAATGATAAATGCCCTTGTAAATCCATAAGAACGCCATAGATTCTTAGCTTCCCTCAACTTAAATTTGTATTTTATTGGAGAAAAGGAATAAAATGTCGACATTGTTCAATTTACGATTTTGATATACTAGCCGAAGTGAGAACAGCTTTTAAATACAAAATGATGAATTTAGGAATATTGATCTCAATATATTTGTAAACTATACTAGTAAACCTACACTTCAGTTACCAGTGTCGTAGGTGTGAGGAAGGAGTCACCCCTTTAAAGCGTAACTCATACCCGTATGACTTTTTTTTAAAATATTTCATTTTGGCATTCGTCTTGGCCACATTGGCCAGTCTACCCACTTTTTTCATTAAATTTCATATCAATGTCACGTTTAAAGGCGAGGAAGTAAGCAGCCCGCTTAATTCCAAGATTTTTATTAAAATAACTTCTCTTTGCAGATGGAGGGGCTGGTGCGAGAGATGCAGGACACGGAGCACGGGGGCGTTCCTGTCAGAAGCCAGAAATTATTCCTAACATCAATTCCTGCCGCCTTTATGGGTAAGCTCTCATTAAGACCCGTTATGGAAGACGGAGTGCCGGTCGGAAAATTCCGGGCATTCCGTGTTCAGCTTGTACCAAGCACGTGTCTCGACGTACCCGAATTAAATTCGTTTTTTTTTCCTGAAATTATATTAAGTGTCGCAGCAGAGAACATCGATTAAATACAGGGTGTCCAAAAAAGAATGTGACATACTTCAAGAGCCAAAATAAACCAATTTATGTTAATGCATTCATCTATTAAAAAAAATACACTTCCAACAGGCAATGCCCAATAACAGTCTATTACTAATGTACGCGGGAGCCAATGGCTCCATCTGTCGTACAGACTCCCAACTGTGCCATTCAAATGACTACATAGGAAGCGACCTGCTAACTGCAGGTACTTTTTTGCACGACTGCCACCCACAGAGGGCGTAACACAATGTTTGAGTCGTCAGTGCCGCGACAAACAACTACTCCGAGAGCTATTTGCCCGCTCCCGCGTACAATGTACTTCCTCTTCGTGATGATACGACGAAGAACAGCTGGGTCGTTTGTCGGTTGTCGCACCTATCACACACTGATGAGGACTAATAAGTCCGAAACCGGTCTGTGCCTGGTGGGTTAAACTGACAAACGATCCTAGCTGTTGTACTAGGTGTCGCGAGTATAATTCAATGCCGGTAGGGGCAAATAGCTCTCGGAGTAGTTGTTTCTCGCGGCACTGACGACTCAGTTTATTACTAAAATATAAGAAAAAAAAGAGAAAATAGGATTTAAATATGAAAAATAGAGAAAAAAACATACACACTTACAAATAACACAAATAAAAAGAACAAAACAAAAAGATAAACAATATAAGAAAAAAGAAATACATTGCTATTTAGCAATGCACTTTTTATACTGTGTCGGACAACAAAGAATATGAGCATAATTTTTCACCTCACTGTATTAGAGATAACCTAATACAACGGTGATGCTACAAGGATGTGATTGCGTGCTGTGGGTAGACTAAAAACGTTATTGCTTCTAGATTAAAGTCGTGGTACTTTAGTTTGTACGTTATTTAAAACATCTGGACAGTCGAAAATATTATGGAGTAAGTATATGGCTAATTTCATAAGTCTACGCTGTACTCTTTCCAAATTGTAATTTGGTTAGCTCCAGACTCTTGATGCATGTTCTAATTTAGAACGAATAAGAGTAATGTATGGTAATCGTATCGTAATGTAGAAATATTGACGAAATCTTTGGAATCCTTATTATGAAACACATATTCTTTTTTTTCTAAATAACTCCACCACCGACTAATAACATCAAGTGCATTATTAGTCCAAACATTCTGTCACGGATTAATGTTAAATTTGCAGAAATTATTACCCGGACAAAAAAATATGACCGTATAGAAAATTAAATTTTAAATTGAGTTTCCTGTTCTTTAAACTCGATGCAAAATAGCGAACATGGTTAAAAAAAATCGCAAATTTGCAAAAAAAAACGGTTTTTCTAAAAATAACTAAAAAAATATAGCACCGATTGAAAAATTTTAAATGAGAAAGTTGTAGGTTTTAAAAAGATCTATCGACTGATTTTTTGTAAATATCGATTGCTTTGTTACTTTTCGAGATATATCAAAAAAACCGTTAAAAATCTTCTCTTCTCTCTTCTTCTATAACTCGTTTACATCTATGTTCCCATACTTGCTATTTACTGCAAGCATAGCCCGCGGCAAGCCAAAAAAGTACATTTTTGAAAAATTTGAAAATATTAATTATTTTTCGAGATATATCGATTTTTTGAAAAAAAGGTGCTCTCGAAAATTGAATAGATCTTCTAAGCGGATAGCCCTACAGTGACGATTTTCGGTTTATTTTCTTCGTAAAGAGTTATATTATCATGCTTTTAAAAAATGTTAACGATTTTATTAATTTTAAGGATCAAAAAATGACTGAAAATGTTGCACTTTTTTGGGTATGTTTTTTTTTCAAATAACTATTTCAATATTTATTTTATGAAAATGACTTTTAAAGAAAGAAACTGCTGACATTTTTTCACGAATTAAAAAAAAAAATGTTTTTCTAAGACCTTCCGAAGCCGAGATATTTTTTTTTATATTTTACGTGCAGTCTAAATAGCTCGCGCTTGCAAAATCTTTGATATCTCGGCTTCTGGACCACGTACAAAAATTCTTTTGCACTTAATCTGGGGTAGCTAAACACGAATATTATAGTCATTTTCGCCTTAGAAGCAAAATAGTCCCGTAAATGTTTAGTTTTTATTTAACTTCTATTTTTTTACTTTTATTATACTTCTCCACGAAAATATGGCGCGAGCCATCTAGACTGCAAGTCATCAGTTTTCAGAGCGAGCACGCGCCGCTTCCCCCTACTTCTCCGTCCGGTCCAGCTGACGCACTCAGCGCTTGCACGCTTCAGTTTATTACTCAATTACCAATTACTAAAAATCAAGTAAACATATCCTACTATTTTTTTTGAAAATATAAGTATTCAATATTAACCTCCATCAAGCGCATCGCTGTAAAATGTTAATTGCGCCCTCAAAATTTTTTTTAAATAAAAAAATTAACTCGACACCAGGAGGTCGTAGAAAAACATTTTTTTTTAAATTCGTAAAAAAATGTCAGCAGTTTCTTTCTTTAAAAGTCATTTTCATAAAATAAAAATTGAAATAGTTATTTGAAAAAAACATACCCAAAAAAAGTGTAACTTAAAACAACGATATTGAGCAAACTGATACCTATTTTGTAAGTATGATTGAATCAGGCATACCAAACCTATCCAGTTTGTACAACAAGATCTCTTAAGAGGGGACTAAGTTACCTCAGGACAATTTAGCTTGCTTAAAATGCTACGTACCTTCGCAATTATTTTTTGCATAAAACATAGTAGACTTAGTCGTGGAGCATTGTATCTATATTACTTTGAACTAACCAAGACACTCCTCTTGAAAGCTGTTTCGAGATTTCAAACTAACTTGAGTAATCAGCGATTAACAAGCTGCCTAGGTAATGTTAATGGTGAACATTCTGGGAACTTGTAAATGCTTTATTTATTTAATTATTCTTCAATGTAGCTCATTTTAGCGACATTTAATGAGTATAGTACATCGTTTTTAAAACAAATCGAGTGCTGTTTGCAAAAGTCTGATTATTCTTGTAAAACATCCACAAAAGGTATACAAAGGTATGCAGGTATAAGGTTGTTACTAGTGCCATCTATGTTTTACACAAAAATAATCACAAAATAATATGTGGCTACCCCAAAAACTCTCCTAAAAACAAAATTCATCGAATTATCTTAAAATGTGTCCGTTATCTTTGAAAAATGAAATTAAAAGAAAAAAATTAAGGCGGATATTATTGAAATGTGACACACTCTACTGGACGCCCTGAATTTGAGATAGATTTGAAATCTGACGAAAGAACAGAACACCAAACAGAAATTATAGCTTATAAGAGGGATATTACAAAAAATGCTAACAGAATTATTTATACCACTTTTCGACATACTAGGGTATCTAGTACAAAGTATAAGTCTTTCCGAAGTCAGTTGAACATGTGAAAAACCGCCTAGCAATAAAATTTAATGAGTTTCATAGGCGTCCCTAAAAAAGTTTTCTGATAAAGGTAAAAATTCTAATAATTTGTATATAATGTGCAGAAAATTTCTGTTTATGTTCATTTGGTCAACAACATATTTTAATTATTTATGTCCTCAAACAATTTTATTATATTGATGGTAAATTTCGTTTTGTTCCGTTTCAAAAGGCCTCCACAATGCCATGTTGTAATAATATTAGTAAACAAAATATTCCTCTTATTTCTCCCTTTCGCAATTGTAATATGAATTATTAATAGAAGGTGCCTGTAGTAAATTAAAATTACCTGCTAGACAATTTGTCAGCCACTTGTCAACAGCTGAGATTTATTACCCAGTCGCCCAGTTCGGCTACACCGTTTTCCTGACTGCGCATTCTTCAACTGGGCGTATACATTCCTACCACCTCCACGTTTAGTTCGACCAGACCTGTATATGGGTATGGCTAAATAAATGTGGGAACAAGTTTTTCAAATATTTCAATGCCGAGTTGCTGCGTCAGCGACCGAACCTGGTATATACTGTCATGCTCTTGGTTCTTCAATTGATATCGGAAAGACTATATAAGTCTCTTATAACAATATTATTAAATAATACTTACTAATGACTTTTCCTCATATATCTTCCAAATCTGCATAAAATATTTAATTTATCAACCACAATATTATTCTTACTGAATTTGCAAAGAGGTGTTAGTAGAATAGATTAATTTGATCCAAAATCCGTCGCTACAAAGTTATACTGCCTTGAATTATTCATGCGTGTTATGTAACTTACGATTTTAGGATCATCGTCGTCTTAGTAACGGATATCTCAAATAATTTATCTTTCAAGGCATATAATTCGTCGGCTTATTCGAAAACGGCTGCCTCCTCAGACTCCCCGAACTACTATTTAAAGTTTGGTAAATTCATTAAAATGTTAATTTGTTCTTAAGAGGGATATTTCAAATTCTGTAGGATATTTGACGCCCTAAAAGCATTTACTAAACTTGAACAACCAAAATGCATCTAAGAAATCATAGAAATGTGATTATTCTTCGCTGTTCCAGGGTACGACCTGATAGAATGGTTAATGGAGCGTCTTGGAATTGAAGAATCCGGTAAGAAACCTCTTATTTTTTTGTTTTCTGATATCTTGGAAACGCCCTGTACAATAAATTTTCCCTTTTAGAGGCGCTCAATATAGCCAATCAACTGTGTCAGTACGGCTACTTTTTTCCAATAAGCGACTCAAAAAACTTGGTGGTCAAAGACGACAGTTCCTTGTATAGATTCCAGGTAATAAGATTCGGAACTGTATCAAAATTTATTTTACAACGTTTTCCTTCTAGTCTCCCTACTATTGGCCTTGGCAGAACAGGCCTCCCGACAACGTAGAATACGCGATTTATTTGGCCAAGAGGACCCTCAGGAATAAACAGAGACACGGACTGGAGGATTACGAGCTCGAGGCTTTGAGTAACTTGAAGAAAAATTTGGCCAACAAATGGGATTTCATCACAATGCAAGCCGAGGAGCAGGTTAGCAAAGCAACCGATAACTATTTTATGTCTTTTCTTAGCCTCAAAAATTACATTAAACATCTCAGAGCCTGAAATATTTGTAAATTTTATCAAAACGACTTTAATACTTACCAAATCTAAATTTGACAAAAATTTTTTGTTTGAAAATGATAAAAAGCGCTTTTTTATATTATTTTTAACTTCGTAGCTTCGAAGATATAGGTATATACAGGGTGTTTATAAATAAGTGCGAAATATTTTAGGGTGTGGTTGCCGAAGTTATTTTCTGAAAAAAAGTTCACATAAACTTAGATCGAAATATACTTCGTTTCAAGGAATGTTTAAATTCTAATTTTTTTATATATTTTTATTAATTATTTCAGTTTTAATGATATTGACTCGAAATTTGAAAAACGCTTTGGAGGGATAAATGTGCATTTTTTGTGGTGAATCGAATATTTCTACTTGCTCCAGTGGCGTTCGTGCGAGAATGCCACAACTTTTAATAAAAAAAATAGTACGTCACTGACTTTTTCCAGTTTCGATATTTTTTTACAAATCCGTCATCAATTCTGAATGAAATTGAACTCTTTAATTTTTTTCGTGAGAAAAACGGTGCGTTTTTGAGGAAAAAAATAAAAAAATACTTTATTGCAAGTTGTGTGCATTTTTTTATTTCTATTGACACATTATCTAGTAGAATACTATCAATATTTCTAAATAAAGTACAACAAATCAAATATCGAGTCAATATCTTTAAAACTCTTTGAAATAATTAATAAAAATAAATAAAAAACTTAAATTTCAGCACTCTGTATCTCGGAAACAAAGCATATTTCGATCTGCGTTTATTTGAACTTTTTTTGACGAAATAACTTCGGCAACCACCCCCTAAAATATGTCGCACTTATTTACAAACACCCTTAATAACTTGATATCTGAGGTTTTATTTAGTTCAAAATGTTAAGCAACATTGCAAATGGTACGTTCCAGACCATTTGATAAAATGAAGTAAATTATTTTAAAATTTTAAATTTATATGGCGATTTCTTTGATATTGATATTACCAGAAATTACCATTAGATTATGTTTCCGTTTGCAAATGAAGACTGTCAAAGGGCAACTATGTTTGTAAAAAATTGTCGTTTTTCTTCTTTTCCGAAGCAAAAAATTGAAAAAAATAGAAAATGTGGAAAAACTGGAAGAAAACCTTGAAAAATTACTTATTAAACTATTTTTTCATAAATATTTTGCTGGAATAAACCTTAGTAAGTATATGAACATGACATTTTAATTAAATCTATATATTCTGCATCTCATTCGCAGCAAAAGAAGAATATAATATTTTTTATTGTATAAATAAAACGATAGGGAAACAAATCTTAGATATCGAAACGAAATAAAAGTTCTCTAATTGTAAGTGAGGTACTTTACTACATACTTTTAAATATAGTGAAATTATTGTAATATATGAGAGTTCGCTCTATAAGTAGTGGTGGTGATAGCAGAGTGAGAAAAATAATTATAGTTAATATTTCCTCTGTTCTATGACATTTTATACTTAAATACATAAATCTGCATGGATATGAAATGAATCCAAAGTTCCTCCACACACTACAACTAAAGAAACAACATTTGTATTATTAGTATTTTCTAACCAAATTTCAACAAAGCAAACAAAAAAACGAGATCAGAAAAAAACAGTATACAGTGTGTATCAGCCAAATGGAATAAATTCAATAATAAATAAATGGTGGCGTGTTCGAAAAAACGCTCGGACACGTCGATTGGTACTTTTAGTTGCGCATTTTTTCCAACAAAAACTTTTTATACAGGATTCTTTTTCTAAATGCAACATCCTGTATATAATTCAATTTTTGGATTCTTCAGAAAATCCTGGACCTATTTCATGTACAATGTCCTATAACTATCTTCAACTGTTTCGGAAATATTAAGTTTTTAAGATTTATTGCAAAATTAACATTAAAAAAAGAAAATTATTTGATTACACAGATTCGCTACAACACACTCAAAAACTAATAAGTAATAGTGAGTATTTATTAATACTGTAAAAAAGCAGAAAGAAAACATTAATGCCAATGTAGATGTTCAAAATGCTCGCCGCGAACGTCTTGGCAACATTCTAATCTTAAATAGAAATTTCTTCTAACGTTACGTAACATCTCAGGCGTGACCGATCTAATGGCGAGCGTTATTCATCTTTAAGTCAGCGAAGTCGAGGGGTTAGTTTTGTATATAATACTTTTGACATATCCCCATAAGAATAAGTCTAATGGTGTCAAATCAGGGGATCGTGCTGGCCATTCCATCGATCCTCGCCTCCCTATCCACCGATTTGGAAATATTCGGTTGAGATACTGCCGGACATTGATTTGGTAATGGGGCGGTGGTGCTCCATCTTGCTGAAACCATATCATATTCACTGGAACCTGTGGGTTTGGTGGATCAGGATATAAGTTTGTCAAAGTTGGCACAACATTATTTTGGAGGAGTGCTAAATAATTATCGCCATTCAAATTGCCATCAATGAAAAAGGGATATGATCTCCAACAATCCCTGCCCAAACATTAACCTTTTCAGGGTATTGCGTATGTTCTTCTGTAATCCAGTGAGGATTTTCATTAGATCAATAGCGGCAATTTTGACTAATAGCATGACCGTGAAGTGTAAAGGTGGTCTCATCAGAAATCAAAACATGTTCTAATTGGATTACATTCATATTTAATATTGCCATCATTTGTTCACAAAAATACGTTCTCCTATCAAAATCGTCTTCCATGAGCTCCTGAGTTGGTTTCATTTTATCGGGATGCATTTTATTTTCTTTTAATATTTGAATAATCGATGAAAGGCCAACATCGATCATTGGGATTGCTTTTCGACTAGAAGTATGTTGGTTTTCCTCAAACTCAAGCATAATATCCAATTTGGTATCATCACTTATTGCTTTGGCAGCTGCTTTTTTATCTGCCTACATGTCTAAACTCGCGAAACTGCTTTTCTATTTTACTGATTGTCCCTTGGGATATAGGTGGCAAATTTGGAAATCTTTCATGAAATAAACGTTATTTTGTGCATTTGTGTTAAATGAACCAGTTTTCTGATATGCAGTTAACGAAATTCACACGACTATAACTACTGTCATGCAGGCAGACAACACGTTGACAAGGCCAGGCGTTTTAAGCAAAAGTAAACAATACTATTTATAGTTTTTTTTTATTTCATATCAGTAAAAAGAAACGCTGAAATGGTTTTTGCTTACTTTCTCATTATCAAGAGCTAAATAGGAAATAACTATTAAGTGTGTTGTAGCCAATTTCGGTAATCACATAATTTTCTTTTTTTAATGTTAATTTTTGCAATAAATCTGAAAACACTTAATATTTCCGAAACAGTTGAAGAATAATCCAAAAATTTAATAGTATACGGGGTGTTGCATTTAAAAAAAGAAAGTTGGTATTGACACCCTTTATAAAAAGTTATTATTTATATTGACATAGTGGCTAGAACCTTTCATATACTAAATTTTATTAAAACTAAAATTTTTCCGAATTTTTCAATTTTTCCATTTCTTCCAATTTTTGTGAGAAGAAAACCATATTCTCCCATAGACAAAAAAAAAGTGTTAATTCAATATATTCTTCGTTTCCGCAGGTAAAATTGTCAAAGGTGCTAAAGAAGGCTGACAAACTGATCAGCGACTCCCAGGAGAGGGCGTACTGGCGGGTCCACCGGCCGCCACCGGGAATGGTGAGTTCTATGGAGCCGTGCCCGGTGCCCACGCGGAGCTGGAATGGGTGTAGGACAAGGAAAAAGACTATAGAAGACCACAGGAGAGAGGTAGGACATAATACAGTTACCCAATGTAAAAAATATCAATTTTCTAATATGAAAAGTAATCATAGCATCAGTCATTTATTCATTTTGGAAAATGTCAAAAGGTTATTCAATTGTTTCATATACATTTGCAAAGGCTACTCTTCAAAGCAGTACAGGGCATCCATTTAGTGGGTCCTTCTATCAAAGCTTTACCCTTGGCCAAAGAAAAGAAATTGGGAATGTCAAAGTGACAGCAGAAGGTACATTTTAAGATTTGTGACGTTTACGTAGTGTGTTGCAAAAAAATGTGATGCTTGCATGTGTATTTTTNAGACCACAGGAGAGAGGTAGGACATAATACAGTTACCCAATGTAAAAAATATCAATTTTCTAATATGAAAAGTAATGATCAGTCATTTATTAATTTTGGAAAATGTCAAAAGGTTATTCAATTGTTTCATATACATTTGCAAAGGCTACTCTTCAAAGCAGTACAGGGCATCCATTTAGTGGGTCCTTCTATCAAAGCTTTACCCTTGGTCAAAGAAAAGAAATTGGGAATGTCAAAGTGACAGCAGAAGGTACATTTTAAGATTTGTGACGTTTACGTAGTGTGTTGCAAAAAAATGTGATGCTTGCATGTGTATTTTTTAAATGGTACAGACTGTAATTAAAAGATGAAATTTGGTAAACGACATTTAGCGAATTTTTAAAGAATTTTTTTGGTCATTTTTACAGTCACTAAAATTTCGATATAAAGTTAATTAAAGTTTAAAATATTACTGAGAATATGTGCGTTGTTGATGAGATATCCATCAATAAGTTTTGACATAAGCCTACTTTGAGAAAAGTCACTTATTTTCTACACCATAATATTGTAAGAGTTCAATTAAAAGCCTTTCTTCTCGAAAATCGTCCACATTAGGAAGTTCTAACAAGAGTACATTATTTTTAGAAAACAAAATTGTCCATTAGAAATTGGAGCCCAAATCTAACCTCAAAAAAATTTGAACTTAAAATGTAATACGAATGTAGCATAACTAGCGCCCACTATAAAATATACAAAAAATAATTAGACCAGCGTATTTGGCGTCCTTAAAAACCCCGGAATACCAAATTTCATAAAAATATTTCGCACCGTTCGGAGATTTTCGTAAAAATTCTATTTAAAAAATTTTATTTTGTCGCTCTGTATCTCGAAACCAAAAGGAGATAGATATATAGTTCATAAGACAAAAAATTCTTATTTTTTGTCGTACTATCATCCCCTGAATTTAAGGGAGGTCTTTTTGAAACACCCTGTGGCCCATTTCAAGCGGAAACGCAGTTGCAAGAAAACGTATTTATTTTTTTTAAAAGGTCTATAAAATCTCGTGATTTGCATTTCTTTTTAAATTCTTTTAGTCTGAAATTTAACAAAAATGTGTTAAAGACTTTTATTCAAACTATGACTACGTCACTGAATTCTATAACCTCTAAATGTAATTTGTACCAAATTTCGAGAAAAATGTTAAAATTCATTATAAAATTATTGATATTAAGGGGTATGTTTTTATGCATAATTTTCAGTGAATTTTGAAGGTTTTAGAAAATCTAAAAAGAAAATCTATTAACAATATCTCTTCACTGTACCAGTCATACAAGGTTTCTCCAGGGTGTAAGACGGTTTACAAGCTGAAAATATACAGGGCGCCCCACGGTGACGAGACATTAGACATATTTCGATTTTAATTTTGAAAATTTGGGCAATAGTGTTTTCGGGTACGCCCTTCTCAACTAAAATAATGGCGTCCATCTAACGCTTCTGGTTACACCGGAAGTTGACGTCATCTTCGTTATTTTAAATAGAACACCCTGTATATTATTGCAATTTTGGATTCTACGTCGATTTTTAGGTGTACTTTTATAAAGGTTTCCTATTCTTAAAGTTAACCGTTTTTTATATATTTAATTATAAAAAAAATTAAGAATATCAGCATTTGAATATTAACGTTTTCCATTCTTTAAAAATAAATAATACTCAAATAAACATTCAGTGTATGTGTTAAATTGACAACAATAAACTAGTGACAGATTAGGTGCTTGTTTTGAAGTTCCACTAAAAATTTCACAGCCATCCTCGCAAGAAATTATGCGATATCCGTTGACTGCACGAAAAACAGTAAATACCTTAAAAACCAGAAGAGACAGGTATACGGAACCATTATACCATTCGAAAGAGAACAAAATTGTTCATCAAGTTGCGCAAAAATATACAGTGTTCCATTTAAAAAAAAATAAATTAAAATGGTTTAAAGTTGACTAAATTCGGCATTAAATTTCTACCACCCTGTATGAAATTAAATCATTTTGAAATTATGGCAAGGAAGCTTAGAGCTTTAGTTATGTACCCTATAAATTTTATAGCCCTAACTTTATTATTGTAAATTATACATCTTTTTGAATTAGGCAGTGCTTCTTTATTAATATTTTCTTTTTTAAATTAAATAAATCAACAACGGTTAACTTTAAGAATAGGAAACCTTTATGAAAGTACACCTACAAATTGACGTAGAATCCAAAATTGCAATAATATACAGGGTGTTCCATTTAAAATAACGAAGACGATGTCAACTTCCGGTATAACCGGAAGCGTTAGGTGGACGCCATTATTTTAGTTGAGAAGGGCATTCCCGAAAACACTATTGCCGAAATTTTCAGAATTAAAATCGAAATATGTCTAATGTATAGTCACCGTGCGACACATCGTATTCAGTTGTGAGTTCTTCTACAACCGACGAAATTCGTAAAAATGTTAAAGAAATTATTTAAATATTTATATAAAAATTACAAGTTTCGTTCTAAAATGGCCAGCCTTTATACGCCACAATTTTGTGCAACGCCCTGTGTATACGCCACTAATTTACCACATGACTTTTCTAACACCGTCGATATCCCACAACACAATTTTTCCACCTACCAATAAATTTTCTACTTATGACAAAATTATACTACACAAATATTTTTTTTCATATTTTCCCAAAGTTTCTTGTTCTTTCTGTTTCCTCCAAGCTTCCCAAGCTACTGAGAACAGTTCTGGAAGAGACAAATTGATGTATTAAATCTACGTCTTGTTCGACGATAGGTCGTGTGACATCAACCCCAATACATTTCTTTATATTTGACAACGTAGTTCTTTGCTATTAAAGCCCAAAGAGAAAAAATTCGTCCAATCAGATCCAAGGTCAAATGTTTGAGGTCAGGACATAAATTCTGTTCGGGAAATTTTTAGAGGCGCGTTGTTGTGTCATTCTTGATTTATTGCCAAAACAGAAAGATAATATAGTTTAATATTGTGTTTTTTTTAACACATATTCTCCATTATCTCTGTCCATAACCTTTTGTTCATTTCACAACTTAAATTGAAATATTTGAAAATGTTGGCGTTCAATCTCGGTATCAAAAATTTTATTTGTATTTTTTGTGGCCTAAATATACTGAAAACGCGCAAAAAATAACAAGGACGTTATCCAAACATATATCCAGACGGTCTTCATTAAATTCCACGAAGTTTATAAGGTCGAACAGGCAAGGCTCTGGAAGTTAACCCGCAAAATTTTGGTAGTCTGAAACTGCTTATTTAAATGTCAAACAAAGCCGTTTAATAGTATATGGTTTATTTTACATTGTAACTTTCTAGTCCGATTATGTACGCTGTGAATAAGAAGACCGAACGTAGTTTTAATGAATTTTGTTCAAAAGTTAGGCATATGAATTAGAAACTTCCATTAAGAGTAATTTGATATAAACGAATTATGAATAAATATTATCAAAATAATAGGTATAGGTAATTTAGGTAATCTTTCCTTATATAAATATTCTTTATAAGTTCTATTAAATTATATCATGTTTCTTTTCATACATCTTCCGTAACTTAATGAAGATGTTTTTCTTCAAATAATAAAGGCTTGGCTATAGGTATACTTATTCAAAACAGTTTAGGGGTATAGGTATACCCCATCAAAAATAGTATTGTATAACCAAAAAAGTTATGATAAAATATTTATAGATTCCAAGAAAATATCCTCCCAGTGTAGTAAATAGACTATTAATACATTGTTTTTAAGGAAGTAAGTTACCTCCCTAGGGGAAAAAAGTTCGAGTTAAAAATGCATATTTTATAAACAAAGAAATGGATATATTTGATGAACATTACATTCCATTAATTATTATGAATGAATATTTACAGTAATTGTACAGTTATTACATTTAGTCACATTTATAAAATCTAATATAATTATTCTATGGATAATTATTCCTGTCGCGTTTACTAATTGTTATATTTTTCTCAAAATGATTTCAATCACCAGAGGCTCAATATTATCTGACTGATCCATTAAAACAGCATGATACGACGTACTATTAGAATCTGGAGTTGAAGTGACATTATAAAGAATCCTGTTGGCTATTTCATTTTTGTTACTTAAACTGTCAGCAACATAACTTTCTGCAATTGTGGCTGATTTCCACCCACCACATCTCTTNTATTTATTTTATTTCAAGAAAATATCCTCCCAGTATAGTAAATATAAAATACATTGTTTTTAAGGAGGTAAGTTACCTCCCTAGGGAAAAAAGTTCGAGTTAAAAATGCATATTTTATAAACAAAGAAATGGATATATTTGATGAACATTACATTCTATTAATTATTATGAATGAATATTTACAGTAATTGTACAGTTATTACATTTAGTCACATTTATAAAATCTGGATAATTATTCCTGTCGCGTTTACTAACTGTCACATTTTCCTCAAAATGATTTGACGCACTCCATTTCAGTCACTGGAGGCTCAATATTATCTGACTGATCCATTAAAACAGCATGATACGACCTACTATTAGAACCTGGAGTTAAAGTGACATTGTAAAGAATCCTGTTGGCTATTTCATTTTTGTTACTTAAACTGTCAGCAACATAACTTTCTGCAATTGTGGCTGATTTCCACCCACCACATCTCTTGATTGCTAATACATCAACTCCTGTGTTAGCCAGTAACGTTGCCGATGTTCTTAGGAATGAATGGCTTGTATATATTTCAGGATGTTCTAGTTTCAACAAACTGTGCAATCTTATTAGGAATCATATAGAAAGGGTATTATTGCCGACTGGCTGGTTGTAACATCTAGGTACCTGCTTGATAGCGCATAAAATAGCGTGAAATTTCAGTATTAATTTCCAATCTAATCTTGATATATTTCTTGAGAATTTCCAGGTGAGAAACACAGTGAGTGAGTGAGTGAGAAGTAATTGTAAACGTACGTGACATACCTTTTTTACAATCTGGAATTGTAACTACAATAATGTCATCGAAATTTTTGAAATTGACGTTGGTCAAAGTAAGTTTGCATAACTCATCAGAACGGCATGCTCCTGCAATGCTTAAGACCGTCACTACCTTCATTAGCAAATAATATGTGCCTGAACGAGAAAATCGTTGACTTGTTCTCTTGTAAAAACGTTTGACTTTTTAGGTGTATAGCCGACATATTTATTCAGAATTACTGTGGCTCTTACAGTACTCTTATTACTGTGATTTGTGGTTTACATCACTTCTACAAAACAGCTTCTGTATAGCAGTTCAAAATTCATAAATATTATTTTAATTTGTAACGAAACGAGACAAAATGCTGCTTCTCGCTTATATGCGGGATATTTTCCGAATAGACATGTACCAAATGCCTTTACCGTGGTAGTCCGAAAAGAGCGTGAAATGGGGAATTTAGGATGAAAAATTTAGGATATTTTTAGAAAAATATTATAGCAACAGAGAAACAAATTTTAATTATTGTGGAGGAAAACCCCGTATACTACAAGCGGATTATTCGTTACGTGTTAGGTTTTGTCAATGGTTGTTAGAATTAAATGTTGTGTTCATGGTCGTATTACCAAATCGAATGAATGGTTTTTAACGTTTACCAAATCGAATGAAGTTCAAGAAATAAGACAGACTGAAAGAAGAGTACATGACCACAACATTCTCCTGACTTAAGCCCTCTAGACATTTTTTATGGGGCATTTAAAAAATGAAGTACATTTACGTGAACATGATTGTAATTCCTAACAATAACTTTGTCTTGATTCATCGAAACTTGATCAAATGTGACTAAATATCGATGTACAAAATTTTAAACAATTGTAATGTCATATAAGTACTAATTTTTTGTGATTAAAAAAAAACATTAACATTTACTGATTACACTTAACGATGCGGGAATTGACAATAATAGATAATAAAAGCAATAATTATATTCGATAAAATAAAGTAGTTATGATAAAACTCCACTTATTTATTATCTTCTTAAATTCATTCCGTTATTTATTCATAAACTTTTTGTATTTACCGATTAGCTGTTAGTGCATTGCACTAGGTCAGGAATTGCAGTCGACCGAATTCCAATGTTGGATAGATAAATATTTTAATTTCTTTTTCAACTGGTACTTATATGAATCTATTGTACATTTTATTTTTTATAAATTAATAAACTTTTATCAAATATTGTTATGACCTACCCTTGGTCGCACAAGTAATAATCTATAAAAATTAAACTACAGCTTCCTAACGATATTTGCAATAGAAAAGTTTTATATGAAAAAGTCCTATTTTTGCATTTTTTTTCGTAAATTAAAGTTCAATTATGGATCAAAATATTTTCTTTGGAACGGTCCTGTCCGTGTGCTATACGATGAGTTACGGGCTGTAGACCAGCCGCGTAAGCAAATCGTCGTTGAAAGATAGAAAGATACTTCTCAATTTTTGGGGAATTTTTCAATGCAAAAATACAAACTAAGAAAAATAGATATTTAAAAAAAACTGATATTTTCTTATTATAATAATTAATAGTAGGTAATTAATTAAAGTAAGCATCTGTAGTTGCCAACTGCGTGCACTATACAAACTCCATTCAAATATGGAACAAAATGAAATAAAATTTACCATTTCTAGAGAAAATGTTGAATTTGATCTCCATTAGCGCGGATACAGGCATGGCACCGACGCACCCAATTTTGGCGAATATTTTCCCAAATTCCAGGTATTCACCTAATTGTGTCAGCAGCTTCAAGTATACGGTTTCGCAATTCTTCCACAGTATCAATGGAATATTTTAAACCAATAACTTCAAGTGACTCCAAATATAAAAGTCAGTTGGAGTTAGATCAGGTGACCGAGGTGGTCACGGCACATGACTAAAGCGTCCAATCCATCGCCGAGGAAACATTTCACTCAAATGTGTCGTTACTTCTCGAGTACTGTGTGGAGGAGCCCCATCTTGAAGATAAAACATGCATGCCTGAACTTGTAATGCCACACCGTCCAATAATTCAGGCAACCGGTTCTCCAAAAAGTCAGCATATATTGGTCCATTTAGAATTTAGAAATAGGCTTATTATGCCAGCCAAACATTTACTGAAAACCGATGTTGAAAATGAGTTTTCCTAATCGCGTGATTATTTTGGAAGGCTCATGCATATTATGGAAATTTACTTCGAGTACTAATTGTGGGGTGTTCGTCGAGATTTTCGAACACTGTATCTTCAACATTGAGGTTCACTCGTGCTGACCACGTTCTTCTCCTCGAGGAATAACACTTCCCGTATCTCGCAGTCGCTGAACGCACTGTTGGATTGTATTTGCATATGGGGGGGTGACGTTGTGGCCATCGTTTCCGGTACAACCTAGTCGCCGCGAGCTCATTTTCTCCAGCTGCACCATACACTAACACCATATCGACACATTCGGAAATAGTAAATGCATTGTTTTCTCGGTTCATTGTAAAACTAGTTTGTGTATAAACTAAAAAATTAAGCAAAATAAGAAATAAGAATCTCGTTTTTAATGTAATCGGTACGCTATTCTTACTGTTTACTTCTTTATAAAAATTACACTGTCACTATTGTGGAATTGCAAAATAAAAACTTTTGTCTGGAATCTTTCACTTTTTAACACTGATGGATCGATGGACGATGCTTAATATTTAATAATTAAGTGAATAATGAATTCAATACAAATATAAAATCAGTTGACTGCACAAATTTTTTGGCAATGTAAACTAACCTTCTTTTATTATTACTAGTATTAGATTATACCGACTTAAATTATAAGGTTGCATCTCGGGTCACATAAAAACATTTCCAAAGTTTTTAATAAAAAACACAGGGTCGGCCTTCATTTTCGTTGAATAAATGGACTCTAATTTACAAAAAAAAAAAAACGCCAAGATAGAACTTTTTCGTATAAGACTTTTCTATTACAAATATCATCAGCAAGCTGTAGTTTAATTTTTATAGATTATACATGACACACCCTGTAGTTATCAACCAGTACAGTGCCGTGCGCAAAAGGATGTCACCGTTTCTTTGACCCTTACAATAACGCGACTTGACACGCATACTTGACAACATACAAAATACCTTCATCGTGAATAAAATTGGTCTGAAATTTGGAAAAAAATTAATTTAGTTAAAGTTAATCCTGTTCCTATTCTCGCATACCTACTTGAATATCTAAATTTGGATTTACACACCTCAAACATTAATTTTCTCCACTATTTCAGGTTGAACTTCTGAAAAATAGCCTCTCCAGAACTAGGGTGAAAGTTTCCCAGGCACTGGAAAGCATGGTGCAACATGTAGAGATTTACATGGAATACGACCCTTTAATAACACCAACCCAACCCTCTAATCCCTGGGTCAGCGAAGACCTGACCTACTGGCAGCTCAACAGTCCCCTGTAAGTCCTTTTTTTATTCCTCATATGAGCATTTTCGATAAGTAGTTGACACGTAGCTCTATCGTGGTACTGAACGGACGTAAATGGTTGTCTTTTTAACCTAATAACAGCTTTTTTAGAGAAATAGATAAAATTTAATCTATTAATAGTCATTCCTTTATCTATTATACCAGATTTGCAAACGTGAAGGCCAGTCTAGGACGGAATGACAGTCATTTACGCTTTCTTGTAGTTTCACTTTCTACACGGATTATATTTTTTGTAACTTAAGGCCATCGTGAACCATCTTGATTTAATTATTTAACAAAAAGAATTTAAGAAATTAGGAGTTAGCATGATGAGAATAACGCAAGATGTAACTTTCAAAGCTGAAATTATTCCCAAGAGCTCCGTGATTCATAAGATATTATGAATATATAAGAAATAATCTTTGATCAATGTTCGTTAAAAAATTTTACGTCGAAATTTGTGACAAAAACGACATTCTACAACAATTCGCTGATGAAGCTCCTCCAGTGAGTTCGGTCGTGTCCCCATAGAAAAAGGTCTAATAGCGTTAGATGTGGCGATCTGGGAGACCACTCAGTTGAACCTCTGCGTCCTATTCAGTGATTTGAAATTCTGATTAAGAGAATCACGCACAGTTACGGCATAATGTGGTGGAGCACCATTCTGCTAAAACCATCCTCTTTAGCAAAGCGTTATCATTTTCCAATACTTCCACAATCATCGGGTAGATAATCGTTTCCAGTAAGAAAGTCAGAAAGGTAGAATGAAGTTTTTATATTGACAGATAAACGAAAAATTAAAACAAATTTTCATTGATATATTAAGTGATGATTTTATTGACATATTCAAACCAAAATTTAAAAAGTCGTATGTCGTTGTAAGCAAAATTGAAAAAGCTTTAAAATGAAGTGTCACTCAACATATGGTGTCATTTAAAGTTTAAGGGTATTTTATGCCCCTGCGTAAGGGGTAATTTCCAAGACACCAAAACTTACGCCATCATTTGTCCCCCTTGAAAAGAAAATCGACGTGTGTCAGGTTTACTTTGTTTTTTTTAATTCGGATATTTTCCAGATGGGACGTTTTAATTGAAACACCCTGTATAATACATTTTTATTATTACAATATTTTACCGCTGAAACTAAAACATTATTAACTCTTGCACTATACCTACAAAATATTTTTTATAAATCAGAAAACTACGAAATATGAAAAGCATTTTTGTCACAAATATCGACTGAAATATGTTAATGTTGAAATATTATTGATGCATTACAATCTGTTTCTCTTAAATGCACAGTTTACTTACATTTAATATACCACAATTAAGTTTAGCTGTATGTTTTAGTAGCCGCATCAACACAGATTAATTACTACAGCAAGAAATTTAGACAGATCACTGTTTTATACAACTTTTTTGCTGGAGCAAGTGTATTTTCACTCTCAACTGGTACATCTTTTTTTAGTGTCTTAAATTTTTGATTTCTGTTTTTATAAGAGGAGTCAGTTCTGAAAGTTTGTCGCAATGTCGTTTCACACCATGTAATTGTTCTATAAAATACCTATTTAAAATGCAGCCTATTGAATAATAATATACCGTTCCCCTTTCTCGTATAAGCCTAATATTTCTTAACTAATCCTAGCGATTGGAATAAGGCGTAGAGATATTATTCATAAAGAATATTAGAAAAATCAATTTGACAAGCGTCGCGATACTATTTGGAAAGCCAAACTCAAAATCGTTGATTAAAAACTTATTTTCTGTTAGAAATTCTATATCTAAGCAAGGAAAGTCGACGGTTTTACGAATATTTTTTAAGGAGGTTTTTCTGAGCAGCTTGATGGTGCAATTCCTTTATTTATAGCCCTTGAGAAGGTTATTCGGAAAATTGTTTCACATAAATTAATACATTTCATTGTTGGTATTTGAGTTTCTCCAGACTTTCCGTCGCCCGCTGTAACTGTAACATTTCGTTTATCAACAGGGACGACTGTCTGGAGTCGTTTTTTATAGGCGTATGTAAATACAGGTCACTTTTAAGCCTTTTCATGTTTATCTGGTCAAACTAGACAGTGTTAAATCAAAATATACGGTTTAATGTTCTTAACTTCTAATTAAATCCAAATAATAATAATAATAATAACAGTGTGTAAGGAATGTGTTAAAAAGATATATTTCATAAAGTCATTGCCACATTTATTGGCTTCACAAATAACAGTTTCTTTCAAGAAATTAATTTTTAATTTAGTGTTTTTTAATAACATTTTATATACGATCGTGTGATTGAATTCATTTAAAGATTCTATCGGTTAGAACGTCAGTGTCAACATCTTTTTTAACAAAGAAGAATTTTAACTTGTTTTTCAGCTATTAGTAAAGCTTTCACTATGCAATATTCTGTCTTGCGGTTTTATATGCTTTGTCCTTTTTGAAAAATTAGAAAGAAAGACATTTTCCGTAAAATTCTTCACTTCTTTCGAAACACCAATCGTTTGAATTGTTTACCATTTTATATTGTTTTCGAGACTTTTCAGGTGCTAGAGTTTGATACTCAAATAATATTAGGCAAAAATTTACCTTTTTAACGAGAATTTGCAAGATCGAAGATGAAATGTTGTAAGATGCATGATGAATAAAAAGTCTATTTGATGTTAGTACAATAGAAAATAACTTTTTAGACTTGTTCCAATTTAGAGAATTCATATAAAATGCATAGAGTTCTTTTTTAATTTTTTACCATTTGTAATATTTCTAAATTTTAGAAGGGTCTTCTGAAATTTTAAGAAGTTTCCATTCATATAAAGTATTCAGTGCCTCACAAAAACTTAAATTACTATTACCCTTGTCTATTATTTATTAAGTGAATCACATATAATATGAAAATCAAAACTGCGATGTTGTCGGATGTTCAGTTTTTCTTCAGGTCTTGGATATTTTGCTTTGTATTTTTCAATATATAGAAAATATGTACAGGGTGATCGATTTAACTGGAGAAATGAGTTTTTCTGGTAAACGGCTGAGAGAAACAAATTATTTTAGAAATTAACCATTTCTGATTACTTTTACTTGAAGGTAAGGACAAAATACAGAAATATCTTTACGACGCTAAGCTTCGCGGTGCTTCAAAAAATTTTTTCCAGCAACATACATTTTTTAATATGTCACGATAAAGATCCCTTAATTTTGAATATTTTTCCTATAAAACAATTTTTTATGTTCCCATTATTTAAAAAGTTGTCGATTCCCAAGTTGTACTTTGTTAATAAGACACCATCATATAACTATATAAACTTATTTAATGACACTAAAATTTAAAAGCTTTGCTGTAATTCTCCAATGCAACTAAACAGTGAAAAACAATTGCCAAATTTTTATCTGTTGTGATAGTTTTTGCCACACATTTCTATAATAAATGTAGTAAATTCTATTCGTTGAACTTTATTATTTTTTTGAATAAATGCAAGCAGGCTAGGTAAAAAACAGTATTTGTTTTCATATAACATATACTCAATGAGAAGTGTCAGAATTTCGAAAATTAATTTTTGAAGTATTGTGATCGTGCATTAGTAGTAGTTACTGAAAAGTAGCAGTAATAAAATGTTTTCCATGACGAAAAAGTGGATATGCTGTTAATTTTCGGAGAAGCCCATAAAAATGCATTACGGGCAAAAAGATTATACGCACTGAGATATCCCGAAAGAAATCTTCCAAATCATCAAATATTTAGCAAATTGAAAAATGTTCTCCGTCAGAATAAGAAATCATTTTTAGTTAACAGGGTGAGACAAAAAACAGTACCCGCTGACGAAAATGTGGCAGTTATAATAAACTACATATACATAACTACATAAGATCATCCTGAAGCACCGATTAGAAAGGCTTCGAGAGAGTTAAATTTGACATATAATGCAATTCAAAGAGTTTTAAAAATTAACAAATTTCACGATTATAAAGTACATAGTGTGCTAGAGTTAAATCCTGGAGATTTTGAACGGCGAAAAAATTTTATTTCTCAGTTCTTAGTTGCATTAGATGATGATCCTAATTTGTATAACCACATTTTGTGGACAGGCGAAAGTCATTTTATTAGTCATGGCATTCCATTTTATGCTGGTGTCTTAACGGGACAAAGGTATTGCAATTTTCTTGCAAATGAAATTCCTATTATAGAAAATGTGCCACTTCAAATTAGGAGACACATGTGGTTTCAACTGGACGGAGCGCCTTACCAATAATGCTGCAGTTGTTCAAAACTATTTAAATTTGCACTTGAAAATAAGTGGATAGGTACTACTTAATGGCACTTTACAATTTGCTCCGAGAGCCCCATATTTCTCTTGATTTCTTCTTGTGGGGAGCCCTAAAAATATTGTGTATAAAACTAAAACAAACAGTATTGATCATTTGAAGCAGAAAATCACTGCCGCTTGTGCTGAAATACGTGGCAATATTTTAAAAAAAGTAACGTCTAGTGAACTAAGAAAACGTGATGAATTGTATTTAAATAATAATGGTGCTAACATTGAACACCCATTAAAATTGTGTTTATTTACTTTCATGTTTATTTGTTTCAGTTGATATTCCTTTTCTATTTACGTATTTCAGTTGATATTCTTTATACTGTTGTGGTCTCCCTTATATGATAGGTGGGTTTGTAATTCTTACAAATTAATGTAATTGTTCTATACACAGTTGTGTTATTAAATTGTTTTTAGGGAATACGTTTTTTATTGTAAATAGAACCATAGTTATTGATATATTGAACCAGCAAGAGCATCGACAAAAGAGCTATATCGCTGACTACGTCGTTGCAATAATAATTATGAGATAGAGAAATTCACTAGAGAATTGCCCATAACTTTTTAAATAATGGGAACATAAAAAAATGTTGTATAGGAAAAATATTCAAAATTAAGGGATCTTTATCGTGACATATTAAAAAGTGTATGTTGCTGGAAAAAAAATTTTTGAAGCGCCGCGACACCTAGTGTAAAGATAATTTCTGTATTTCTGCCCTAACTTCTAGTCAAAGTAAGCAAAAATGAAATAGTTTCTAAAATAATTTATTTTTCTCGGCCGTTTCTTAGAACAACTCATTTCTTCGGTTAAATCGATTACCCTGTACTTCCTTATTATACAGGGATGGCCAGAAGGCGGAATAAAATTCATATCTTTTGAATGAAGTTAATTTTTTTTAAACTCCGAAACACGTTAACTGATTTTAATTTTTTTCCCATCTTTCGGTTATATAATACTTAATTTTTCTTCAACCCCCTAACCCCCAGCTACCCCTACTTTTTTTTCCAATGGAAACATAAGGCATGATAAGGCGTTGAAAAGCTTATAGAAAACTGAATCCAGCTATACCAAATAAACAAGTTTTTTTTCATTTAGAAATTGAAACAACTAGATAATTTACAAAAATAAACTCAATGTCGCAAATGCTGAAAATGTCCTCCATTCACTATTTGGCATTCTCCAAGACGATAGTAAAAGCTGTCCACAGCATTCTGAATGACTTCAGCTGGTAAATTATGCATCTCCGCCCTAATCTTGTTCTTTAAATTCTCAATATTATCCGGTCTGTCCTGGTAGACTCTTTCTTTCAAATATCCCCAAAGAAAATAATCCAGGGGTGTTAAGTCGGGGGATCTTGGCGGCCATTCAACTGTACCCCGTCTACCAATCCAGCGATTTGGAAACATTTCATCTAAGTATCTTCGAACATCAATACCAAAATGTGGGGGAGCGCCATCTTGTTGGAACCAAATTCTTTCATTCGGTATATCTGGATCAATTTCATGAGGGAAAATCACAGCTAGAGCAGGTATCAGGTCAAATGTTAGGAAATCCAGGTAGCGTGCGGCAGTAAGATTTTCTTCAAAAAAGAATGGGCCCAAGATTCTGTTGTTGATGATACCTGCCCATACATTAACTTTTTGTGGATGCTGCGTATGCGATTCGCATGTCCAGTGTGGATTTTCCTGGGACCAAAAGCGATAGTTGTGCCTGTTAACCACTCCATTTAAATAAAACGTAGCTTCATCCGAAAAAAGTACGTCTCGTTGAAAACCATTATTGTCGTCACACCGTCTCATCATTTCCTCACAAAATTGTAATCGCCTATCATAATCGTCTTCCAAAAGCTCTTGGACAAGACATACCTTATAGGGGTGGTATTTCTCTTGTTTCAGAAACATTCGAATTGCAGTTCGAGAAGCATCGTGATTGCGGGCCAATGAAACAGTTGAAGTATGAGGATTTTCAACAAGTTCTAATGCAATGTCTAATTTCTTTTCTTCATTCAAAGCACGTGCCCGTCCAGTTTTGGGCAAAGTCTGTACTGTACCGTGTTCCTCAAATTTGTGAAATATTTTACTAACTGTCCCTTGCGAGATTTGGTTTTCGGGATATTTCGCATTAAATAAATCGCATACTTCAGCCTGACTTCTTATTTTGTGTCCACATCCAAGCAATATCAAGATTTCGATGCGTTGCCTTTCCGACAATACCATTGCAATTCAGTAAATAACTTGATTTTGACACAATAGTAACGTTTCGAACTCCAATTTACAACTAAAGCGAAAATTTAACCAGAAAGCCTGACAAGTAAGTGGTGCCAAAAACACGCAACATAAAAAATATATCTTTTTTATTCTATATATTTAGCAATTTAAAATTCTTTATTTTATTCTGCGCAAATTCATGGAGGTTAACACTGAAGATAATTAAATTTTATTTCACTTGTTAAGTAGGTGTTTTATACAACCCTAAAAACCTTGCTATTGGAAAAATAAAACTTGTTTGTTTGGTATGGATGGATTCGGTTTTCTATAAGCTTTTCAACGAGTCCCCTCATGCCTTATGTTTCCATTTGAAAAAAAAGTATGGGTAGCTGGATGTTAGGGGGTTGAAGAAAAATTAATTATTATATAACCGAAAGATGGGAGAAAATCAAAATCAGTTAACGTGTTTCGGCGTTTTAAAAAAAATTTACTCATTCAAAAAATATGAATTTTATTCCGTACTTCTGGCCATCGCCGTAGATATAGGGTGTCCCAAAAGTAACGCAGGATTTGAATTGTGTGCCATTCTCATTCCGAAGGGTAACATTGTGTAGGGTCATACGACGGACGGACGAGCAAGTGAAGATTCTGAAAATTCATTACAAGTACGCAGAGTGTGTAGCTGAAACCATGCGTAAATTACGTGGAATTTTCGGTAGAAGACACGACCCGACTGAAACAACTGTGCGAAGATTAGTTGCCAAATTTGAAAAAGAAGATTCGGTTACAGGCAATAAAAAAACAAACTGACCTGATACTGGTCGTTCAACCGAAAATATTGCTACGTGAGTAGATGTTAACAAAGGATCTGCGTCTGCATCCATTCAAGATTCAGCTAACCCAGACGACCATCTAATGCGTCACTGTCGAATTTGGGGTCGAGACAATCCTCGGGTCATTCAAGAACGACCACTGCGTACCAAAGAGAGACAGTGTGGTGTGGATTTTACGCTGGTGGGATGACTGGTCCGTTCTTTTTTGAAAATGAAGCTGGAAACGCAGTGACCATAAATGGAGAATGATATTGAGAGATGCTATTGAACTTTTTGTGGCCTCATTTTAATGGCATGGATTTGGATGACATGTCGTTCCAACAGGATGATATCCCCTTCCATACGGCATGTAAAACTATTCACTTACGGCAAAAATTTAATGGACGACTAATCTCTCATAAGAGTGACATGACTTGGCCACCAAGATTATGCGACCTTACGCCATGCGACTTTTTTCTGTGGGGATTCGTAAAGTCCAAAGTTTATTCTGCTCAAATGGATACCATTTCTGAATGAAAGGCAGCAATTAGGAGAGTTATCAACGAAATTCAGCCGCAGATATGCGAAAGCGTGATACAGAATTTTCTTAAAAGTCGCGGAGGTCATATGTCCGATATCCTCTTTCATATTTAATGGCAATGTCTACCCTTTAAAAACATTTAAAAACTTTGCCAACTTTTTAATTAATGAAATCTTCTTTCCTCATTAAATCCTGGATTTCTTTTGGGTCATCCTCTATTTTCCATAGAAAATGTAAAACTTAGGATTGAGTTGGTAATATACAGTATGTCCGCGAATTGAGTTTACAAGAGGACAAATTGACCGAAAACTGAAAGATAATAATAAGAATGCCTTTTTTCGTATCTTTCACTTTTTGGTCCTTTTGTGCTCTTGTAAACTCAATCCGCGGACATACTGTACATATACAGGGTGTCCGAAAATTATGCGTCAAGACTTCAGGAGGTGATTCCTCACAAAAAATTAGGGTCTCAAAGTCCTATAACAATTTTTCGAAAACTCAATATTAACGGAGATACAGCGTTAAAAAAAAATTTTTTAGTTTTTCTTAGATAACTTTTTTATTTGTGATTTGATTTTTTCCAAGTCTTTTCTATGTATTACTAGTGCCCTTGTAGATTTATGTTCCAAATATGATGCAAATATTCCAGTGCCCAAGGTCCTTACCTGACCTTAATCTTCGATCCATGGCCCACAACTTTTTTGTTTTCACCGCTTTATAAATTTTAACATCACCATGTTAAAGAGTATCGAAAATTGTTTAAAAAAGTATCTCTTGTTATGATACAATAAAATGAACCGTTTCTGAAAAAAACGACTTCAAACATTTTCATGCGTTAACGCTGCTTTAAACTGATTTTTAAGATTTACAAAGGAGGCTTTGAAAACAATAACTTAATGTTGCCTTAGCTATTTTTGACAGATAATATTTATGTGAATTATTCTGTTGATCATTTGTGTGTAATAAGTATCGTGATTAAAACTGATAAAAAACGTTTGTATCGAGATGCATTTCCAAATAGAAGAATTCCACAACCGCAGTTGTTCAATACTGTCCATCAGAAATTAGGTGAGTTTGGCTCTTTTAAGACGAGGCGGTTTGATGTCGGTCGCCCAAGACGAACTCGAAATCCTGGGGCTGAAGTTCGTGTTCTGGATGTGATTGATAATAATCCTGATATTCTCAAAAGCTCAGTCCATGAAATTTTGCAGGAACAACTTCTGCATCCATTCCACTATCAAAAGATCCAAGCCCTACTTCTTAGAGATCCGATTGCACGACTGAATTTTTGCAGGACAATTACAAATCTCCATGATGGCAACAGATATTTCATCAATTCAATTCTTTTCATGGATGAAGCTGGATTCGGGCATGGTGGTGTAATAAATCTACATAATAAACATTATTGGTGTGACGAGAATCCTCATTTAGTAGTGGAATGTGGGTTCTAGAATAAATTTTCTGTGAATGTATGGGCTGGAATCGTGGGAGATCATTTAGTTGAGCCACATTTCTTTCCTCAAAGGCTTGGTGGTGAGGTATACCTACACTTTTTACAAAATGATCTGCCAGTTTTGTTGGAAAACGTTCCTATTGGAGTGCGACGTGTAATGTGGCTACTGCATGACGGTGCACCGCCTCATTACAGTTTAACGGTGAGAGAGCACAATGAAATTTGCCCTGAGAGGAAGATAGGGCGTGGTGGATTCATAGAGTGGGCTGCCAGATCGCCCGACTTGAACCCGATCGACTTTTTCCTTTGGGGCTATGTTAAGCCACTGGTATACAGAAGGCCTGTTAATAACGTGGAAGAGCTGACGCAACGAATTATTGACAGTTTTGCAATAATAAGAGCAAAAGAGGGCATATTCTTCAGAGTTCGTCGCAAATTTCTGAGAAGAATGAATTTGTGTGTCGAAATGGAAGGACAGCATTTCGAGAACTTACTATAAGAGCATAGACTAAATAAAAATGTTAGTTAATAATTTAGTTAGTGAATAAATTTTGTATTGATGAGTTGAAACTGTCAATATCAGTTTAAACCAGCGTTAACACATGAAAATGTTTGAAGTCGTTTTTTTCAGAAACGGTTCATTTTATTGGATCGCAACAAGAGATACTTTTTTAAATAATTTTTGATAATCTTTAACATGGTGCTGTTCAAATTTATAAAGCGGTGAAAACAAAAAAGTTGTGGGCCATAGATCGAAGATTAAGGTCAGGTTAGGCCGTTTGGCACTGGAGTATTTGCATCATATTGGGAACATAAATCTACAAGGGCACCAGTAATACATAGGAAAAATTTGGAAAAAATAAAATCACAAATAAAAAAGTTATCTAAGAAAAACTAAAAAAAAAATTTTTTTTGACACCCTGTTTCTCCGTTAATATCGTGTTTTCGAAAAATTGTTATAGGACTTTGTGACCCTAATTTTTGTGAGGAATCACCTCCTAAAGTATTGACGCATAATTTCCGGACACCCTGTATATTATTATTAAAATATAAAAGCCATAAATACTAACTATAAATATAGTTGTTTTTTTAATAGGTTTTAAGCAAAGTCTACAAAATAAATTTTAAAACCAACTGCAATTATAAACATCCAAAGACATAACTTATATTCTAGAATACATTGACGTTTTACCAAACTGTTTCAAATAACCTTTTCCTATAGTTAGTTAAAAGAAAAAGCAATAATACAGCACTCTAATTAATTTTAATAAAGTAAACTTGCCCCTTGTACAGTACCTTACCTCGTTGCTAAAAAATTCTGTTCTTGTCAACAGACTTAAACTAAACAATGTCTAAACTATAACGAATTAAAAATCCTTCATACCTTAGATGAATAAATTAAATTAAATAGTTTTACGTAGGTTGTATGGGTTATATGTACCTACATATAAATGTTTTATAGGATGATATTAAGAGAGGGATAGTGGGAATATAAACCATATTTTACTCATCCTACATACATCAGAGTCTTATAAAACGCAATTAAAATAAAAAAAAACAAAATGAAAATTATCAGAACGACAGCAATAGAAACACTGTAAATAATACACATTAATAATCGTAAAAATTTATAGTCAATCTCAGAATTTTTGTCCATAATCAATAATTTTAGTATTACTCCCTATTTTGGATTATAAATTTAAAAAATACTGAAATTTTCAATTCCTTTAGCAATAAAATCATCCTATGAAATATTTTAAGGTATATCCCAGACTCCTCACTATTAAAAAAGCATGAGTGGCATGCCTCTAGTGAAGATATACAATGTTTGCATCCTGGTAATATGTGCGTAATTTTTTTGCAGCGAGGTAATGATGCATCGTTTCAGGAAAACTTTTGAAGTTATGGTAAAAAGGCAAGTATTAACTTTATTTTCGTGGATGACTGTATTAGCTGTGCATATACGTAAAAATAGTGCAGGTCGCAGTAGATCTAGAATATAAAAAAGATTCAGTACATTCTTAAAAGCAACTATAAAACTTTCTTTTACTAACGCATGAAATAAAATTCTATTTGCACGAGAAAATTTGTATAGGAAGTACTCTGCATCATCTATCTATGTATAAGAATACTAGAAAGCACACAAACCCGGTATATGTAATATACCGGGTGTCCCGAATGTAACCTACAATATTTTACCAGCGCATTCTACGACTATGAGAAAAAGTTTATATGAACATAGTATAGAAATACCTCCAAGGGAGGCTACAGTCCTTTAAGGATGAGTCCCTTAAAATTTGCAGAACAAAATTAAGAGGTAATTTATTACTGTCTTATTTCGAATCTAATGGTAAAAAAATAAGCCTAAATTTTAGGCAGAAGCGACTAGAGAAATTGAGAGCAAATATTTTTCGTATCCGATTCTTTCAACTCTTTGCGTTAAAAAAAAAATCAAATAATTTTACAAATTGTACAGCATTTCTGTAGGTTCCATCACTTTGAAATAAAATTGATATATAAATTATGTTTATATATCAATTTTAATTTATTAATCTATTTTTATTTTTTTAATTTTTATTTATTTATTTATCTTGTTATGGACAAAAAAGGATTCTATAACAATAGTCAAATAAACATATAATAACACTTATCTACTAAAAATAATTTCAGTTTTTGTTTAACTTGAGATATTGTAATCTTATCAGTCTTGAGTTCACTCGGTAAATGGTTATATATATCTTAAATCCCAAACAATCTGGTGAATTAGTTGTTATGGTATATTTTACAAAAGGAATTCGGATATCATAGCATTGTCTGGTATTGACTGTATGTATATCATTATTGAGAATTAAAGACTCCTTATAATTACATATATACCTATGTATATTGGTGAGGAAACGGCCATACTCGAGGAACGTGTTCAGGAGATCAAAATATACAAAAAAAGTCATATAAACATGTGTCCGATTCTTAACCGTTACTGGGATATTAATTATTAATAGTAAGCGATTAACCGCGGAAAATAATAGTTAACATTTGTTTTTTGTGGTTGTAACGTTCAGCAGTTATTGTTTCAAATAATATTTGGCATTTGTTTTTTGTGGCTGTCACATCCAGCTGTTATTGTTAGTTAGTTAGTGCTACACACTTCCGCAATGCCGGCGATATTTACACATCAAGAATATGCCGATATGATTTTCATTTATGGATACTGCAACGGGAACGCTAGACGGGCCGTTGCTGAATACCAATACCGCTATCCTAACAGAAGAACCCCTCACAGAAGTGTATTTCAATCAATTTTTGTCACTTCCCGCGAAACCGGCATGTTTCCCAGTGCAAGAATCACATCGGAACGAGAAAATGGTCTTGATGTGCGTGTAGAAGAAGAGATTCTTGATGTTGCACAACGTAGTCCAGGTGTAAGTTCAAGGCGCATTGCAAGTCGCCTTCAAATTAATCAGACAGCAGTATGGACGACTCTTCGCAGGAATGGGCTGCACCCTTTCCATATTCAGCGGGTCCAAAATCTTCAGAATGGTGACTATGCCCTAAGGTTGCAATTTTGCAATTGGGTAAATCAAAATCCTAGGCTATACCGTTACATTTTGTTTACGGATGAAGCCCAATTCACACGCGATGGAATTAACAATCATCATAATGAACATCGATGGTCAGATGAAAATCCCCATGCCACGGTTGAAAGTAACTTTCAGCATCGGTTTAGTATTAATGTATGGTGCGGAATGATCAACAATCAACTCTTGGGCCCGATTGTGTTAGATGGTCGTTTGACAGCGGACATTTATCTACAATTTTTGCAAAATCGTTTAACAGATCTACTGGAT
>NW_019416480.1:31471-46253 GCF_000390285.2 Anoplophora glabripennis | reverse complement strand
TACAGACATTTCAAAAATAAATAGTGATATAATAATATATACAATTTATAGCAAGAGTTTTCAGAGAATAACATGCATGTAAAAAGCTTCACCAAAATTCAGAAAGCATTAAGATGGATCAGAATGCTTTAAAATATAGGAAATATGTTAAACTAGTTTCAGAATATACTTACACAGATTTTTCAAATTCGCTGTAAATTACGTTAAAATATATTGAAATATCTTGAAAAATGCATAAAAAATAAAGTACATCAAAATCGGTTTAAAAATACTTCGAACACTAAAAACTTCTAAATATCTCAGAAACTTCTAAATGCGTCCAAATATCCAGAAAATTTCAAGGTACTTACAACTATTTCGAGATACGTTTGAAAAGGCTATTACATCAAAATACCTTAAATTACTTCGAAAACATCTAAATACGTAGAAACGCTACGAAAACCTAAATACGTCGTAGTTCCTAGAAAACTTCAAGAACTTTGAAATGTTTAGAATTATATTGAAAACCTTCGAAACAACTATCACTTAAAATGCATCAAAATCCTTCGAAAACCATTAAATACTTGGAAATCTTCAAAAACTTCGCAGTATTTAGAATCCCAAAAATCTTTGAAAACCCTACCACATCGAAATGCCTCAAAAACTTTCGAAATACCTATCACATCAAAATACTTTGAAATCCTTCTAAAAATCTTTAAAACCTCTAAATACATCGAAATTCTCCGAAAACCTTGAAAACTTCAAAATGTTTAGAATTATATTAAAATCCTCAAAAATCTTATATAAACACATATAACATTAAATTACCCCAAAATCCTTCGAAAACCTTTAAACCATACTACTTCGAAAATCCAAATACGGCGAAATACTTCGAAACATCCAAAAACTTGGAAATAGAATTGCATTGAAAAACCTTCGAAAATCCTGTCAAATGCCTCTTTGGAAATCTCAAAATATTTTGAAAACTTCAAAACATTTCGAGAAAAAGATATTATTACATCGAAATACCTTGAAATCTTTCGAGAACCTCTAAATACGTTGACAAAACTATTAAACTACTTCAATAACACCGAAATACCTAGAAAATTTCGAAAAACTGGTAGTATAGAAGTTTGATCCTCATACATCATCATTTCCCCTCTTTAATATCATTTTGACGGATAATAAAACATTGCAGTATTATTATTAGTTCGTAAAAGGAAATGGTCCAATTCAAAATAGTTTTTAATTTCTCTGTCTTACAAAATATGATGGGCGGAGCACACACAACCAATTTTTACTGTAATAAGTGCAAAAATAAAGTAGTTACATTTGTGAAATTTGTGACTTGTGGTAGCTGTTACCATCCCAGTTATTCCAAACATTCAAAATTTGTAATTATTGACAAGCAGCTTATCAGATGTTATGAGAAAACTATAGACAGCGATACAGATGATGTATCTGACATAGGATTCTTTGACGCCATGGACAGCATAGCATCAACAATGGACAATAAGGTAGACGTTCATAAATATATAATAACTAAACAAAAGAATATGTTAATTTTCGAATTAAAAGATAAAATAAAATTACTGAACACACAACTTGATTCATTGTCGTTGAAAAATCGTAGGCAAACACCACCAGTGTAAAGACAGAAATTTTTAAGTACACAAAACCAACAGCAGAATGATAAGAATGTGCGAGATTCTAGATCGATGACATCGGACATAGTACGACCGGTTAACGATAAAAAGGAAATATCTGTTCAAGATATAAGTCAGGCCATTGATGAAGCCAAAAAGCATATAAATATTCCATCCTTAATTAACTCTGACAATAGCAATACTGTTGTAATTAAAGTTAAAAGTAATCAAAACTGGCAGCAAGTTTCAACCAAGGGATTTAACAAGCGGAGTCGGAAACTAATTGTTGGTGACTTCTCTGGACCCGCTACAGTAGAGGGTGTTGATTTAAAGTTGATATTTCTAAAACAAATTATGATAAAGCAATGAATGTCTCGATGTGACCTAACAGAGCTTGCGTTCGCCCTTTCTTCCGCCGAAAAAATGGGTCACAAAACAATGGCTAGCGCAAGTTCCCTTTAATAGTTCAGGTCGCAAATCAATCCATTATTATTATTATTATTATTAAAGTTATTCAACTAACTGCCTTTTCGGTCGCAAATAAAATGGATAAGTTGGAACTCATAGTAACTGAAGAAGACGCAAATGTAATTAGTGTTGTCGAACATTGATGTTGCACAAATGAAATGAGTTATATGGCTATTCCAGGATATACTTTGGTGACAANTCTTATATATAGACCTATCACATCAAATTACGCCAAAATTTACCTCGGAAATAGAATTGCATTGAAAAACCTTCGAAAAACCTGTCAAATCTCGAAATATTTTGAAAAATTTCGATAAAAAGAAATTAGAATCAATCGAAATACTTTAAAAATCTTTGAAAATCGAAAAAATCATCGAAATACCTCGAAATCTTTCGAAAACCTCTAAATAGTTCGTATAAGGAAATAGTCCAATTCGAAATAGTTTTTAATTTCATGGTCTTAATATGGTGGGCGTCGCACACAACCAATTTTTACCGTAATAAGTGCAAAAATTAAGCAGTTACATTTGTGAAATTTGTGACATGTGATAGCTGTTACCATCCCAGTTATGCCAAACATTCAAAATTTGGTAATTATTGACAAGCAGCTTATCAGCTGTAAGAATACTATAGACAGCGATACAGATGATGTATCTGATACCGGATTCTTTAACGCCATGGACAGCATAGCATCAGAACTGGACAATACGCTAGAAGTTAATATTTGTAAATACATAATAATTAAAAAAAAGGATGTTAATTTTCGAATTAAAAGATAAAATAAAATTACTGAACACACAACTTGATTCATTGTCGTTGAAAAATCATAGGCAAACACCCACCAGTGTAAAGACAGAAATTTTTAAGTATGTAAAAATAGCAGGAGAATGATAAGAACGTGCGAGATTTTAGACCGATGACATCGGACATAGTACGACCGGTTAACGATAAAAAAATATCTGTTCGAGATGTAAGTCAGGCCATTGATGAAGCCAAAAAGCATATAAATGTTCCATCCTTAATTGACTCTGACAAAAGCAATACTGTTGTAATTAAAGTTAAAAAGTAATCAAAACTGGCAGCAAGTTTCATCCAAGGGATTTAACAAGCGGAGTCGGAAGCTGATTGTTGGTGACTTCTCTGGACCCGCTACAGTGGAGGGTGTTGAAAGGCCTATTGCTTCGCATGTTTCTGATCCGAAGCCGAATACATTTACTCATCATTTAAAGTCGATATTTCTAAAACAAATTATGATAAAGCAATGAATGTCTCGATGTGGCCTAACAGAGCTTGCGTTCGCCCTTTCTTCCGCCGAAAAAATGGGTCACAAAACAATGGCTAGCGCAAGTTCCCTTTAATAGTTCAGGTCGCAAATCAATCCATTATTATTATTATTATTATCTTTAAAGTTATTCAACTAACTGCCTTTTCGGTCGCAAATAAAATGGATAAGTTGGAACTCATAGTAACTGAAGAAGACGCAAATGTAATTAGTGTTGTCGAACATTGATGTTGCACAGATGAAATGAGTTCTATGGCTATTCCAGGATATACTTTGGTGACAAGTTTTTGTCTTTCAACCTGTCAACATGGTGGATCGGCAATCTACGTCACTAATAAAGTCGATGCACAAACTATTGGCATCGAGAACTTCTGTGTCGAAATGTATGTCTAATTTTTACGAAGCGCATTTTAGTGATCATAGAGTTCTAACTTCAAAATATCAAATTCCAGTTAACAATCTCGAAATCAATAGGCAACCTATTTATGGACAATTGAGAGACCTCTCTGAAAGTAACGTTAATAACTTGCTTACAGTTGTATCAACGCTGCAGTTTAATGAAATATATACGGATGATACTGAACTAGGACTTACTAATTTTATGGATATTATATCTTATGCAATATACTCAGTCGAAATGGGTAACGCATGAAGACAAACTAGGAAAATGCACTATAGATTCTTAAAAGAAACTACATTGAACTCATAATACGCTCATAGCTACATCAAATAACTATATGGAATCTTGTTAATAGAGATACAGGCAAGAATAGGAATAGAAGAAAGAATATCACTCTAAATGTAGATGGTAACCTTTTGCTCAAACTCTTATCAGCTAGATAACGTCAATAGTTACAGAAAAAACGTTGCAGTCATTCTGGTGATAGTACTACCGATGTAATGTTATAACACTTTTTTCTTTATACCTGTTGTTGGATAGATTCAGTGATTTGAAAAATAAAATTACAACATTTACAAATCCTTTATCAGTAAGGTTGGTTGAAAGAATCTGATCATATTGCTTTTTTAATTAATCTCGCTGTAAGCAATGGTCACTTTCCAAAAGTCCTAAAAAAAACCATCAATAGTTCCCATTTATAAAAATAATGATCCCGGTGATATTGCAAACTATAGACCTATATCTTTGCTGAGCGTGATTTCCAAAATACATGAACGGGTAGTCTTCAACAGAGTTTTCGTTTTTATTGATAAATATAACATAAATGTCATGGCTTTCGAATAGGTAAATCGACCCAATCAGCCGCATGTAATTTTACTGAACAAATTTATAAATTGGTGGATAAAGGGCATGCATGTTGCCTGTATTTTCTTTGATTTGACGCGTGCATTTGACTGTCTCAATATCTCATTTGTTGAAAGTAAGCTATATTATATGGGTTTTAGAGGGATATTCTTAAATTGGTTGATCCACTGTCTCAATAATAGCTCCCGGTGTGTTAAAATAAATGAGTGTACTTCCGAAACTAGAAATATTGACTTAGGTGTAAGTACCTCAGGGATCCGTGCTTGGTCCATTAATATTTTTGCTATATGTTAATGATATGGTACAATATTTTGACTCTTCCGCATTAACGTTGTTTGCTGACCATACGTCTCTAGTGATCTCTCTATTGACTGTTTCGTAAAGTGGTGTGAATGCAATAATCTTATTGTTAATATTAAAAAAACAAATGTTCTGTACTTTCGCTCTCTTAGCGCGCCTGATGCTAAGCTGTGCCTACAATTTAATAACTTCATTTTATATTCTTCCGAAAGCACTTGATTATTATCAATTAATGTGGCATGAACATGTGGATGTTCTCAGTAGCACACTCAATAAATCGTTCTACGCGATTTCTCGTCTTAAGAACACTATGTCGCTGTGCGCACTACTGAATGTATACTACAGCTTAGTATACCGTCATATTTCTTATAAGGTTATTCTGTGGGGCAACTCAGTCAGCAGTAATCGAATATTTGTGGCCCAGAAACGGATCCTTAGGAAAATATTTGGCATTAGTTCTCGCGAAACATGCAGAAATTTATTCGCGGAAAACGAAATATTGACGCTTCCCTGCATCTACATCTATAAAATATAAATATATGTTAGAGAGGATATTAGTTACTTCAGTAAAAACTTTCGTCATTATATTCCACGCGGAATAGCGGTTTATTGAGTGTGCTAAAGCATAAAACTACCAAATTTGAAATGCCCGCTATGTACCAGGACATCAAATTTTATAATAAAATTCCACCTTACCATACATCTAAAGATAAGGAAATTTATAATTAAAGAAATGCTACTCATCAAATGTTATTATAGCATTGACGAATATTTAAATGACAATTTGTAATTGGAGATATGTGTATAAATACTAGTCTTGTGTTTGTCTCTGTACATTGACATGTCCTATACATTTTTATGTCTCAACTGATCAATTATTACTATTGTTATTATTATTTAAAACAGGCATTCCTGTAATATAAAGTTGTTAAGCAGTTTCCAATGGGTACGACCAATGAAAATAAAACTTTTGCATATTTTCTGTACAAAAAGCTAATGCAAATTTTTGTCACATCTCAGGCTGAGACGCCCCTGACAAAAATTTGGAAATTATTCTTAACGGGCACAACGGTTTATGCAAACTGGAAAAAGCGTACTCGGGACACTGGAAAAATATTGAGGGATAATGTAAGGAAAAACTGGATAGGCCTGTTTTTGCAAATTTTCCTTTGCGCAATTTTTTTATATGAGATGAAAGCAAATTCACAATAACCTATCTATAAAGAACTCATCCACTTACACACTTAAAAACTTCGTAAAGGGAATAAATTACCGAAATGGCGGAAATTAGTAGTTATATAAAATGAATTTCTGATGATATTTTGAAGCACTATTGTACTACGCCGAATAAAAAAGCGGTTAAGTATTTTTATAATGTTGTATCTTCCTAATTTACGCTCGTTACAGCAGATACGTACGTGTCTATAGCTGGAAAAATTCCAGTAGGACTTACAAACCAGTGTTTATTTGTGATATGTAAATTTGTTTGGTTTAAACGGTATTTCTAGCGCAAGTANACTACAGCTTAGTATACTGTCATATTTCTTATAAGGTTATTCTGTGGGGCAACTCAGTCAGCAGTAATCGAATATTTGTGGCCCAGAAACGGATCCTTAGGAAAATATTTGGCATTAGTTCTCGCGAAACATGCAGAAATTTATTCGCGGAAAACGAAATATTGACGGTTCCCTGCATCTACATCTATAAAATATAAATATATGTTAGAGAGGATATTAGTTACTTCAGTAAAAACTTTCGTCATTATATTCCACGCGGAATAGCGGTTTATTGAGTGTGCTAAAGCATAAAACTACCAAATTTGAAATGCCCGCTATGTACCAGGGCATCAAATTTTATAATAAAATTCCACCTTACCATACATCTAAAGATAAGGAAATTTATAATTAAAGAAATGCTACTCATCAAATGTTATTATAGCATTGACGAATATTTAAATGACAATTTGTAATTGGAGATATGTGTATAAATACTAGTCTTGTGTTTGTCTCTGTACATTGACATGTCCTATACATTTTTATGTCTCAACGGATCAATTATTACTATTGTTATTATTATTTAAAACAGGCATTCCTGTAATATAAAATTGTTAAGCAGTTTCCAATTGGTACGACCAATGAAAATAAAACTTTTGCATATTTTCTGTACAAAAAGCTAACGCAAATTTTTGTCACATCTCAGGCTGAGACGCCCCTGACAAAAATTTGGAAATTATTCTTAACCAGCACAACGGTTTATGCAAATTGGAAAAAGCGTACTCGGGACACTGGAAAAATATTGAGGGATAATGTAAGGAAAAACTGGATAGGCCTGTTTTTGCAAATTTTCTTTTGCGCAATTTTTTAAATGAGATGAGAGCAAATTCACAATAACCTATCTATAAAGAACTCATCCACTTACACACCTAAAAACTTCGTAAAGGGAATAAATTACCGAAATGGCGGAAATTACTAGTTATATAAAATGAATTTCTGATGATATTTTGAAGCACTATTGTACTACGCCGAATAAAAAAGCGGTTAAGTATTTTTATAATGTTGTATCTTCCTAATTTGCGCTCGTTACAGCAGATACGTACGTGTATATAGCTGGAAAAATTCCAGTAGGACTTACAAACCAGTGTTTATTTGTGATATGTAAATTTGTTTGGTTTAAACGGTATTTCTAGCGCAAGTATATATATGTCCAAATTTTCTACCTAAAAATCAGTCGACGCAGTAAACTCTTTAACAGCAGTTATATCTGTTGCTGTAGAGAATAGACATCGTCAGAGGTAAGTTTACAAAATTTTAAACCTTGTTGCATTTATTTCGTAAAAATGTTATTAACAGTTATATGCATATATTTTTTCACCCTGGCATCATTCAGCGGCTGCTTGTGGGCGTGGAAGTAGTTTCATGCATCTCTGTTCTTTTTTTTAAGATCTACTGGGGCGCCACGTAATTTTATTGTATGTTTAAATTATAATAATTACAATATATTTTAAGCAGAGTAAAGTTACTAAAATTACTAAAAGTTATTTCCCAAAGTGAAATGGACAGAAGAGAAAAAAAGTAATTCTGAAACTGAGTGTTTGTTCAGTTATAGAGTTTCTTTTGAAAAAAAAAAAAGGATATAATAATATCCCTGAATACCTGGGAATATCAGGAAAATATCAGAATGCGTAGGTTTAGAAATTTCAGGGAATTTCTCAAATTTTCATAGATTTTTTATAATTGCAAGTGATCTTTATTTACAATGTGCTGCCACTGAACTTTATATTGCTAAAAAGTAAATTCGTTACTATCACTATTTTTCTGACGTCTATTTGTACCTACCACCGTTGTCATATCGAGGGCTAAAAGGCAGTACCTCGTATGTTACAAAATGTAAATTTTACAGGGCGCATTAAAAACTGTTACGTCACAGCAGTGACAGAAACTTTTGTATTTTTCTTTCATTTATACTTATGTTGGAACTTACCAGGCACGCGCATGAAAGAAAATTATTAAAAAATAAATTATTGCAAAAAATAATGCTCCTTACAAGGTCCTGTTTCTAATTTTGTGTAACATACGAGCTAATGTTGCCTTAAGAAAGATATTGTATCCAAAGTAAAACTCAGAATCATTAATATAAAATAAACTTTTATTCATCAGAAGTCAAAATATTAGACAAAAGTACAAAAATATATATTTCTAAATATGGCGAAACTGTTTTTGATCAACTATGTACTTTTTATTAGAAAAAAAAAACAATAAAATGACTATTATTTATAGGGCAATAGGTCGTAAAATGACCAGCAATCCTTTGGTATGACAGCCTTAATCTGCTGAAGATGCTCGAATTTTTTTTTTGTTATGGGCAATTTTGCTTTAAATAGTTTAGGAAATTTGACTGTTGTTATGTCAATTGGTTTTGGGCGACAAGGCAAATCTTGAAACTCATCTTTAAAGTTAATTTTAAACTGAATTTTGCCCTCAGAATATTTTAAAATCCGTAAATCGGTAACTGTAGATCCGTTTAATTTTCCTGGTCTAATTGAGCTGTATTTCATGAGGTCTTTATCACCATAATTTAAAAAAAAAATCAAAGTCCATATTTTTTACATCGTACGGATTCTTAAATCTTGCCTCTCTGGTTATTTTTAAATAGTCACTGGGTAAATAGATTTCCTTACGTTTTAGCGCAGTTTCGATGGTACTGTGTACTGAGTCACACTCCATCTGGGTGTGACCCTTCTCAAGAAATTTTTGGATTATAACTCTTTGATATTTTTCAGAGAGAAATAGCAATGCATTAGACATTATAGCGTTTCTGTTTTGGGCCGTACAACCATCAGAATATATTATAATTGGAATTTTATTATCCTGAGAGTTTAAAAATTGTGTTTCTAAATAATTAACTAAAAAGCTAGCATAAGTCGCTGCTTGACCATCAGCCTCCGTTTCATTGAACCAGAAACAAGTGGCTTGATGGGTTCTTAAATTATAAACTGTAAAGTTGTGGCAACAAATTTTAGTTTTATAATACAATGTGCTTGCCTCAATTTGAGGAGCAAGCTTGACCGCTTGCACATCCATAGCTATCACATGACATTGACCTAGTTGAGAATTTTGCTTATCAGCATCTTTCTCTTCTCTTGCTAATATTTTTCTTTTAATATGATTGTTATATTCTTCCTCACATAAATTATTATTTTTGAATTTAAAACACACATCACATTGGTCCTTACGCGGATGAAAGAGGGAAATATTCATTTCATTTGCCTTTTTGGTAAGTGCAACTATGGATAAAGAGTTTTTATTATTTTCTTCACAATTACTTTGGTAAACTCGATAAAGCTGGCTGTAGGACTGAAAACACTGCTCAAGATATAACTTGTTTGTATCTTTTCTACAGTAATGAGAGGGCAACTTGTTTAAATTTTCTAAAAATTGTTTTAGAAATTGTTTTGAATCCTCATGAATATCTATTCGTTTCGGTCTCTTTGAAATTCTATGCTCAGCACTGTCATTCATACCATTCTCGCTTTCCATTGTCCATTTCTTGACAGACCACTCTCCAAGACTAAGGGTACTTAGATACATGTTCTTACATACACGCAGAGTTTCATTATTTAAATTCAATTCGTACTGAAAAGTTCCACTACGCCTTGAGAGTGACGTCTCCTCTCGTTTTCTTGGTCTTTTTTTATCCACACGCTTGACAGAATTCGACACATAAATTTTTCTTTGATCCCAATTCATAGTATTCCAAAATTGCTCAAAAATCTTCTTCCTACTTTCTTCACTTATTGCAGAACATTTTAATATTTTAGCTTTACTTTTACAATTGCAACGACGTCCCAGCCTTCTTTCGTCTCGTTCTTTATTATGAAAAGTATTTATTTGACCTTTGGATTTTGTATATCCTAGATACTTATCGCCCATCATTCTTAGGCGAGCATTAATTATACGTTTATTAATGCCTTTTACTTTACTAGTTTTCTTTTGGGTCATCACATTAAAATTTTCTTTGTTCTCTTCTTCTTCCAGTGATAGGTCACTACTGGAGCGTTCACTTTCGTGATTTGAAGATACGTCTTCAATACCGAAACTTTGTTTCTCTTTATCAAGACATTCTTCTGACCTTTGCAAACAGTCTATTGCGAAATCATTTGGTAGTGCGATATCTTGAACAGTTGGTGTTAATTCGACATCCAATATTTCTACAAAAGTATTTTTCTTATTTTCAATTAATTCGATTATCACATTATTGCAGGTACTTAAATGGGAGCTATCGACTAAACAGTTATTATAGTTGTTAACTTCAGACTGATTTTCCGAAAGAATTTCGGTAGCTGCACAATAATTGTCTATCTGTTCATTTTCGAACACAACTTCTGCGCTATTGACCAATTTACTAAAATCTTCTGGGCTAAGGGCATCATTTAGTACTTGATCGGTAAGGACGATGTCAGGAATATTTTGGTGTATTGTAGCTGGTTCTTCATTTTCTACACTTTTGTGTTTGATCATTTGCATAATTTTTACAGTTCTTGAACTAAACATCTTTGGTTTAAAAATTCAATTTAAACACAGGAAATCGTAAGTAGCAAAAGTTTTCAACGTTACAGCAACTGCAGTACCTCGTAAGTTACAACCTGTAATTAAATAGCATTTTTTACGAAAAACAAAAGCAAAATAAAAATGTATATTGTGTACAATTATTTAACAAAACTAAATAAAATAAAACACGAACATTATTACTAATAATCATGATATTTACCTGAGTAATTAGTGAAAATCAACACTCATTAGCACAGTACACACACAGCATGCGCCATTTTGGTAACATACGAGTTGCTGCTCTTAAAATTTGGTAGGTTTCCTTACGAGTTACTGTTTATTAAAGATTACTGCAAAATTGTGGGCATATTAAAGTTAATCCAGTCATCAATAGATGGACAATGAAATTTTACGTCAATTGACTCTAATAACTAATTTTCAGCAAAATTGTAACATACGAGGTCCTGCCTTTTACCCCTCGATATGTTTGTTGGTTGACTATCATTAAAAATTATTTACGCTATTAATATTCCCATTTCAGCTTTTTAATCCTTACCGAACCAAATTAAATTATCACTGCCCAACAGAGATCTTAAAAACAATTAAATATACAGACAAGTTTAAATGGACAAGATAGTGCAAATATCTCCTATTTGGATTTTAGGAGCAAATTTTTTTTCTAAATCAACTGTAAATGTTATTAATTGTTACTATTATTACAGTCTTATTAACTCTTAGTAACTGTTATTCGCAGTCCATTTGAAACAAATTTTTGAACCTTATCGTATAATTTGTTTGATATTACAACAATACCTATCTAATTATATATTTTGAATATAATCCAATTTGGCATCCATACTAAAAAAGTGAGATTCTTGCAGTAGTAACAAATTTGGTTCATCCTCTATATCAGTATAATGACTATTTAAAAGCTGAACCAAGTAGGAAAATTTTTCACGATTTTGGAAAAAATGCTTCTAATAATTTTTGCTTGCCTGAATACTAAAAAAGCGCAACGAAATTTAGAAGAAAATGGCTTTACTTTAATAGACCAATATTAAGAATGTTCTCAAGTTTTTTATAAAGTATGGAGGTTTATTGACCAAATTTTAAATAAATTGTATTTCCAGAATGTAATAGTTAATTCAAAAGTTAGGAAAGCTGTATTTCTTATTAGTACTGTACCTTCGTCAGGCTATGTGAAATACTTGAAAAAATTAATAGAGTTATCTCTTTAGAGGCGTCCCAAGAGTATAGAAATCTACCCAGTACTGTCCTGAAATTTTGAAATTCTGACTTCAAGAGACTGTTGATTTTCTGTAGAACGTATATAGAAAAGTTATAACTATAACAATTTTTAGACAAATTAGTTTTTTTTAAAGGGTCACTCTCTACCCATCTAGATTGTTCCACTGTGTTGTCCACTATAATATGTAGAGATCATTATATAACTCCTTGTATGCGAAAGTAATAGATTTAGGGTTTCTTGATTAAAACACAAAACTAACTAAATTTGCAGAAATAACCTCATCATATCAATTACTTTTGGAGCTTTCATCACTCTATATCATTTTGAAACAAAGTATAGATAGAATTGTTGTTACCACATTCTACAGTTTCATTGCAGAAAAAATAATATAATTTATGTAATCTCTGGAAAATTTGCTTCCTTTCAACCGCATAGAACTCCATTTTATCAATTAAGAATTATATTTGAAACCACTTTATAATTTTTACTTATAAAACAATGTTTTTTTTATAAATTTGTGATTTTTAGATAACACTTGTAGCAAAAATGGTGTTTATAGGAATTCCAATCCTCTTTACACTCTGCCTGTATATCCAGAAGTCAGCATGCGATGTAGATCCTAACTTAACCGTAGAGAATGCAAATGCCTTCATAGCTGAAAACAAAGATACCATCAACCAAACATACAGGTTAAAGTACCACGCAATGGCACCCATAGGATGGATCAACGACCCCAACGGGTTTATCTTCTTCCAAGACGAATATCATTTGTTTTATCAGTACAACCCATACAACGCATATCCCAATAAAATCCACTGGGGTCACATGAAGAGCAAAGACCTGGTGCATTGGGAAGATCTGCCAGTAGCTTTGGCACCCGACCAGGACTATGACGCCGATGGGGTATTCTCTGGTAGTGCCATAGTGAAGGATGGGAAGTTATACGTGATGTATACAGGAAACAGCGGTGACAGACAAGTTCAATGCATCGCCGTCTCTGAAGATGGCATAAATTTCCAGAAAATCGACCAAAATCCGGTGTTGGACGCAAATAGTTTACCTTCGAACGCGCAGCCTCAAGATTTTAGAGACCCGAAGGTATTCCAACGTGGTGACCTCTACTACGTTGTAACTGTATCTAGAACCGTGAACGAGACAGGACAAGTGTTACTTTATCAATCAACGGACCTAATCAACTGGGAATTCAAGTCTATACTCCTCGAAGGCACCACGGAGCAGGGCAACATGTGGGAATGCCCAGACCTATTCGAACTGGACGGGAAGGATGTCTTACTCCTTTCTGCCATTGAGATGGCCAGGTCTGGTAACGACTACAGCAACATGGATTCAGTTGTTGAATTCATAGGCGAGATGAACTGGGGCGAAGGGAAGTTCGTTGTGGAATCCATGAAAGAACTTGACCACGGAATGGACTTCTACGCTACTCAATCCACTACTGATAACCAGGGGAGAAGGATCGTGATAGCTTGGATGAATATGTGGGCTAGAACTTACCCCACGGCTGACCTCGGCCACGGCTGGGTAGGAGCCATGACTTTACCACGAGAACTTCACATTAAACATGGATCTTTGGTACAGAAACCTATTTCTGAAATTGCCCGTTTCTACAAACCAGTAGCCAAGTATGTAAATATCAGGTTAACGAACCAAACTCGTAGATTTCGCAATGTCAGAGGAGTTGTTGGAGAAATGGAACTCCAAGTCAATTTAAGAAACACCAAGACCTTCACTATCGAACTAAGAGCTAACGATGACGAAAAAACTATTCTTTCTTACAATACCGAGAGCAGTGAGTTAACTTTGGATAGGACTAACAGTGGCATAACCATTACTGGAAATGAAAATCCTCAAGTTTTCGCTCGCAAGGTTCAGGCTTCCTTGAACCACAATCGTTTGAAGCTTCAGGTATTCCTGGACCGATCTTCTGTGGAAGTGTTTGTAAATGATGGGAGAGAATCTCTAACTGCTACTGTATATCCAACCGAGGTGCCTTCAGATTCAATTCGGTTCACGGCGGAAGGAACAGCTCTAATAGAGAGATTAACATTTTCCAAGATAAATTTGCACTAGAAAAATATTTTTTATTAATCTGTTGTAATTATACAAAAAATCGTCTGTTATTGTTTAATTTGGACTCTTACAGAAATAGATGAAATAAAAAATTATGTTTGTTGATGTTCATATTTTTATTTACCTCAAGCGCCGAAATTAATGATAAATACACCAGGATAATTAGCGAAAATAAAAGAGAAACTCGAAAAAATTCCTATAGGCGAGATTATTGTAAAATTGTCTAAAGGAACATAATATAAGACATCTCTCATCTCGTGAGTCAAAAAAATTTATTAGCTAACTTTTCTATTTAAACAAATATGTGAGGAAAACAGTTTTTTCACTTTGCAGGGAAAACCATCAATTTTAGCGAAAAGTGACTCACAGACAGCTTATAGGGAGTAAAATTATCTACAAAATGAGACTTGTTAAATTAAAATCGGTTAATAAACAAAAAAGTTATTGCAAAAAAAA
>NW_019416480.1:0-29402 GCF_000390285.2 Anoplophora glabripennis | reverse complement strand
CAAAAAAAAAAAGCAATACGAAGTTCTACGCCTTCCCAGGAGTCTCACTAGCCGCGGCTTCGAAAAAATCGCGCAACAAGAATCCAGTAGGAAACGGAGGCGTAGACACGACACTATTTTTAACCGAACTTTATTTAATAAATATGTATTATACAATTTCTGATTTTCTAAATATTTTATAACGCCTAAAAATGTATTATTGTAATACATAATGTACTAAATTATCACGTAAATTTCCGATACATACCCGACACGCCACTGCGTCATGGATAATGTATCTAGGTTTATGAATGACATATCTATGTTCAAGGTTAAAGACACAAATTGTCCGCTCTCTGTTCATCACTTAAATACGAGACAAAAGGAACCATTCCATCTGCTCTACACAAAATATGCTGCTATATCGAAATCATCTGATCATATTGGCTTAATGATTTTTAATAACTTGCTCGGTAACATTAAGCGCTGTAATAACTTGAATATCTTAAAATATACATTAAAAAAAATTTTAGTAAAGAATTGTTTTTATTCTCTTTCCGAATTTTATCAATTGTAGTACAATTTACTTTGTTATGTTAGCATTTTATATGTGCGTGTATATGTATATAAGTGTGTATATTGTATACTGTGTGTGTACATCTATATTTGTATTTTTGTGTGGGCCACTGCTGTCCATGATATTGACCATTGCTATACATTCATGTAATGTCATATAAGCAAAATAAACTAAATACATAAATAAATAAATAAACAAACAAAGGATATATCTAAAATTGTTACTTATATCAGCGATAAACACATTTTGGGGATAATATTGTAAAAAAATTTAATATTTTGCTATAGAGGTCAATAATTTTGTAGTCTTATTTAAAATTCACAACTTAACGACATTGTTGTGGTAAATGTGGTGTACCTCTAGGTATCTTATCTAATACCAGACCTAACAGAAAGAAGCTTGTATGTGAGAGTATTCCTATATTAGCAAATGCTATATACAGGGTGTCTCGCGGTGACGGTCTATTAGTATGACTTCAGAAACTACCTATACTTCGATTTGAATTTTAAAAATTTGGGATACCGAGTTTTAGAGATATTTAATTTAAAAAAAATTGTGAGAAACAGTGACTAGCTTCAAACCATGTGTATTTTATAGTAATACAGATAAAGCAACAATATGGTGACATTGATATATTTACTGTTAATTTGACGGAGGCCTTGAGTGTTGCCATGACAGTGTCAAAAAATATTATTCTATGTGGTGACTTCAATATTGACTATAATTCCAAATGCTATTACACTAATATTCTAAATGATATTATTAACTCGTTTTATTTAACTGTTACATCGAATGAGCCCACCCGTATATTTACAAACATAAATGGCTATACCAGCAGTAGTTGCATTGATTACATAATTACAAATCTGAATCCGGAAACATACAAATCTGAAGTTATACAACCAAATTTAGGAGATCACCTGGCTAATTACATTACTGAAGTAGTTACGAGCTATACACATCGTATTGTAAATGAAAATACTATTAATACTTTTAATCATCACTTAAAACACATGGACTGGTCTAGAGTATATTTCTTAAACTTCCCCGAGGCTTTTCAATACTTTGTTGACAGCATTGCATGGTGCTATGAAGTTAGTTGTCCTCAAAAGAAGAAAATTGTATTAGCAGGTGCTAATTCAAATGACAACAAGGAATGGTTTACACATGAACTAAAACAACAAAACTTATATCTAAAAAATTTATTTTGGCTCTCAGTAAATCTAAATTCACGTGAAATTAAGGTAAAATATGAGAATGAAAAAAAAAATTACAGAAAAAATATAAATATAACTAAACAAACCTATTACAATAATAAAATAAACAATTCAGCAAACAAAATGAAAGAAACTTGGAGCATTGTCAATAAAATTTTAGATAGGAATAAAAAGAAAAATAGGGACCAAATCATTCTCAAGATTAATGATACCATCATAAGTGACTGTAATAAAGTTGCCAGGGAATTTGGATGTCATTTTTCTACTGTAGCACAAAATAAAATTAGAGACCATTTTGGGTCAAATCTTTCTTTACCCTGTACATTAAATGATAACCTTGTAAACTCAATGGTTTTTTATGACGTTGCAGTGGAGGAGGTGCTTGTCATTATTTCACAACTTAAAAATAAAAATTCAAGCGGTTATGACGGCTTAACAGCTAAATTAATTAAAAATATAGAGAACAATATTCTACAGCCATTTGTTTATCTCATAAATGAATCAATTAAAACCGGAATATTTCCTAACTGTTTTAAATTGGCAACTGTTATACCCCTATTAAAGAAAGGTGATCCTAAAGAAATGGAGAATTACCGACAAATTTCTTTGCTGAGTGTTTTGTCTAAAATACATGAGAAAGTAGTATATAACAGAATAATCAACTTTGTTGAAAAAAATAATCTGCTGACTGCATCCCAGCATGGATTTAGGTCTAATAAATCGGTTGAGACGGCATCTTGTCACCTTCTCAAATATGTGTATCAGTGCTTGGATGCTGGTAAGTATGTGGTTTCACTTCTGTTTGATCTCTCCAGGGCGTTTGACACTGTCGATAAAGAGATCTTGAGCCAGAAATTATACAGTCTGGGTATAAGAGGTAGCATGCTTGCATGGCTGACTTCATACATGGAAAATAGGTCTCTGGTAGTCAATATAAACGAGGAAAAATCGGATATATATGCGGTTGCACTTGGAGTACCTCAGGGTTCCGTACTAGGTCCATTACTGTTCATGCTCTATGTCAATGATTTGCCAACATACATTGAGCATGGTCATGTAACAATGTTTGCTGACGACACAACGGTTACTGTATCAGCAAATACACCTGAGGAGGTCCGAACAATTATATGTAATGTGGTAGATTCATTGAGTGTATGGTGCCATAGAAATAAATTAATCCTAAACACCAAAAAGACGGTATACATTAATTTTCATCTTCAAAGGCCCCTACCTGCAAACCTCATGTCCGATGAAGGTACCATGTCAGATTCGGTAAAACTTCTGGGCACCATCCTTGATTCTAGGCTCTCCTGGCATAAGCATGTTGACCATGTTTGTGGTCAGTTAAATAAAGCATTCTTTGCAATACTGCAGTTAAAGCATACTCTTGATCAGGCGGGTTTAGTTAATGTTTATTATTCCATGGTATACAGTCACATAGCGTTCAACATTCTCGCTTGGGGTAGAGGTAGTGAATGGGAAAGAGTTTTCATATGTCAAAAAAGAATTATTAGACTACTTTTCAACTTGAAGGTGAATGAGAGTTGTAGGAATGTGTTTAAGGATAAGCAAATTCTCACAACGCCCTCAATTTACATCTTAAGATGTCTAATTTTTACAAAAAATAATCTAAGTTTTTTTAATAAACGGACATATTTTCACAACTATATGACCAGACATGGTGAGCTGTTGAGTATTCCTTCTCACCACACAAGTGCTTTTAAAAAATCTTCATATTATAATTGTGTAATTTTATACAATGCTCTTCCTAAAGAAATTAGATGTATACGTGATTATAGAAAATTTAAAAACAAAACTAAAGAATTTTTGTCAGTTGGAGGTTTTTATAGTGTGGAGGATTTTATAAGTGGTAAATGATGCTAACTGTGGTTTTTTATTGTCACTATCGATGTATGTTGTCCTGTTCTTTTTCTTTTTAATATACTTGACTTGCCATATGTACAAATTTGTATCTTTGCCTGGCCAAAAAAAAAGAAGCTTTTCTAGACAAAATGTTTCTATACTTTACATGAATATTTTAGACCTTGTAATAGACCCATCAAAGATTATGTATTTAATTATAAGTGTTCGTTTGTGTTGTATGTTTGTCATTCTGTACTCCTGTGTAAATCATCGTTTATACACTATTTTTATGACTTATCCTATACATTGTAAAATGTCATAAAGGACAAATAAATATTATTATTATTATTATTTATAGGTAGGTATATTATTTATAGATATAGGTAATTTATATCTGTTTTTAAAATCTTAAAATTACCAAATTCCAACATAAATTCTTCAACTAAAGCTTTAGATAGTTTTAGCATCTTTACTTTCTAATGGAATGGCTTATATAAATTTTGTCGAGTACATTGTATAGTTAGAATATATCTCATATTATTTTCAGTTATTTTCAATGGTCCTGCGGTATCCACTGAAATTGATTCGAAACTTGTTGCAGGAGTTTCTGTAATTACGAGAGGTTCAACAGTATGCTTGATCATTTTACTTTTATTACATTCTTCGCAATTTTGTACGTGCCTTTTTACCATTTTGACATATTTTTGTTTTAATTTATTTAGAGTTCGTTTTACACATGTGTGAATNTTTTTCGCAGGCCTCCATCACATGGCATTTCATTCCACCAGGGTCACACGATTTGGCGGTATTTGGGAATCTACAGTGAAATCTGCAAAGTGCCATATAAAGAGAGTTATTGGTAAATCGTCGATTGACGTTTGAAGAGTTTAATATTGTCGTGGCTCAAGTTGAATTATGTTTAAATTCAATCCAAACAAAATAAAACGGTTTCATCTAATGACTCAAATGCTGCAAGATTTTTGGGCAAAATGGTCCAAGACAGTGGTCTTCAAACTTTTACGACTCGCAAAACCCGGCCAACATTGCGACTTTTTCGAGGAACTCGCACTAAAAAAATTTTCGAACACATTTTTTACTGATTATAATATATATATTTATAAGTACTACGATTAACAAAATAAATATTCCACTAAGCAAAAATTAAACCAAAACTTTAAAGTTTAAAGGAAATATTTATTGGATAATAAAAAAAATGAGTAAATATAATCAATGACTGAGATGTGCTTGAATATTTTTACATACATGCTGATATCAGGTGTTATTGTCGTAAGTTGCAATCGCATTTCAAATTTTGCAGTAAGCGCATTGGGATAATTTGTTTTTATCGCTACGTACGTCTTTTAAAGTTCTTATAGTAACTTATATGCGTGTGCTTGATACTTATAAAAATAAAAAGGTTTAAGTAAGAGTATTAAGAGTAGTAAGAGTACATTCTGGAAGTGACAATATGTGCCATGTTGTACCAGTGGAAACAGCTAAAGGTGTGTTCAAAAGAGCCGTGACTCAGCTATGTGATCTGCCTTTTGATGACTCTAATAATGATTAAAAATTGAGTTGATATTTCGTTGATACGTTTTAGTACATTCTTGTATTTCTATATTTCGACTTGACTGTTGTTATGCATGATTTTATGTATACAAGTATGTTGACAGACAGGCTTTCAAGGCTGACGGTATGGTAAAGACGTAGAGGTTTTGTTTTTCGTTTTTTTTTTCATGTTTACGGTCATATTGACATTAGTACGTTTTTTCAAGTCTGAGCTCAAAAAAGGACCTACGAAATGCAGTTCCTGCAAGCCTGTCAAATTACTTCACAGAAGTTGTTTATATTTGATTACATAAGACCAACAAGTCCACAAATAAAAAGGGTCTTTCGTTAACAATACAGCCGTAATATACGGGGTACCCGAAAAGTAACCTACGATATTTTACCAGCGCATTCTACGACAATAATATAAAAAATTTATATGAACATAATATAGAAAAACCTCCAAAGGAGGCTACAGACCTTTACAGATGAGTTCCTTAAAATTATTTTTTGCTGAAAAAAATTAGGAAGTAATTCGTATCCAAAACCAATTCTAAGTTTCTGGCAGAAGCGACTAGAGGAATTGAAAGCAAATATTTTTCAACTGTTTAAATAAAAAAAAATTGAATGTTCAAATAATTTTACAAATCGTACAACATTTCTGTAGGTTCCATCGCTTTGAAATAAAATACAATTTATAGCAAACACTTTAAAATACAGAAAATATGTTAAACTAGTTTCAGAAAATACACAGATTTTTCAAATTCGCTGTAAATTACGTTAAAATATATTAAAATATCTTGAAACTGCATACAATATAAAATACATCAAAATCGGTTTAAAAGTAGTTCGAACACTAAAAAGTTCTAAATATCTCACAAACCTTTAAATGCGTCCAAATATCCAGAAAACTTCAAGGTACTACTATTTCGAGATACGTTCGAAAAGGCTATTACATCAAAATACCTGAAATTACTTCGAAAACATCAAAATACGTCGATACACTACAAAAACCTAAATACGTCAGTACCTCGAAAACGCCTCAAAATCCTTTGCAAGCCATTAAATACTTCCAAACACACTACCACATCGAAATATCACAAAACCCTTAGAAAATCCGTAAAAATCGAAATACCTCTAAATCACATCGAAATGCCTCAAAAACTTTCGAAATACCTATTACATCAAAATACTTTTAAATCCTTCTAAAATCTTTAAAACCTCTAAATACATTAAAATTCCAGGAAAACCTTCAAAACTTCAAAATGTTTAGAATTATATTGAAATTTGTCAAAAATCTTATATATAGACCTATCACATCAAATTACGCCAAAATTTACCTCGGAAATAGAATTGCATTGAAAAACCTTCGAAAAACCTGTCAAATCTCGAAATATTTTGAAAAATTTCGATAAAAAGAAATTAGAATCAATCGAAATACTTTAAAAATCTTTGAAAATCGAAAAAATCATCGAAATACCTCGAAATCTTTCGAAAACCTCTAAATAGTTCGTATAAGGAAATAGTCCAATTCGAAATAGTTTTTAATTTCATGGTCTTAATATGGTGGGCGTCGCACACAACCAATTTTTACCGTAATAAGTGCAACAATTAAGCAGTTACATTTGTGAAATTTGTGACATGTGATAGCTGTTACCATCCCAGTTATGCCAAACATTCAAAATTTGGTAATTATTGACAAGCAGCTTATCAGCTGTAAGAATACTATAGACAGCGATACAGATGATGTATCTGATACCGGATTCTTTAACGCCATGGACAGCATAGCATCAGAACTGGACAATACGCTAGAAGTTAATATTTGTAAATACATAATAATTAAAAAAAAGGATGTTAATTTTCGAATTAAAAGATAAAATAAAATTACTGAACACACAACTTGATTCATTGTCGTTGAAAAATCATAGGCAAACACCCACCAGTGTAAAGACAGAAATTTTTAAGTATGTAAAAATAGCAGGAGAATGATAAGAACGTGCGAGATTTTAGACCGATGACATCGGACATAGTACGACCGGTTAACGATAAAAAAATATCTGTTCGAGATGTAAGTCAGGCCATTGATGAAGCCAAAAAGCATATAAATGTTCCATCCTTAATTAACTCTGACAAAAGCAATACTGTTGTAATTAAAGTTAAAAAGTAATCAAAACTGGCAGCAAGTTTCATCCAAGGGATTTAACAAGCGGAGTCGGAAGCTGATTGTTGGTGACTTCTCTGGACCCGCTACAGTGGAGGGTGTTGAAAGGCCTATTGCTTCGCATGTTTCTGATCCGAAGCCGAATACATTTACTCATCATTTAAAGTCGATATTTCTAAAACAAATTATGATAAAGCAATGAATGTCTCGATGTGGCCTAACAGAGCTTGCGTTCGCCCTTTCTTCCGCCGAAAAAATGGGTCACAAAACAATGGCTAGCGCAAGTTCCCTTTAATAGTTCAGGTCGCAAATCAATCGATTATTATTATTATTATCTTTAAAGTTATTCAACTAACTGCCTTTTCGGTCGCAAATAAAATGGATAAGTTGGAACTCATAGTAACTGAAGAAGACGAAGATGTAATTAGTGTTGCCGAACATTGATGTTGCACAGATGAAATGAGTTCTATGGCTATTCCAGGATATACTTTGGTGACAAGTTTTTGTCGTTCAACCCGTCAAGATGGTGGATCGGCAATTTACGTCAGTAATAAAGTCGATGCACAAACTATTGGCGTCGAGAACTTCTGTGTCGAAATGTATGTCTAATGTTTACGAAGCGCATTTTGGTGACCATAGAGTTCTAACTTTAAAATATCAAATTCCTATTTATGGACAATTGAGAGACCTCTCTGAAAGTAACGTTAATAACTTGCTTACAGTTGTATCAACGCTGCAGTTTAATGAAATATATACGGATGATACTGAACTAGGACTTACTAATTTTATAGATATTATATCTTATGCAATATACTCAGTCGAAATGGGTAACGTATGAAGACAAACTAGGAAAAAGCACAATAGATTATTAAATGAAACTACATTGAACTCATAATACGCTCATAGCTACATCAAATAACTACATGGAATCTTGTAAATACAGATACAGGCAAGAATAGGAATAGAAAAAAGAATATCACTCTAAATGTAGATGGTAACCTTTTGCTCAAACTCTTATCAGCTAGATAACGTCAAAAGTTACAGAAAAAAACGTTGCAGTCATTCTGGTGATCGCAAATCTACTAGTACTACCGATGTAATGTAATACACTTTTTTCTGTAATACGTAATTTGAAAAATAAAATTACAACATTTACAAATCCTATATCAGTAACCAACCTTGGTTGAAAGAATCTGATCATATTGCTTTTTTAATTAAAATAATGTATTGATAAATATAACATGAATGTCATGGCTTTCGAATAGGTAAGTCGACCCAATCAGCCGCATGTAATTTTACTGAACAAATTTATAAATGGGTGGACAAAGGCATGCATGGTGCCTGCATTTTCTTTGATTTGACGCGTGCATTTGACTGTCTCAATATGTCATTTGTTGAAAGTAAGCTATATTAGATGGTTTTTAGAGGCATATTCTTAAATTGGTTGATCCACTGTCTCAATGATAGCTCCCGGTGTGTTAAAATAAATGAGTGTACTTCGGCAACTAGAAATATTGACTTAGATGTACCTCAGGGATCCGTGCTTGGTCCATTAATATTTTTGCTATATGTTAATGATATGGTACAACATTTTGACTCTTCCGCATTAACGTTGTTTGCTGACCATACGTCTCTAGTGATCTCTCTATTGACTGTTTCGTAAAGTGGTGTGAATGCAATAATCTTATTGTTAATATTAAAAAAAAAACAAATGTTCTGTACTTTCGCTCTCTTAGCGCGCCTGATGCTAAGCTCTGCCTACATTTTAATAACTTCATATTACATTCTTCCGAAAGCACTTGATTATTATCAATTAAAGTGGCATGAACATGTGGATGTTCTCAGTAGGACACTCAATAAATCGTTCTACGCGATTTCTCGTGTTAAGAACACTATGTCGCTGTGCGCACTACTGAAACGAAATATTGACGGTTCCCTGCATCTACATCTATAAAATATTAATATATGTTAGAGAGGATATTAGTTACTTTAGTAAAAACATTCGTTATTTATGTTCCACGCGGAATAGCGGTTTATTGAGTGTGCTAAAGCATAAAACTACCAAATTTGAAATGCCCGCTATGTACCAGGGCATCAAATTTTATAATAAAATTCCACCTTACCATACATCTAAAGATAAGGAAATTTATAATTAAAGAAATGCTACTCATCAAATGTTATTATAGCATTGACGAATATTTAAATGACAATTTGTAATTGGAGATATGTGTATAAATACTAGTCTTGTGTTTGTCTCTGTACATTGACCTGTCCTATAAATTTTTACGTCCCAACGGATCAATTATTACTATTGTTATTATTATTTAAAACAGGCATTCCATTAACAATGAACCAATGAAAATAAAACTTTTGCATATTTTCTGTACAAAAAGCTAACGCAAATTTTTGTCACATCTCAGGCTGAGACGCCCCTGACAAAAATTTGGAAATTATTCTTAACCAGCACAACGGTTTATGCAAATTGGAAAAAGCGTACTCGGAGGCACTGGAAAAATATTAAGGGATAATGTAAGGAAAAACTGGATAGACCTGTTTTTGCAAATTTTCTTTTGCGCAATTTTTTAAATGAGATGAGAGCAAATTCACAATAACCTATCTATAAAGAACTCATCCACTTACACACCTAAAAACTTCGTAAAGGGAATAAATTACCGAAATGGCGGAAATTACTAGTTATATAAAATGAATTTCTGATGATATTTTGAAGCACTATTGTACTACGCCGAATAAAAAAGCGGTTAAATATTTTTATAATGTTGTATCTTCCTAATTTGCGCTCGTTACAGCAGATACGTACGTGTATATAGCTGGAAAAATTCCACTAGGACTTACAAACCAATGTTTATTTGAGATATGTAAATTTGTTTGGTTTAAACGGTATTTCTAGCGCAAGTATATATATGTCCAAATTTTCTACCTAAAAATCAGTCGACGCAGTAAACTCTTTAACAGCAGTTATATCTGTTGCTGTAGAGAATAGACATCGCCTGAGGTAAGTTTCCAAAATTTTAAACCTTGTTGCATTTATTTCGTAAAAATGTTATTAACAGTTATATGCATATATTTGTTCACCCTGGCATCATTCAGCGGCTGCTTGTGGGCGTGGAAGTAGTTTCATGCATCTCTGTCCTTTTTTTAAGATCTACTGGGGCGCCACGTAATTTTATTGTATGTTTAAATTATAATAATTATATTATATTTTAAGCACTGTAAAGTTACTAAAATTACTAAAAGTTATTTCCCAAAGTGAAATGGACAGAATAGAAAAATAAAGTAATTCTGAAACTGAGTGTTTGTTCAGTTATAGAGTTTCTTTTGAAAAAAAAAAAAGGATATAATAATATCCCTGAATACCTGGGAATATCAGGAAAATATCAGAATTGCGTTGATTTAGAAATTTCAGGGAATTTCTCAAATTTTCATGGATTTTTTTTTAATTGCAAGTGATCGGTCGGTCTTTATTTACAATGTGCTGCCACTGAACTTTATATTGCTAAAAATTAAATTCGTTACTATCACTATTTTTCTGACGTCTATTTGTACTTACCACCGCTGTCATATGTTTGTTGGTTGAATATCATTAAAAATTATTTACGCTATTAATATTCCCATTTCAGCTTTTTAATCCTTACCGAACCAAATTAAATTATCACTGCCCAACAGAGATCTTAAAAACCATTAAATATACAGACAAGTTTAAATGGACAAGATAGTGCAAATATCTCCTATTTGGATTTTAGGAGCAAATTTTTTTTCTAAATCAACTGTAAATGTTATTAATTGTTACTATTATTACAGTCTTATTAACTGTTAGTAACTGTTATTCGCAGTCCAATTGAGACAAACTCTTGAATATCGTATAATTTGTTTGATATTACAACAATACCTACGTAATTATATATTTTTAATAAGATCCAATTTGGCATCCATACTAAAAAAAACTACGCCAGTGGAAAGAACACAGAAAATTACATCAGTGTGGTGGACGTTTCAAATAAATGTCATAACCGGTGATTTTTTTTCATAAAATATGGAGGTTTATTGACCAAATTTTAAATAAATTATATTTCCAGAATTTAATAGTTAATTCAAAATTTAGGAAAGTTGTGTTTCCTATTAGTACTGTACCTTCGGCTGGCTATGTGAAATACTTGAAAAAATAAACAGAGTGATCTTTTTAGAGGGATCCCAAGGGTATATAAATCTACCCAGTACTGTTCTGATATTTTGAAATCCTAACTTCAAGGGACTGTTGATTTTCTGTGGAACGTATATAGAAAAGTTATAACTATAACAATTTTTAGACAAATTAGATTTTTTTAAAGGGTCACTCTCTACCCATCTAGATTGTTTCACTGTGGCATTATAGTATGCAGAGATCATTATAAAACACCTTGTATGCGAAAGTAATAGATTTAGGGTTTCTTGATTAAAACACAAAACTAACTAAATTTGCAGAAATAACCTCATCATATCAATTACTTTTGGAGCTTTCATCACTCTATATCATTTTTAAACAAAGTATAGATAGAATTGTTGTTACCACATTCTACAGTTTCATTGCAGAAAAAATAATATAATTTATGTAATCTCTGGAAAATTTGCTTCCTTTCAACCGCATAGAACTCCATTTTATCAATTAAGAATTATATTTGAAACCACTTTATAATTTTTACTTATAAAACAATGTTTTTTTTATAAATTTGTGATTTTTAGATAACACTTGTAGCAAAAATGGTGTTTATAGGAATTCCAATCCTCTTTACACTCTGCCTGTATATCCAGAAGTCAGCATGCGATGTAGATCCTAACTTAACCGTAGAGAATGCAAATGCCTTCATAGCTGAAAACAAAGATACCATCAACCAAACATACAGGTTAAAGTACCACGCAATGGCACCCATAGGATGGATCAACGACCCCAACGGGTTTATCTTCTTCCAAGACGAATATCATTTGTTTTATCAGTACAACCCATACAACGCATATCCCAATAAAATCCACTGGGGTCACATGAAGAGCAAAGACCTGGTGCATTGGGAAGATCTGCCAGTAGCTTTGGCACCCGACCAGGACTATGACGCCGATGGGGTATTCTCTGGTAGTGCCATAGTGAAGGATGGGAAGTTATACGTGATGTATACAGGAAACAGCGGTGACAGACAAGTTCAATGCATCGCCGTCTCTGAAGATGGCATAAATTTCCAGAAAATCGACCAAAATCCGGTGTTGGACGCAAATAGTTTACCTTCGAACGCGCAGCCTCAAGATTTTAGAGACCCGAAGGTATTCCAACGTGGTGACCTCTACTACGTTGTAACTGTATCTAGAACCGTGAACGAGACAGGACAAGTGTTACTTTATCAATCAACGGACCTAATCAACTGGGAATTCAAGTCTATACTCCTCGAAGGCACCACGGAGCAGGGCAACATGTGGGAATGCCCAGACCTATTCGAACTGGACGGGAAGGATGTCTTACTCCTTTCTGCCATTGAGATGGCCAGGTCTGGTAACGACTACAGCAACATGGATTCAGTTGTTGAATTCATAGGCGAGATGAACTGGGGCGAAGGGAAGTTCGTTGTGGAATCCATGAAAGAACTTGACCACGGAATGGACTTCTACGCTACTCAATCCACTACTGATAACCAGGGGAGAAGGATCGTGATAGCTTGGATGAATATGTGGGCTAGAACTTACCCCACGGCTGACCTCGGCCACGGCTGGGTAGGAGCCATGACTTTACCACGAGAACTTCACATTAAACATGGATCTTTGGTACAGAAACCTATTTCTGAAATTGCCCGTTTCTACAAACCAGTAGCCAAGTATGTAAATATCAGGTTAACGAACCAAACTCGTAGATTTCGCAATGTCAGAGGAGTTGTTGGAGAAATGGAACTCCAAGTCAATTTAAGAAACACCAAGACCTTCACTATCGAACTAAGAGCTAACGATGACGAAAAAACTATTCTTTCTTACAATACCGAGAGCAGTGAGTTAACTTTGGATAGGACTAACAGTGGCATAACCATTACTGGAAATGAAAATCCTCAAGTTTTCGCTCGCAAGGTTCAGGCTTCCTTGAACCACAATCGTTTGAAGCTTCAGGTATTCCTGGACCGATCTTCTGTGGAAGTGTTTGTAAATGATGGGAGAGAATCTCTAACTGCTACTGTATATCCAACCGAGGTGCCTTCAGATTCAATTCGGTTCACGGCGGAAGGAACAGCTCTAATAGAGAGATTAACATTTTCCAAGATAAATTTGCACTAGAAAAATATTTTTTATTAATCTGTTGTAATTATACAAAAAATCGTCTGTTATTGTTTAATTTGGACTCTTACAGAAATAGATGAAATAAAAAAATTATGTTTGTTGATGTTCATATTTTTATTTACCTCAAGCGCCGAAATTAATGATAAATACACCAGGATAATTAGCGAAAATAAAAGAGAAACTCGAAAAAAGTCCTATAGGCGAGATTATTGTAAAATTGTCTAAAGGAACATAATATAAGACATCTCTCATCTCGTGAGTCAAAAAAATTTATTAGCTAACTTTTCTATTTAAACAAATATGTGAGGAAAACAGTTTTTTCACTTTGCAGGGAAAACCATCAATTTTAGCGAAAAGTGACTCACAGACAGCTTATAGGGAGTAAAATTATCTACAAAATGAGACTTGTTAAATTAAAATCGGTTAATAAACAAAAAAGTTATTGCAAAAAAAAGCAAGAAAAGTGCCCATTTTTTAATTTGTTTATAACTATCGCATTTATTGTTAAAATTTTATAAAACCTATGACAAGTTGAGGGTTTTCTCATACTTTAAAAGTTTACCAAAAGTGGGCGCTGTAGGTACAAATGTGGAAAATTAACGACTCACGAGCCCTTTAAAGAGAAGGTACTGGATAAGTAAACTGTCCGGCGTGGTGATGGGGGAAGCTCGTCCCTGCAAGTCGCGCGCGCGAAAAAAGTGTTCAAGTTCAAATTGATGCGCGCTGTAAATTTTGCAGTATCTCGGCTTCTATTCAACGTAGAAACTTCTCTTTTTATACTGGGGTAGCTCGACAAAAAAATAACAATGGGCATATTTACGAATTCGTAGAATAGCCCTGAACACCAAAAAAAATGCGTCTTTTATACTGATTTTTTTTTAATTTACAAAAATGTCACAAACATTATTGTTAAACGAAATATGAATTAAAATTTAAATTTCGGAATTATTTTACTATTATTAAATAAATAAATGAAGCTATCGTTCACAACTTTTGTAGCCTGCGATATAAACAAATTGAATTGTGCGAAAACTATTGCACCTACAGCGTCCACTTTTGGCACACTTTTAAAGTATGACAAATGTATGTATAACTTGTCATAGGTTTTATAAAATTTTAACAATAAATGCGATAGTTATACAAATTAAAAAATGGGCACTTTTCTTGTTTTTTTGCAATAACTTTTTTGTTTATTAACCGATTTTAATATAAGTCTTATTTTGAAGATAATTTTATTCCCTACAAGCTGTCTGTGAGTTACTTTTCGCTAAAATATATGGTTTTCCCTGAAAAGTGAAAAAATTGTTTTCCTCACTTATTTGTTTAAATAGAAAAGTTAGATAATAAAATTTTTCAAAAAAAAAAATGGAGAGAAACAGTGACTAGCTTCAAACCATGTGAATTTTATAGTAATACAAATAAAGCAACAATATTTATAGGTATATAACCTTATAACCTACCTGTTTTTAAAATTTAAAAAATACCAAATTTCATCATAAATTCTTCAACTAAGGCTTTAGATAGTTTTAGCATCTTTACTTTCTAATGGAATGGCTTGTATAAATTTTGTCAAGTACATTGTAGTCAGAATAGATCTCATATTATTTTCAGTTGCTTTCAATGGTCCTACGGTATCCACTGAAATTGATTCGAAAGTTGTTGCAGGAGTTTCTGTAATTACTGAACATAATACAAGACATCTCTCATCTCGTGAGTAAAAAATTTTTATTAGCTAACATTTCTATTTAAACAAATAAGTGAGGAAAACAGTTTTTCCACTTTGCAGGGAAAACCACCAATTTTAACGAAATGTGACTCTCAGATATCTTGTAGGAAATAAAATTATCTACAAAATGAGACTTAAAATCAGTTAATAAACAAAAAAGTTTTTGCAAAAAAAAACAAGAAAAGTGCCCATTTTTTAATTTGTTTATAACTATCGCATTTATTGGTTTATAAAACCTACGACAAGTTGAGGGTTTTGTCATACTTTAAAAGTGTGCCTAAAGTGGGCGCTGCAGATGCAATAGTTTTCGCACAATTCAATTTGTTTATAACGCAGGCTGCAAAACTTTTGAACTTTAAAGCGTCATTGTAATCTTAAAGATGTAATTTATCGCCCTATTAAAAAATATCACCGGTTTTTTGACATTAACATTCTCAAATTGTGCATTAAAAATCCGTGCACTTTTCTTGTTTTTTTGCATTAACTTTTTTGTTTATTAACCGATTTTACTTTAACAAGTCTCATTTTGTAGATAATGTTATTCCTTACAAGCTGTCACTTTTCGCTAAAATTGATGGTTTTCCCTGCAAAGTGAAAAAACAGTTTTCCTCATTTATTTGTTTAAATAGAAAAGTTAGCTAATAAAATTTTTTGACTCACGAAATGAGAGATGTCTTGTATTATGTTCCTTTAGACAATTTTACAATAATCTCGCGGATAGAACTTTTTCTTTCGAGTAAAAATTTTATTTGCTTGGCCTAAAAATAATACTTCTGATATTCGGTAACGGCTACAAAACATTTATTATGCAAAAAATAATGAACTTATCTCGTTCCCATTCTTGTGGAATTTAGAAATGCGTATTAGCTAATTTCTTGACTCCACCTTATCGCAGGCTGTTTTTGTTTCACAAAAATGTGTGATTAGAACAATTGCCGGTGTTCCAAGTATACGATCTTGCAGAACCCTTTTTGTTGATTTTGATCTCATGACTCTTGCGTTGCCTCATTATATATTTTAGAAATGTGTATTTATGTTTATAAAAATAGAACAAAGTTTAAAACAAATAGTGAAATTCGTCACTTAAATACGAGACAAATGGATCGATTCCATCTGCTCTACACAAACTATGCTGCTATATCGNATTTCATCATAAATTCTTCAACTAAGGCTTTAGATATAGTTTTAGCATCTTTACTTTCCAATGGAATGGCTTGTATAAATTTTGTCAAGTTACATTGTATAGTTAGAATATATCTCATATTATTTTCAGTTATTTTCAATGGTCCTACGGTATCCACTGAAATTGATTCGAAACTTGTTGCAGGAGTTTCTGTAATTACGAGAGGTTCAACAGTATGCTTGATTATTTTACTTTTGTTACATTCTTCGCAATTTTTTACATGCCTTTTTACCATTTTTGACATATTTTTCCACACATATTTTTGTTTTAATTTATTTAGAGTTCGTTTTACACCTGTGTGAGCTCCTATTAGTGAATTATGATATTTTTCTATTAGTTCATTTTGAAGATCGGTATCATTTATTCTCGTTGGTGGTGTAAATAATAAGATTTTTAGTGTTGATTTATATTTTTTATATAGTGCGTTATATTTTTCTTTTAACATAGGTACCTGTATATAAATTAAATATATCACCTTTCATTGATAAACATAAATAAGAGGAACTAGCTAGCTTTGTATTCTCTTTTATCAGCTTCTCCAGTGCAAAATCTAAATTTTGCTCAAGATTATCACTTGATTATGTAATTGTCATAACTTTATCGCACATGTTTATAAATTTTCTTTTTATCAAAAATATTCTAAAAATATGCAAATACCTACTCGTCATGAAAAATGAAAATGTGCATCACTTTCAGTTTTTCGAAAATTTTCGAAAATCACCCTTATTTAGGTATTGAAAAGACAGTTGTAAAACCCCAAATATTTCTATGTTGTTATCAAAATAATATTATGAACGTGAAAATATCTAATTTCGTATTTGATACGGTCTTGTCCGGGTTGAAAAATATTAAGGGTTGAATTTTCAAGCTAAATTTGAGATAGTATGTTTTCGTAGTAACGCGTCGAAATGTAGGAGTAGATCGGGCGGGTTCGTTAGACTTAAAAATTTGTAAGTGAAATGTTATCTGTTTATTCGTATGTTTTTCTACACGTGCGGTTCATTTAGAGTTGGTTGGATATTTGACTACAGAATCCTTCTTAAATTGTTTTAAAAGATTCGTGGCTAGGCGAGGTGTCTGCAATATATTTTTAACACTTTAAAATACAGAAAATATGTTAAACTATAGTTTCAGAATATACACAGATTTTTCAAATTCGCTGTAAATTACGTTAAAATATATTAAAATATCTTGAAATTGCATACAATATAAAATACATCAAAATCGGACTAAAAGTAGTTCGAACACTAAAAAGTTCTAAATATCTCACAAACCCTAAATGCGTCCAAATATCTAGAAAACTTCCAGGTACTTAAAACTATTTCGAGATACCTTAAAAACGTTCGAAAAGGCTATTACATCAAAATACCTGAAATTACTTCGAAAACATCTAAATACGTCGAAACAAAATCCTAAATACGTCAGTACCTCGAAAACTTCAAGAACTTTGAAATTTTTAGAATTACATCGAAAACTTTCGAAGCAGTTATCTCATTAAAATGCCTCAAAATCGTTCGCAAGCCATTAAATACTTCCAAATTTTCAAAAACTTCGAAATACTTAGAATAGCAAAAATCTTTGAAAAACCTATCACATCGAAATATCACAAAATCCTTAGAAAACCCGTAACAATCGAAATACCTCGAAATGTTTAACGCCATGGACAGCATAGCATCAGCAATGGGCAATATGGTAGAAGTTAATAATTTTAAATACATAATAATTAAACAATAGGATATGTCAATTTTCGAGTTAAAAGATAAAATAAAATTACTGAACCCACAACTTAATTCATTGCCGTTGAAAAATCATAGGCAAACACCCACCAGTGTAAAGACTGAGAAATTTTTAAGTACGTAAAAACAGCAGGAGAATTATAAGCATGTGCGAGATTTTAGACCGATGACATCGGGCATAGTACGACCGGTTAACGATAAAAAGAAAATATCTATTCAAGATGTAAGTCAGGCCATTGATGAAGCCAAAAAGCATATAAATGGTCCATCCTTAATTAACTCTGACAATAGCAATACTGTTGTAATTAAAGTTAAAAGTATTCAAAACTGGCAGCAAGTTTCATCCAAGAGATTTAACAAGCGAAGTCGGAAGCTAACTGTTGGTGACTTCTCTGGACCCGCTACAGTAGAGGGTGTTGAAAGGCCTATTGCTTCGCATGTTTCTGATTCGAAGCCGAATACATTTACTCATCATTTAAAGTTGATATTTCTAAAACAAATTATGATAAAGCAATGAATGTCTCGATGTGGTCTAACAGAGCTTGCGTTCGATCTTTCTTCCGCCGAAAAAATGGGTCACAAAACAATGGCTAGCGCAAATTCCCTTTAATAGTTCAGGTTCAGTATTACTATCTTTAAAGTTATTCAACTAACTGCCTTTTCGGTCGTAAATAAAATGGATAAGTTGGAACTCATAGTAACTGAAGAAGACGAAGATGTAATTAGTGTTGTCGAACATTAGTGTTGCACAGATGAAATGAGTTCTATGGCTATTCCAGGATATACTCTGGTGACAAGTTTTTGTCGTTCAACCCGTCAAGATGGGGGATCGGCAAATTACGTCAGTAATAAAGTCGATGCACAAACTATTGGCGTCGAGAACTTCTGTGTCGAAATGTATGTCTAATGTTTACGAAGCGCATTTTGGTGACCATAGAGTTCTAACTTTAAAATATCAAATTCCAGTTAACAGTCTCGAAATCAATAGGCAACCTATTTATGGACAATTGAGAGACCTCTCTGAAAGTAACGTTAATAACTTGCTTACAGTTGTATCAACGCTGCAGTTTAATGAAATATATACGGATGATACTGAACTAGGACTTACTAATTTTATAGATATTATATCTTATGCAATATACTCAGTCGAAATGGGTAACGTATGAAGACAAACTAGGAAAAAGCACAATAGATTATTAAATGAAACTACATTGAACTCATAATACGCTCATAGCTACATCAAATAACTACATGGAATCTTGTAAATACAGATACAGGCAAGAATAGGAATAGAAAAAAGAATATCACTCTAAATGTAGATGGTAACCTTTTGCTCAAACTCTTATCAGCTAGATAACGTCAAAAGTTACAGAAAAAACGTTGCAGTCATTCTGGTGACCGCAAATCTACTAGTACTACCGATGTAATGTAATAACACTTTTTTCTTTATGCCTGTTGTTGGACAAGAGATAGATTCAGTGATACGTAATTTAAAAAATAAAATTACAACATTTACATATCCTTTATCAGTAAGGTTGGTTGAAAGAATCTGATCATATTGCTTTTTTAATTAATCTCGCTGTAAGCAATGTTCACTTTCCAAAAGTCCTAAAAAAATCATCAGTAGTTCCCATTTATAAAAATAATGACCCCGGTGAAATTGCAAACTATAGGCCTATATCTTTGCTGAGCGTGATTTCCAAAATACATGAACGGGTAGTCTTCAACAGAGTTTTCGTTTTTATTGATAAATATAACATAAATGTCATGGCTTTCGAATAGGTAAATCGACCCAATCAGCCGCATGTAATTTTACTAAACAAATTTATAAATTGGTGGATAAAGGGCATGCATGTTGCCTGTATTTTCTTTGATTTGACGCGTGCATTTGACTGTCTCAATATCTCATTTGTTGAAAGTAAGCTATATTGTATGGGTTTTAGAGGGATATTCTTAAATTGGTTGATCCACTGTCTCCCGGTGTGTTAAAGTGTACTTCGGAAACTAGAAATATTGACTTAGATGTACCTCGGGGATCCGTGCTTGGTCCNTTAATATTAAAAAAAAAAACAAAAGTTCTTTACTTTCGCTAACTTAGCGAGTCTGATGCTAAGCTGTGCCTACATTTTAATAAAATTCATCTTACACTCTTCCGAAAGCACTAAATTTTTAGGAGTCCATCTTGATCAACAATTAAAGTGGCATTAACATGTATGTAAAATTAAATTGTTAATCAATTTCCAATTGGTACGGATCAAAATAAAACTTTTGCATATTTTCTGTACAAAAAGCTAATGCAAAATTTTGTCACATCTCAGGCTGAGACGCCCCTGACAAAAATTTGGAAATTATTCTTAACGGGCACAACGGTTTAGGCAAATTGGAAAAAGCGTACTCGGGGACACTGGAAAAATATTGAGGGATAATGTAAGGAAAAACTGGATAAACCTGCTTTTGCAAATTTTCTTTTGCGCAATTTTTTAAATGAGATGAGAGCAAATTCACAATAACCTATCTATAAAGAACTCATCCACTTACACACCTAAAAACTTAATAAAGGGAATAAATTACCGAAATGGCGGAAGTTAGTAGTTATATAAAATGAATTTCTGATGATATTTTGAAGCACTATTGTACTACGCCGAAAAAAAAACTGTTAAGTATTTTTATAATGTTGTATCTTGCTAATTTACGCTCGTTACAGCAGATACGTACGTGTCTATAGCTGGAAAAATTTCACTAGAAATTAAAAACCAGTGTTTATTTGTGATATGTAAATTTGTTTTGTTTAAACGGTATTTCTAGCGCAGGTATATATATGTCCAAATTTTCTACCTAATAATCAGTCAACGCAGTAAACTCTTTAACAGCAGTTATATCTGTTGCTGTACAGAATAGACATCGTCACAGGTGAGTTTACAAAATTTTAAACATTGTTGCATTTATTTCGTAAAAATGTTAATAACAGTTATATGCATATATTTTTTCACCCTGGCATCATTCAGCGGCTGCTTGTGGGCGTGGAAGTAGTTTCATGCATCTCTGTTCTTTTTTTAAGATCNCTGTTAAGTATTTTTATAATGTTGTATCTTGCTAATTTACGCTCGTTACAGCAGATACGTACGTGTCTATAGCTGGAAAAATTTCACTAGAAATTAAAAACCAGTGTTTATTTGTGATATGTAAATTTGTTTTGTTTAAACGGTATTTCTAGCGCAAGTATATATATGTCCAAATTTTCTACCTAATAATCAGTCAACGCAGTAAACTCTTTAACAGCAGTTATATATGTTGCTGTAGAGAATAGACATCGTCAGAGGTGAGTTTACAAAATTTTAAACATTGTTGCATTTATTTCGTAAAAATGTTATTAACAGTTATATGCATATATTTTTTCACCCTGGCATCATTCAGCGGCTGCTTGTGGGCGTGGAAGTAGTTTCATGCATCNGTCGATTGACGTTTGAAGAGTTTAATATTGTCGTGGCTCAAGTTGAATTATGTTTAAATTCAATCCAAACAAAATAAAACGGTTTCATCTAATGACTCAAATGCTGCAAGATTTTTGGGCAAAATGGTCCAAGACAGTAGTCTTCAGGCTTTTACGACTCGCCGAACCCGGCCAACATTGCAACTTTTTTGAGGAACTCACACTAAAAAAATTTTCGAACACATTTTTTACTGATATATATATATATATACCTATATACCTATATTTATAAATACTACGATTAACAAAATAAATAATTAACGAGACTTTAAAGTTTAAAGTAAATATTTATTGGATAATAAAAAAAATGAGTAAATATAATCCATGACTGAGATGTGCTTGAATATTTTTACATACATGCTGATATCAGGTGTTATTGTCGTAAGTTGCAATCGCATTTCAAATTTTGCAGTAAGCGCATTGGGATAATTTGTTTTTGTCGCTACGTACGTCTTTTAAAGTTCTTATAGTAACTTATATGCGTGTACTTGATACTTATAAAAATAAAAAGGTTTAAGTAAGAGTATTAAGAGTAGTAAGAGTACATTCTGGAAGTGACAATATGTGCCATGTTGTACCAGTGGAAACAGCTAAAGGTGTGTTCAAAAGAGCCGTGACTCAGCTATGTGATCTGCCTTTTGATGACTCTAATAATGATTAAAAATTGAGTTGATATTTCGTTGATACGTTTTAGTACATTCTTGTATTTCTATATTTCGACTTGACTGTTGTTATGCATGATTTTATGTATACAAGTATGTTGACAGACAGGCTTTCAAGGCTGACGGTATGATAAAGACGTAGAGGTTTTGTTTTTCGTTTTTTTTTTAATGTGGTTGTTTACGGTCATATTGACATTAGTACGTTTTGTCGAGTCTGAGCTGAAAAAAGGACCTACGAACTGCTGCTCCTGTAAGCCTGTCAAATTACTTCACCGGTACCCGGAAAGTAACCTACGATATTTTACCAACGCATTCTACGACAATAAGATAAAAAGTTTATATGAACATATTATACAAATACCTCCAAAGGAGGCTACAGCCCTTTACAGATGAATTCCTTAAAATTATTTTTAGCTGAAAAAATTAGGAAGTAATTCGTATGCAAAACCAATCCTAAGTTCCTGGCAGAAGCGACTAGAGGAATTGAAAGCAAATATTTTTCAACTGTCTGAATAAAAAAAAATTGAAAGTTCAAATAATTTTACAAATCGTACATCACTTTGAAATAAAATTAATATATAAATCGTGTTTATCGCAAAATGCATAAATTTCCAAGATTAACTGTTAAAAATAATGACTCCATTACAAATTATAGCAAACACTTTAAAATACAGAAAATATGTTAAACTAGTTTCAGAATATACACAGATTTTTCAAATTCGCTGTAAATTACGTTAAAATATATTAAAATATCTTGAAACTGCATACAATATAAAATACATCAAAATCGGTTTAAAAGTAGTTCGAACACTAAAAAGTTCTAAATATCTCACAAACCTTTAAATGCGTCCAAATATCCAGAAAACTTCAAGGTACTACTATTTCGAGATACGTTCGAAAAGGCTATTACATCAAAATACCTGAAATTACTTCGAAAACATCAAAATACGTCGATACACTACAAAAACCTAAATACGTCAGTACCTCGAAAACGCCTCAAAATCCTTTGCAAGCCATTAAATACTTCCAAACACACTACCACATCGAAATATCACAAAACCCTTAGAAAATCCGTAAAAATCGAAATACCTCTAAATCACATCGAAATGCCTCAAAAACTTTCGAAATACCTATTACATCAAAATACTTTTAAATCCTTCTAAAATCTTTAAAACCTCTAAATACATTAAAATTCCAGGAAAACCTTCAAAACTTCAAAATGTTTAGAATTATATTGAAATTCCTCAAAAATCTTTAAAAAACCTATCGAATCAAAATACCTTAAAATCTTTCTAAAATCTTTAAAATTCTTAGAAGTCCCTAAAAACCTCGAAACCTATCACATCAAAATACTATGAAATCCTTTTAAAACCTCTAAATACATCGAAATTCACCGAAAACCTTAATAACTTCAAAATGTTTAGAATTATATTGAAATTTGTCAAAAATCTTATATATAGACCTATCACATCAAATTACCCCAAAATAGTCATACTACTTCGAAAATTCAAATACGGCGAAATACCTCGAAACGTCCAAAACCTTGGAAATAGAATTGCATTGAAAAACCTTCGAAAAACCTGTCAAATCTCGAAATATTTTAAAAACTTTGAAAACCCTATATCATCGAAATACCTCGAAATCTTTCGAAAACCTCTAAATACGTCGACAAAACCTTAAAGTACTTCAAACACACCGAAATACCTAGAAAATTTCGAAAAAATGATAGTGTAGGTAGTAGTTTGATCATGATGCGCTACCCTTTTTCCTCTTTAATATCATTTTGAAGGAACTAATAACACATTGCACTGTTATTATTAGTTCGTATAAGGAAATGGTCCAATTCGAAATAGTTTTTAATTTCATGGTCTTAATATGGTGGGCGTCGCACATGACCAATTTTTACCGGAATAAGTGCAAAAATTAAGTAGTTACATTTGTGAAATTTGTGACATGTGATAGCTGTTACCATCCCAGTTATGCCAAACATTCAAAATTTGTAATTATTGACTAGCAGCAGATGTTGTAACAATACTTAGACAGCGATACAGATGATGTATCTGATACCGGATTCTTTAACGCCATGGACAGTTAATATTTGTAAATACATACTAATTAAACAATAGGATGTTAATTTGGGCAAACACCCACCAGTATAAAGACAGAAATTTTTAAGTATGTAAAAATAGCAGGAGAATGATAAGAACGTGCGAGATTTTAGACCGATGACATCGGACATAGTACGACCGGTTAACGATAAAAATAAAATATCTGTTCGAGATGTAAGTCAGGCCATTGATGAAGCCAAAAAGCATATAAATGCGTAATTAACCTTAATTAACTCTGACAATAGCAATAGTGTTGTAATTAAAGTTAAAAGTATTCAAAACTGGCAGCAAGTTTCATCCAAGAGATTTAACAAGCTGAGTCGGAAGCTAACTGTTGGTGACTTCTCTGGACCCGCTACAGTAGAGGGTGATGAAAGGCCTATTGCTTCGCATGTTTCTGATCCGAAGCCGGATACATTTACTCATCATTTAAAGTTGATATTTNCTTCAAACACACCGAAATATCTAGAAAATTTCGAAAAAATTGGTAGTGTAGTAGTTTGATCATGATACGCTACCCTTTTTCCTCTTTAATATCATTTTGAAGGAACTAATAACACATTGCACTGTTATTATTAGTTCGTGTAAGGAAATGGTCCAATTCGAAATAATTTTTAATTTCATGGTCTTAATATGGTGGGCATCGCACACAACCAATTTTTACCGGAATAAGTGCAAAAATTAAGTAGGTAGTTACATTTGTGAAATTTGTGACACGTGGTAGCTGTTACCATCCCAGTTATGCCAAACATTCAAAATTCGTAATTATTGACAAGCAGCTTATCAGATGTTGTAAGAATACTATAGACAGCGATACAGATGATGTATCTGATACCGGATTCTTTAACGCCATGGACAGCATAGCATCAGCAATGGACAATACGCTAGAAGTTAATATTTAAATAATTTATAATAATTAATTAATAATTTAAATAATTAAACAATAGGATGTTAATTTTCGAATTAAAAGATAAAATAAAATTACTCAACACACAACTTGATTCATTGTCGTTGAAAATTCATAGGCAAACACCCACCAGTGTAAAGACAGAAATTTTTAAGTATGTACGTAAAAACAGCAGGAGAATGATAAGCATGTGCGAGATTTTAGATCGATGACATCGGACATAGTACGACCGGTTAACGATAAAAAGAAGATATCTGTTCAAGATGTAAGTCAGGCCATTGATGAAGCCAAAAAGCATATAAATGTTCCATCCTTAATTAACTCTGACAATAGCAATACTGTTGTAATTAAAGTTAAAAAGTAATCAAAACTGGCAGCAAGTTTCATCCAAGGGATTTAACAAGCGGAGTCGGAAGCTGATTGTTGGTGACTTCTCTGGACCCGCTACAGTAGAGGGTGTTGAAAGGCCTATTGCTTCGCATGTTTCTGATCCGAAGCCGAATAAATTTACTCATCATTTAAAGTCGATATTTCTAAAACAAATTATGATAAAGCAATGAATGTCTCGATGTGGCCTAACAGAGCTTGCGTTCGCCCTTTCTTCCGCCGAAAAAATGGGTCACAAAACAATGGCTAGCGCAAGTTCCCTTTAATAGTTCAGGTCGCAAATCAATCGATTATTATTATTATTATTATTATTATCTTTAAAGTTATTCAACTAACTGCCTTTTCGGTCGCAAATAAAATGGATAAGTTGGAACTCATAGTAACTGAAGAAGACGCAGATGTAATTAGTATTGTCGAACATTGGTGTTGCACAGATGAAATGAGTTCTATGGCTATTCCAGGATATACTTTGGTGACAAGTTTTTGTCGTTCAACCCGTCAACATGGTGGATCGGCAATCTACATCAGTGATAAAGTCGAAGCACAAACTATTGACATCGAGAACTTCTGTGTCGAAATGCATTTTGAGTGTAGTGCAGTGAAACTGATGTTGGACAACCGAAAAATATCAGTGCTAAGTGTTTACCGACCGCCTGATGGCGATTTTAATTTATTTATATGTCAACTTTTCTGTACTTTGGAACTATGTAGTGCATATGCTTTAGATATTTTCCTTTGTGGAGACCTAAATATTAATTATTTGGAAAATTGTTCCTATAAAACAAATTTAGACGACTTGCTCCTGTGCTATAACTTGAGAGTCACTTCTGTGGTTCCTACTAGAGTTGTAACCAATTATTTAGGTGTAACAACTAGCACAAAAGTTGATTATATTTTAACGAATGTAAATTTAAATCAATGTACATCTAATGTCTACGAAGCGCACTTTAGTGATCATAGAATTCTAACTTTAAGGTATCAAATTCCAGTTAACAATTTAAAAACCAATAGTCAACCTTATTCACAATTTAGAGACCTCTCTGAAAGTAACCTTAATAACTTGCTCGCAGTTGTGTCAACACTGCAGTTTAATGAAATATATACGGATGATGCTGAACTAAGCCTTACTAATTTTATAGATATTATATCTTATGCAATGGACTATTGTTGCCCAATTAAAACACATTATAATGGCTATAAAACTCAATCGAAATGGGTAACGCATGAAGTTAAACTGTCCAGCCAACACCTAAAAAATATGTATTGGTTCTGGATAAACATGATGGATAGTGATTCTCAAGCTATCTACAGACAAGCTAAGAAAAATCACAATAGATTATTAAAAGAAACTAAATTGAACTTTCATAATACACTCATAGCTACATCAAATAATAAATGTAAAACCATATGGAATCTTGTAAACAGGGAGACAGGCAGGAATAAGAATAGAAAAAAGAATATCACTCTAAATGTAGACGGTAACCTTTGCTCAAACTCTTATCAGCTAGCCAACGTATTTGTCGATTATTTTGCAACAGTTACAGAAAAGACGTTACAGAGTCATTTCGGTGATCGCAAATCTACTAATTGTACTACCGATGCAATACTAAATAACACTTTTTTCTTTATTCCTGTTGTTGGAAAAGAGATAGATTCAGTGATACGTAATTTGAAAAATAAAATTACCACAGTTACAGATCCTTTATCAGTAAGGTTGGTTAAAAAAATCTCTATATATATAGTTGATCATATTGCTTTCTTAATTAATCTCTCTGTAAGCAGTGGTCACTTTCCAAAAGTTCTAAAAAGATCAACAGTAGTTCCCATTTATAAAAATAATGACTCCGAGGATATTGCAAACTATAGGCCTATATCTTTACTAAGCGTGATCTCTAAAATATATGAACGTGTAGTTTTCAANCTCGGGGATCCGTGCTTGGTCCATTAATATTTTTGCTATATGTTAATGATATGGTACAACATTTTGACTCTTCCGCATTAACGTTGTTTGCTGACCATACGTCTCTAGTGATCTCTCTATTGACTGTTTCGTAAAGTGGTGTGAATGCAATAATCTTATTGTTAATATTAAAAAAAAACAAATGTTCTGTACTTTCGCTCTCTTAGCGCGCCTGATGCTAAGCTGTGCCTACAATTTAATAACTTCATTTTATATTCTTCCGAAAGCACTTGATTATTATCAATTAAAGTGGCATGAACATGTGGATGTTCTCAGTAGGACACTCAATAAATCGTTCTACGCGATTTCTCGTGTTAAGAACACTATGTCGCTGTGCGCACTACTGAAACGAAATATTGACGGTTCCCTGCATCTACATCTATAAAATATTAATATATGTTAGAGAGGATATTAGTTACTTTAGTAAAAACATTCGTTATTTATATTCCACGCGGAATAGCGGTTTATTGAGTGTGCTAAAGCATAAAACTACCAAATTTGAAATGCCCGCTATGTACCAGGGCATCAAATTTTATAATAAAATTCCACCTTACCATACATCTAAAGATAAGGAAATTTATAATTAAAGAAATGCTTCTCATCAAATGTTATTATAGCATTGACGAATATTTAAATGACAATTTGTAATTGGAGATATGTGTATAAATACTAGTCTTGTGTTTGTCTCTGTACATTGACCTGTCCTATACATTTTTATGTGTCAACGGATCAATTATTATTATTATTATTCAGGCATTCCTGTAATATAAAATTGTTAAGCAGTTTCCAATCGGTACGACCAATGAAAATAAAACTTTTGCATATTTTCTGTACAAAAAGCTAAAGCAAAATTTTGTCACATCTCAGGCTGAAACGCCCCTGACAAAAATTTGGAAATTATTCTTAACGGGCACAACGGTTTATGCAAATTGGAAAAAGCGTACTCGGGGACACTGGAAAAATATTGAGGTATAATGTAAGGAAAAACTGGACAGGCCTGTTTTTGCAAATTTTCCTTTGCGCAATTTTTTAAATGAGATGAAAGCAAATTCACAATAACCTATCTATAAAGAACTCATCCACTTACACACCTAAAAACTTCGGAAAGGGCATAAATTACCAAAATGGCGGAAGTTAGTAGTTATATAAAATGAATTTCTGTTGATATTTTGAAGCACTATTGTACTACGCCGAATAAAAAAGCGGTTAAGTATTTTTATAGTGTTGTATCTTCCTAATTTACGCTCGTTACAGCAGATACGTACGTGTATATAGCTGGAAAAATTCCACTAGGACTTACAAACCAATGTTTATTTGAGATATGTAAATTTGTTTGGTTTAAACGGTATTTCTAGCGCAAGTATATATATGTCCAAATTTTCTACCTAAAAATCAGTCAACGCAGTAAACTCTTTAACAGCAGTTATATCTGTTGCTGTAGAGAATAGACATCGTCTGAGGTAAGTTTACAAAATTTTAAACCTTGTTGCATTTATTTCGTAAAAATGTTATTAACAGTTATATGCATATATTTGTTCACACTGGCATCATTCAGCGGCTGCTTGTGGGCGTGGAAGTAGTTTCATGCATCTCTG
>NW_019416479.1:484463-503620 GCF_000390285.2 Anoplophora glabripennis | reverse complement strand
TTTAATAACAGTTATTGCTATTATTTCGTAAAGGGTATAAAAAACGTTGTATATTAGTTATACAATAATTTAATAAAGAATAAGGTTTATAGTCACTATACAACTGTGCTAGCAGTACGCGTTTTATATCCAATATTCACCTGTTTAACTATCACATGCAATGGTCTTATAATTTCTTTCAGTGAAGACTTGAATAGTCTGTACCTTTGAAACAAGACAATTTAGGATATATGTTCATACTGCCCTACTTCGGAAAAAGACCGTAAGTGCAGTTTTGTGACAAATTGAGATAATTACATTTTCTAAATCTACATCGCATTATACCTACTCATCTATAAATATCAAAAATATCGTTTTTGTTTCTTTAAATTTAAAAATTTGTACATTTTAAATTTCTAATATTGTGTCACTCTTATTTTCTTCGTCGGTATACTAGAAAAAACATCTTATGTGTCTGATGCAGACTTATGTGCATGTATTTCATTAAGAGGTACATAGTATAAACGCCGCATGTGACCACATACGGCTTTCTTCTCTAACAGAAGCGTTGAAATACGATGTTTTTAACAAATTAAATTCGTATGTGTTCACATGCGTTGTTTTAAATTAAACAACAATTAAACATTATTTCCAACACAATATATATTAAAAATTGTAAAATATCCTGTAAAAACATCCAAAATATCATGTATAGGATGTACATGTTCTGGTTCTTCTATTAATTTCTGTTGAAAATGTAGCATATACTGCACATACGGCATTTTTACCTAGCAAAATCTTAAATTTATTTAGACAAAGCAATATAGTGACGCTGTTTTTATTAAAATTGCAATGTTTTCTAACATTCTCGAAATACATTAAAAAATATTTGCTTTTCATTTGCCGTTACCGAAAAATCAAGTTATTAACTTAATTAGTAAATGAATTACAGCCAAATGAAGTATGCCTAATATCTTGTTGCAATTTTCTCTAAACTGTCATATGTGCACATACGGTATTCTTCCGAAGTAGGGCAGTACAGGACCTTTCTCCTTCAACAAATCTAAATAATTGCCCCTTTTACTATTGGAGCGTACCTACTTACTACTATTAAAATAAAATTCTTCCATTTGCATTGTGTTTATTTAAACTGAAATCATCATATTCATGTTACAAATATTATATAAACCACTAAAAAGTGACACATTTGACAAGTGCATTTTAACGCTAAATAGGAGAGCAGAGGCAATGGAAGCAATTATAGCTGTTCAATCTAGCGAAAACTTGATGAGCATGTGGTATAAAAACATAAACCAGAAGCGTATTTATATGTAAAACTATTCAAACCTTTGGAAATGTTTGGGCGTCACGATGACGCGCTATATATCACAAGGTCTGTTAGTTGCCTAACTTCTATCTGGGCAAACAAACACGCTAACTTAGTTTCATTTCCGCGATGCTCCGGCGTTCTATCGCAGGAACGCGGAAGCTCCGGACCCTGCAATTGTTTTCGGAAATTGGATAGAGGTTGAAAAATGTCCCGGTTGGAACGACATCAGTTTTGGAAATACCTCTGAATTATAAAACACCACGGCCCCGGTATTTTTCAGATTGTCGTCATTTTTTATTTATTATCAGGAAAAGAGACGCTGTGAAAATACAGCTTTAAAAGATTCCTTCGTACAAAGAAAGAAAGACAATTTATTGGGTAAAAACTCCTTAATTTATAACCCACGGAGGAAAGCAATTATTAATCGCATGAGCGACTCATGACGTTGTCTTTTACTAGGTTTTGTAATAAATAATTACATTAGTTAGTTACGTTAGTTTAGTACAAATACTTTACTGTCTAACATTTCTCATAACTGGAAAATAGCAGAATCTTAGTTGTATTTACTCAGAAAACAACTTTGTAAGGCTTAGTGAAGTGAAGATCCACGTTGGCAAAGCGACTAGGTATGTTGGAATAGTGTTTTACCAATTACTAGAATTCGATAAAGTTTCATATCGAATAGGAATAGTCCTGGGAAGATGGCAGCTGCTAGGTATAAGAATTGGGGGCTGAGTCTCATCTAAAATGACTTATAACCATATACATAAGTCGTAATGCCAATACTGGTATAGAGAACGATGACCCTGCTGAGAAAAACTTATGTCGGTACATTATAGACTATAATAAACTCCATTAGGCAACCCAGAGACAAAGTAGCGTACACTAAAAGGTATAAGGTGTCTTAAGGGTACACCCAACTCTGATCGAATCAAAACAAATCATTTATTGGTGTCGATACATTAAAATGTTTACACAAGTCAAAGAAAGGAAAACACGAAAGATACAACATATAAGCAATACTACACTAAAGCTAAAAAACACATTCAGATAAATATAATGTAAACAGCATAAAGAAGTAAATATTACGAATATTCATTATATATCTAAAAACTGGTCAGCAAAGAACTCATCAATAATGTAAAACGCTTTTCTCTTAAGATATTTTCTAATTCTGGCCTTAAAACATTTAGTGATCGAATCTCAGATGGAAGTCTATTAAAGAATTTAATGCCAAAATAGTTTGTGCCATGTCTGGATTTCCCTAATCTATGAAATTTTCTGTCGAACAAATCTATTCTGATTATTTTTTATATATAATGAGGCATTCAAGTATGTAAACTGACAGCATTGTAAGAATATTTAGCAGTTTGAAGTGCCGATAATCATATCTGTATTTTATTCCAGCTATAATTCTAATACATTTACGTTGTAAACCAAAAATTTTATCACTATGAGACGAATGACCCCAGTTCAAAATTGCATAAGTCATGGTGGCATGAAAAGTACCATAATATGCAGACATGAGTACAGGCTTAGATACTGCACGATCCAAATTACGCAGTAGGAAAATATTCTTAAATAAACGTTACGTTAAATCATTTACATGTTTTTCCCAACTTAATTTAGCGTCAAGTGTATATGGCAAAGTGTAAAAAGCAAAGATTGAGTTTTGTCACCATTTAAGTTTAATCTATCAGCAATAAACCAGTCCCGTATCAGCGGCAGCGTAACCACTTGATCCTCTGCGAGTTTACTTAAGTTATTATTTGATTTTAAAGCGGTAGTATCATCGGCGAATAAAATGAAATCAGCAGTCATATCACAATTTTTGGAAATCATTGTAGATAATACATAGAATAGGGCCCAATACTGAGCCGTGGGGAACTCCATTAACTATTTCTGTTAGATGTGAAGAACAAAAGTTATAAAAAACATACTAAGTTCTGTTTGATAAATAAGACTTAATAAAGGACAAGCTATTGTAATAAAAATTGTAAAATTTTAGTTTATTTAAAAGGATACTGTGGGACACACAGTCAAATGCCTTAGTCAAATCGTAAAAATTTTCATTGACAACATTGTTTGATTTGAAACTGTTTAAAATAATCGTAGTCAACTGGTTAGTAGCTAATGTTGTTGACCTTTTGTTCCTAAAACCCTATTGGTTTAGGTTAGAACCATTCAGACCATATTAGGTCAAATCCAGGTTGAGTTATCTGGATGCTTTGGTAAAGTTAAGAAAAATTTTATTCTTCTTTGTGTATTAGAATATGAACGATTTGATGGCAAAAAGAAGACTTACAAAAAAATGTATTTTTCTACTGTCATCCTGCTGAACAGTACCTAAGACATTATAACAATTTTTAGTGTGAAAGAAAACCGCATTAAATTTGTTCCATGAATTATAAATACCCATATAAGTATCTAGATACCATCTTCTTAATATTTAGAACTGTTAAGTTGGACAAAAGACACTCCAAATTGCGAGTCTGAGGATGGTGTAAAATAACACAGAAACGTTGGCAATGATTTAAAATACAGTGTTCTTTAAAACATAGAGTTCTTCTATTTACTAAAACCTTGAGTTGGATAACTAATCAGGAACACTAAACAGTGGAAACGTAGATGTATTAACATCTATATTTAACAAGAATCCAGAAGATACCTAAGAACAGGGCCCGAGAACTTATACTTGAAAATATGGGGAAACTGGGAACCACGTGACTTGAGATGGATATACAAGTTGGAGAAAGAGTCTATAGTTGTCGCCACAAAGATTTTGTAGAATATCAATTTTGACAATTGCAATTATGAATCATTTCATGTAATTTATGTTGTTTATGTTTATTGTTGGTTAGGTTTGGCGAGTGTTGGTGTGTTTTATTTGTGTTTTAGTGTGTTTTATTAGACATTTCATTCACTGTATAACATAATAATGTCTGATCATATAATCACATTTTTTTATTAATAATAAAATGTTTTGTTTTTTGTTTATTTTAATAAAAAATGTCTGAAAGTTTGTCGTGGTTTAGTAAAATTATTTACTTGTAATATTTTTTTATTCACCGTGAAAGCTAATACAATATAGAAAGCATTGAAAGCTGCTCTATAATCATTTCCACTCTTTTTTTTTCAAAATATGTACTGGAATTTGAAATTTTTTCAATAAACATTTCAAAAAGTTAGTATCAAAATTATTTCTTATTTTAAGTAGGAAGGCTATTAGATCTTTTAAAAGTGTCTTTAATGCTTGAGTGATTTTAATGCTTTTTATCAAATGTACTTATTTTCTCATGGTGACATTATCTACGTGAAAATTATTTTACAAAACCAATTTCTGAGTGATATGTGTAGGGAGATTTGTTATGTAATTTTAAATTTAGCGGCGGCAGAATACCTAAAACAAATATTGGATAGGTATATAGTTGTAGAGCGTACAACTAGATGGCGCTTGCATCTTTTACCGGCTACAGGTAATTTAACTCACCGTATTACCGATAATTCCTAGAAAAGGAAAGCAATAGAAGTTGGAGAAAGTGTCAACAGTTAGCGCTCTTACTGACCACGAAATCTGTTCAAGTTTCCTATCTACAGTATCATTTATCTAGGCCTAAGAATCAGGAACAGCCCATCTTCGCTATATACAAGATTGTACAGATAAAACAGGCTGCCTCTTATGAAAACCCCATATGGTTTTCCTTCAAAGAAGATATATATCCAGTTTATACACAGACAGCACCCTATGTACGAATGGCAAAGTATACATTCGGCAACAGAGATGTACCTATAATAGCACGATCTTTAAAGAATACAAATATCATTTGAAGAATAACAATGGAGAAAAATTAGGGGTTGCGGAATACTAGACATATACTCTGTAGTATTCAATACCAAAATTCTACACAAACAAATATTTTTGGCCAAGAAGATGAAGAGATCTAGAAAAATGCGAGATAATTTCAACTAAGACTAGGGCTTACTATAACTATTTGGAATTTGGAAACGACTCATACGTATGAAAAAGGGTTGATCACAGCCATGCACGGGAATATCAAGGAAACAAATATATTCGATCGGAAAACTTAGAATAACGTTTCTTCTGAAGTAGAGAATCTCTCGAAACATCAAGGAACCAGCTCGGAAATTGTTTAACCATTTCTGATTAGATATTCAACGGAACATTTTCCGGTTATATATGTTTTTGTGAGTAAATGAAACTCATGGAGGTGTTGTACCGGGCGGTATAAAATTTGTGATATTGAATTTGCTATTAAGAATTGAAAAGTATTTTAGTTACATGCTGTAAGTTTAATAAGGATTTTCTTCGCAGAAAAGATTAAAATACAAACAAGAAATAGGAATACGGCTTGGTTATAAAAGAACAATTACTAAGTTAAATAAATTGGAAGACGTAATTAAAACCCTTTAACAGGTATATAATAAACAAATATTTCTCCTAACAATACTGAACGGTAAATGGTTTCATAATAAAATTGCCTTTATATTCCCCAAAATATCTTTTCCGGCTTCCCTATTAACCTTCCCGTTTCATTATACTTTTGAACAGATAACAAGCTTAAGTAATGCGCTGCAGATCATAACACACCTACGTAAAAGTTCTTTACTTTAGCGTCATTGTTTGTAGCTTTGCATTAAAACTGGGGTTTTGTTACACGAACGAGTCTTCTGAAATATGTATGGGCAACACCTAATTATTGTGGGACCATAATTGTAATCCCCTAGCTAGAATACCAAATTTTAGACCGTAAAATTTATGGTGTAGTATACATTGTGGAGAATAATGTGTGGGACAGAGCTTAGAGCCCTCTGTTCATACCGGTTGTATGAATGCTACTTTAAAATTTTATTAGCTGGAATTAATTCCAGGTTTTTTATATCAGTCTAATGCCGCATAAATGCAGTGTAAGTCAGTTTTATATTATACTGCATTTACCAATTTTTTATAACATAGTAATGGTCTATAACATATTTACATTAACATGTAAAGTGTGCGACAATTTAAAAATTATTTCGTTCGTTTTTTAAATATCTATGTAATCAATTCTGCCATACAAACTGCTATATTTTAATTTTTACAAATGTGTATATTATTTTATTTTTATTATGAAAGAAACTATTATATTGTGCTCTAAAAGCATTATAGTTCAATTCAACTAATTCAACAAATTATAAGTGTTTTATTTCTGAAATTTATTCTGCCTTTGTTATTTGTTGTCAGAATCATTAAATATTAGAAACACAAAAAATATATAATTTACCTCTGTTTGTGCTCACACACGGAAAACCAGGAACTGTTTAAGATACAGTACTCAAATTTTATACACATGTTATCATTAACATTAGCTACTTTTGAGCGTTAATTCAATTTTTATTCGGCGGAGATTTTAGGATCCGTGACGTTTTTTTGCTCCTAATTTTTATGGCTCTGGGAAAATTGGCATTTTGAAAGACCACCAATGTTGTCCACATAAAAAGGCACACATCATCAAAAACTGGAGCCGTTTTCAAGATAAATGGCGTTTTATGATGGAAAACATGAAAATAAGTGGCAATATGTTAAAAAAAATTAAAAACTAAGCAAATAAGAATAAAAACCACAACAGTTGTTGAAAATGGCCTCCTCCTAGGGTAATGCAGGCTTCCAACCTAAGTCTGAGTGACTGACGTACCCGTTTGAAAATGCTCGGATTATTGCGGATCATATTGCAGATTATTTAATAATAATTAATTAACTGATATCAAAAGACATTATTATGCTGAAAATTAGGTTGTTAAACATGAACTTTTTTCTGTCTCGAATGCAGAGAAATTTACACATGGAAGTTTATGCTACTTAGCAATATACAGAGTATTTCAAGCTAAAGCGATGACGTCATCTAACAAATTATTAGGGATAGTTAAGTTGGTGCAAAAATTAACATTTTTTTTTATAGTTGATCATCCTCTGAATTTTTTATTTATTTTTTACAGCCACGATGTAGAAAAAAATAAGTAATTAATCGATTAATTATATTTAATAATAATATATTGCTAAAATGATAATTAGTAACTTATTAACATATTTTATTAATGTACGTACTTAGTCAAATTGTCAAGTAATTTTATTCTACTTATTTATTCTTAGAAATTAAATCAATTGATCCGAAAAGGTTGTTTGAAGACGTACATATTTATAAATTAATAAAATAACCAATAAAGATTAAGTTACTTCGTTTTATTTGCTTGTCTACTATTTACCTAATTAATTCTCCGTGAACTCTTCACAAATTGCGACTGACAAAATTAAAAATTTACCTAAAATTTTTCCATACCTTGGTGTAAAATTTTTGCGCTTGTTTAAAACCAGAACTTTAACTTTTTTTACATAGAAATCGCCTCTTGTCTTTTTTATTTAATATTACCCATTTCTCAGGACAAATTATTAAAATGTTAATAGTCCTCTTTGGGATATTTATATTTTAGTGATGTATACCGTTCCGGTATTCGGTTTGACGTGTGCTTCCTCGCCGTCGTATCCAGATAATTCAAGGCCTTGGCTCCATTTAAATTATTTTGATACTTGATTTCTACTGCTTCTCTGTAGAGCTTCAAAGTCTTTTGGTTCAAATTTTGATGTCACTTAGGTCTATTGTGTGTTTTGTATATGTCCGTTGCTCTGCAACTACCGATTTCTTTATATCCTTATTCTTTAGATGACACTTGTGCTCCTTTAACTGGGTGCTAGTATGTCTGCCTGTTTGATCAATGTAGTTTTTGTCACATGTACACGAGATGCTGTGTGTACCGGGACTTTGGAATATATCGCTCTGGAACCTCGTCTTTGGAAAGATTGGCCCTGTTTTCCTTGAGATGTTAATATTGTACACATTAGACGAAATAGTTTCTTGCCAGATAGTCCTCATTTTTCTTATTCTTAGCTTGTTGAATAGTAATTTCCATTTTCTAATAGCTGATTACAAATGACAGTTCCTCGTCGAAGTATTCTGGCTTGAATATGATACGTACTGGATGAACAAAGGTGTTAACTATCCCTGGTTTCTAGGCCGGATGGTGGGAGATGCCTATTCGCGTGAGTTAGGTTTCTTTAAACCCTATACCCCAGAGTACTATCTATTATCTAATAATCTCATCATAAGGACTTCTAGAAATGAAAGGGTACCTTTTTCTTCCAACTTGTATTGTTACAATCATGGTGCCAAATGAAAAATGTGTCAATATGACTAAATCAACACTTCATTTAAAGTTTTATTTTATTTCAGTACTTTCTTCTTCTTCTTTGTCACCGTTTCTTTCTTCTTTCTTCTTTGTCACCGCTGCGGATAAAGGTGAACCCAGCAGCTGATCCTTCAATATAATCCCTAAAAGGAAAGAGGGTCAATCTGGTGTACACTTTTGCCAAGTCCACTAAATTTTCATCTTTATCTTCTGCGATCAAAGAAGCTTTGAAATAAATTAATTTAAATCAACAATAGTATTTTCCAACGTAAGTCTGTGAGAAATTTCTTTCATAAGGTGATGAGATGTCACTAAGTAGTTTGAGTTTTCCAATATTTTTCAAAATTTTGAGAAATAACGCCAATTAATTGACAAAATCAATGTCAAAATACGTCAATCATCCTCGTACGCGTAACTTATTAGAGACGCTGTGTATTTCGGCATCATAATCTTTATGAACAAACCGATTATGGAGTGTGGAATTCTAAAACAGAGAAGATTTTAATATACAAGTGCACTTCATTAGAAAAAATAACATACCTACTTTCTGAAATATCACTGGGCTGGATTTTATTTCCTAATGCAGGGTTACGTTTTCCCTATTTTGGAGCCAAATAGTACACATACTTAAATGAATCACTCTGTATAAGCCTATTTCATTATGCAAATCGAAATTTATATTTGGGCTTTCAAACTGTAAAAAGTACCACCCTGCTACGGCAGAAAAACTGCAATCACGTACATGCCACACGCAGAAACGTTGTGTCGATATTACTTTTTTCGTTTCGAATCAGTACACGCACATTCATTAATTTATCCTTAATTACCCGCTTAATACGATATTAATCTGTCATGAAAAGTAATGTAATTAAGCTCGTAAAAACGCGCAACGTTGCGGTTAGGCAAACCGTCCCCAGTTGCCATCTGTAAAAGAGTCGAGCCATGAGCGGCAAGCAAAAAGCGATACAGAAAAATGTTTCATTTAGATAATTAGAAGATAAAGCCGTAGCGTAAGAGAATTTCCAATATAATATCCAAGTTTTGCACTGCAGAAACTTTTAGCCTCAGTACAATACATGTTTGTGATGTTAAATACAGGGTGTTTCAAATTGGATGTATAAGCACTGCTGTCTCGGTGCCTTCAGAAAGGAGATGTATGATTTGGTACCTAATCAATAATTTCCTGAAATGATTAACGATATTTTAAGCTGTTGAATTATTTCTTCTCTTTCGTGTCACTAGTTCGTGATGTTTCGAACCGAAAAACTCTTATTCAGTGTTATTTTTCATAAGGATGTTAGTATTCACATTTTTTTAAAATTTGGCAAAAAAATTAATAAAGGAACAAAACCCTTAACAAAACAATACATTAGAAACAAAAGTTGCTAGGTACTGGAAAACTCCATAGATTTTTTAATAACTTTTATTTTCCTGTAAATTACGGTTTCGTTAAGATTTTATTTATTTTTTTTATGGTAATTTAAATAAGTTTATGTACCTCCGTGAGTTTATAAACAAACGCAATTACTAATATCCTTGAAGCATTCTGATACTGACAAAAAATGAAACATCAATTCAATTCAATGAGAACGATATGATTAAATAAAATTTTAAATTATTTCTGATACAACCAAACTTTTTATATTATTTTAAAGTACAGTCAATGACATTTATGTTTTGAACAACACATCGTTTAAATGTCCACCTCGACTTCGTCTACACGAGTGAATTCGACGAACCCAATTTTCGATGACTGCAATAAATCGGGCGCGATCTGACGAATGCAACGTTTAATGTTCAATCTTAATGCATCAAGTATTTGTGGTCTGTGTGCATAGACCTTAGATTTCAAATAGCCCCAAAAGAAGTAATCTAAAGGAGTTAAATATGAGTTAAATCACAGCTTCTTGGAGGACAGTGAACAGTTGCATTCCTTGAAATTATTCTTTCGTCAAATTTTTCTTGCAATACATCGATAGTTTCATGAGCAGTGTGACATGTGGCACCGTCTTGCTGGAACCACATATTGTCCAAATCAAGTACATCTAAATTTGGTCACAAAAAAATTCTTAACATCTGTCGGCATCGTTCACCATTCACTGTAACTGCATCCTCATTTTGGAAAAAAAATATCCGATGATGCTACCATGCTATAAACCACACCATACTGTGCAAAACCGTACTTATCTTATCAACTTCGACGTCAACTGTTACATGGGTGTTGTATAATAATGAAAAAGTAATATTAACGGTCGGTAGAAGGAAGCACAAAAAACAAGCACTTAGGTAGGAAATTCTGGAAGGAAGCCTAAATAGTCGAAGATAGGCAGTTGAAGTGAGGACAGCGCGGAGTGAAACGTAAAACGATCAATGTAGTGTGGAAAATATAGTAGTGGAAAATTAAGTGTTTAACCGGTATTAGTTAGCAGGTAATATTCTTTAAGTACTTTGTTGTTAATTGTTCTATGTAATCTTATGATTGTGATGTTTATAGAAGTTCCATGATAATAATTCTTTGTATGTTTAGCTTCCATTGCTTTATGCTCAAGGGCATATATTTTTCTAAGGTAAAATTGTTATAATTATTCTTAAAGATTGCTCATAATTTATTTCATGCTAAAATATGTATATTGTGACTGCCAGACATTACAGTAACGACTCCTTTGTTTCACATCAAACTTGTTTTTGTTATGATTACGTGTTTCGAAAAGCATAGATGTTTCATGATAATAATTCTGTGTATGTTTAGCCTTCATTGTCTTACGCTCAGGGGCGTATATTTTTCTAGGATAAAATTGTTACAATTATTATTATAGATTGCTCATTATTTATTACATGTTAAAATATGTATATTGTCGTGACTGCCCAGATATTGCATTAACGACCTCTTTGTTTCACATTTAACTTGTTTTATCATGATTAGGTTGTTCTTTGATTTCTTGTGCTCACTTTATGTCATACGTCTATACGAGCCTTGTTGAGTTTACTAACATTTTAGCCCGTGCGGAACGAATCTGGATTAAGCTCGATTGCCTTCCGTATGGGACTCCAGTGTTATGAAGGATCTTCCGAAATCACAACTATAGCTGGATTGCCTCCCGTATGGGACTCCAGTACCTTCCGGCCCTGCCGGCTAACTAACACCAAACCTCTTCAGTTTTACTTGGAAGTGTGTATGACTAATATGAGGTAACAGATGATATTTAATGACACATTAAATGAGACAGGTCTTATTTATCATTAGCAAAGGTTTTTAATTTGTGCATTTGGTTGGCGGTTGTTTTGTATTTGTATTTGGGTGGTAAGAGCAACGATCGTGGGTTTCCTTGCCATGCTCTTTCCCCGCAGGAGCTCTAGGTGAGCCTGGCACTCTCATTTTATGTTAAATGGTTGTTAATGTTTTTGTTGTTCTTTCTATTTGTCACATGTTCAATTTGAAGATTGTTGTACATAAATAATAAAGTTAGGTGTATTTACTCTGTCTTTGCTTTAAAAAATTAAACCATACATCCCCTCAAAAAAGTTAGCCAGCGCCTTCCGGTCAATAAAAAATAGATACACACAACGTAGGTATTCCTTATGACGATCATATATTTTTGGCCACAACTACGTACGTTTATTTTTTCGATCGAACCTAGGGTTGTTATACTACAATACAGTAGATACAAAGGCTTCTCGTGAATCTGTTGTGGATTGTTTTCACACCAAAAACGGCAATTTTGCTTGATAACATATCCGCTTAACCAAAAATGAGCTTCATCTGAAAAGATATTTTTTTTCGCAAAATTAGGATCCCTTTCAAGTTGCTCTAAACTAGCAGCAAATTCTCGGCGCCAATGATGCTCCAGTGGCTTAAGTCAAAACAGTCTTATACGGGTGTAAGTAAATTCAGGTCTTTTTGCAAAATCCGCCAAGTTGTCGTATTTTTAAACCTTAATTGTTGAGCAAGATGAGGAATTGATAAATTTGGATCCTCTGCAATATTCAGCAGCAATATTCTCAACAGTTCTACGATTTCGACGTCTTACTAGTGTTTTTACATCGTGTAGAGTAAAATTACTTTCAAATTTCTCAACGATGTGATGAATGGCAAGTAAAGTATGGCGATTATTTGGACCAAAGTTTTCGCGAAGTGCGCGTTAAGTGTTCCCAAAAGAATGTATCCATAAAATCTTTGGATAATAACCAAACATTCTTGAAGCGCATATTTAGACATAATAAATTGTTAGAGTATACTGAACATAAATAACAACTAGTTACAGGTACATAACTTTATTACCATTGTTACTATATCTTTCAAAATCACATCATTCTTATTGAAAAACCCATTATAATGTTTCGTTTCTATTTTCGTATAGCTTTTCAGATAAACCCAAAAAAAAAACGGTAAATTTAACATCTGTAAAATGGTCATAAACTGAAGAAGATGCTTTGGATTTTTTTTCGCAAAATAATAATTGTTCACCAAATTATGTAACTTCTGAATATAAATTCCTGTTGGTATAAACATATAATTAGACTGCTGAAAATAAACGTTAATATTCCTGTAATGTTTACATTACAAGGTCAAAATTATAATTTGAAATATATGATATTTCTACTGAAGTTTTCTTAGAAACTGTATGATATATTTTAAATGTATATAAGCCACGGAGGAAATTACTACATGGCTTATTTTTTTCTTTATGTTTGCAGGTGACGCTAATGTCCAAATAAATATTTCGATCTCGAGAACAAAAAATCCGCAAAACAAACCGTTTAGTGGTTTCAAGGCTTTCACGACGGTGCTAATATTTAAAGTACGATGGCTTTTCGGGTTGTTATGCCGTGACCTGTGTACCTGTCGTGTGTGTAACTGGCTGCGAATAGGTACACATGCCACGGCATAACAACCCGAAAAAATATCCTACTTAAATAAACCGTTTGTAAGATGTTATTAATTTTGTTTATTGTTTCTTAACAAAAGTAAACTCTAAGACTTTAATACAAATTTTTAATAGATTTCTTTTTTAAAATTTTCGCACACTTAGATAAACAGTATTAAAGAGCATTGAGGAAATTGTTGTGTACCTTATGGTTTAACGTAAAATTTATAGTTTGTACTGAAGTTTTAGTTAATTTCGTTACATCTTAATTAAATTCCTACATATAACATCCATTTTATTCTCAATTTCACTTAATTCTATAACCTAAGAGTAATACTACTCTCATTATATTCTAAGTACCTCGTTTAACATCAGAGATCGCAAACGAACACGCTTTTCTATGATTCGAAGCGCCATCTATGCGTGAGTATAAATACATCCGGCAAACTAAAAAAGCCCTTCTTGCCTTTTCCGCGTTGTTTTCTCCTCCATGGTAGAATTCGAGAACATAAGAGTCAATGAGTTTTTCTCAATAGAAAATTATTAAACTGTAAGTATTTGTGTCCTTTTTATTAGCTGAATCTTTTAACTGCTTTAGTTTATTTAACAGCTTTGTTAAAATTTATTTACGATTCGCTGGTAGACGTATATCTTAGCGGTAAGCTGAATATAACCTACTCACATTACGTCTTGAAGTAGGTCATGAAAAATTTGCAATTAATAAAAATTCCGTGTTTATTTTCAATTTTCTCATACGTATGTGAATTTACAGTAATAAAATATTTGTATGTATAATAATGAAAACCTTTAAAATAAAATTAAAAAACTAAAACTACACAAAAAAGACAAATGCATATACCAAAGAAAAAAACGAAAGAAAAAGAAAAGGTATTAAGAATAGCAATAGATTTTCAAAATGAAACTCGGCTGCCCCTATATATTTCTGTTCATCAATTGTTCTGTGTATTGATGCCATTGATATCTGAATATTATAATAAATTATATTCAAAGAATTGAATCGTCCCCTAACATATTTCTCTATTTTTCTTTGGTTTTTGAATTCTTGTTTTGTGAAGTTAACTTTGTTTTAGAGATTTTCGTTATTGTTCAAACTTTATTTAGTAAATTCATAAATTGATTTAAAGAAAATTTAAAAGAAACATGGGATTCGACATTTTTTAGTTGTTTTATACACTTAAAAAAGATTTTTTGCAATTATAAGTGTCTGCTTTTAGCAGTTGCATTAAATTATTTTATACTGGATTTTCAGTTTTAGTGAAAAATGATTGTATAAAAAAAATCAGTGTGACAAAAATGTCAAATATACAACGTTCATTGCCTGCTAGTACAACTAAGTGGACGAAGAAATACAGGGTAAATTTTTTAGAATAGGTACTGGAATTTCTGAATATTGGGAATGTCAGTCGAATGCCAGTCAACGGTATATCATCCACCAAAAATATAGAGAATTTGAACGAACCATTCAAATATTAAAATTTGCTTACCGTAGATACACTGTAAAAAGAATCAATCAATTCACTCAATGTTACTCAATAATGTATCAATTTCTATCCACACCCGATTTAGTGAAATGTTTACTCTATTAGTATGAGTACAACTAAGATTTTATGAGTGAAACTATTGCAACAGAAGTGAATTCTACTCAAATCCGAGTTTCTGCTAACTATCAAGCGAGTGACTTTTAATTTTATTCTGTGTATCTAAAACCAATAATTAAGAATTGGCTTTTTCTCTGATATGATTTAAATTTAGCTATCATTGAGTATAGTTTATTTAACCAAACATTAATTGAGACTCGATATATTATTGTTTTTAATTATTGTAATCATTTAAAGATAATTTTCACCAGAATAACCGGATCAACGGACACTTGTTGAGCACTACACGCCATACACCACAAAGACAACGCACGATAATCATAGAATGGGGTGGGGTCACTCAATAATGATGACATTTACTTCTATTTAGCTGCAAGTGTACCAAATAGGAGTGTATATTCAGAATTTATTTAACGGGTACCTATATTTGAATGAAAGTAATCAGTTTTAGTTCAAATATAATCACAAATGAGTAAAATTATCACAATGCTCAATACTGAGTCAAAATGTACTCAATAATTTCACTCAATGGATTCACTTTGTTATTGCTTTCACTCACGCCGATTTTTTTACAGTGTAGAAGTATGTAAAATTCGTCGCGGCTCACCCTGTATAAAACTGCTGGTTAATATTTCTACAGCATACGCCTATGGTTACTTTCGAGTGCTATTTACCGCCACCCTAGTTTATATTGCATTACGGAACACCTGCTGCGTTGTAAATTACCCCTAGTATCTAAATATTGCGTGAGAGTATGTATATCAAATGCGATCCACGCGTCCTCTTCGCCATGCGTGTTTTGCCGCTATCTACCCGTGATATATCTTCTTAATTGCTAAATTGTGTTGCAATGCTGCCTCAGTGATTCCCTCATTTGAAGTCGGTTTATGTGCATTTGCCTTTCAGTGTTACCCCAGACTCCCTTTACGAACGAGCACTGTCTGTTTTAACGATGTCTCCGGATGCGAAATTTCATTTTCTTATGACAAGCCTATTAAGTATTATATTTTCCATAAAAGGCCGCAACGGGAACCGGGTTCATGATTCAATTCTCACGAGATGTAACTAAATAAAGAGGAATTTTACAATTAAATCTAGGTATGTTTTAGGTAAAATCTCTTCGGGGTTAGTGACACAAACAAATAATAGTTATTAAGTTCATTTTAGCTCTGAAAATTAAAAATTAAAAAAAATTTATCTCGTCCAAAGAGGAGGGTCATTAAGGCCCAATTGGGAAAATAAAAAGAATGCATGATATTTATAACTTGGGGCCAGACAAACATAATTCAATCGATATTAGCCCAAACGGACCCACGTCCCACCATCCACTGTTCTACAATAATACCCTCCAATAACTAACCTACATTTAAGTGCTATGACAGGTAGTAATGGCAGAAACATGTCTTTTTACACATCTCTAGGACCAGAGAAGCAATATTCCATTGATTTTAGACCAAACGGACCCAACGCCCATCTTCCCATACCAATCTCCATAATTCTAATTACATCCAACTATTGTGTCAGGCGGAATGCCAGAAAATTCAAACTAATGCTCGGATAAACACAAACTAGGGCTCGGACAGGCAAGATCAACCTGAATAAAGGACTAGTAGAGTGTAATTAAACCATGGCCAGGAAAACTCAAACTGAACCTCTGATAGGCAAACTAAATCTGAACCTCGGATAGGGAAACTCTAACTGAAGTTCAGACAAGAAATCTGTATCTCAGACAGAAGTTCAGGCTGAGAAAACCAGGCTGAAGCACTGGCAGCAAACTCAAATTGAGGTTCAATTAGACAAATCCAAGCTAAAGCTGACAGGGAAACTCAAACTGAAGCTCAGACAAGGAAGCTCAAGGGGGTCCGTTTAGGCCAAAATCAACTGAATATTTCTTGTCTGGTCTAGGGATGAGTATAAAGAGTAATTTTTGTAACATCACTGCTTGTCATAATAATTGGACAAGGGTAGGCGAAGATGGGTTGGATCTGTTCCGTCCAAAACAAGTGAATATTGCTTAGATTGAGTGTTGAAGTCAGGATATTAAAAACGATTTTTATTTAATACTCCGTTGCTTTCTAATTTTAAATTTCGCTACTTTTCAGCAATTTTGGTTAAAAAAATCGAAGCGCAAGCGAATGAATGGGGGTGGTACTCATCGACCTCCCCAATTTTTCTCAACTCATACCTGTGGCTGTTTTTTTTTTTTATATAAAATCGTTGTTTTATATTTAATTATATGATAACAATCCTCAATTTACTGATTGGTGTATTTGGAATTTTAGGAAATAATGTCTTTTAAAGTAGCATATTACCAAGCTAAATCGCAATATGCCAGAGAAAAAAAAATAGAAAAATAACCACTTTACCTAAAAACCGTACAGCTTAAATCATATACGTGCGTAGAAAAAAATGAGGAGGCCGATGGTTACCATCACCCCGCTCCTCCGTTTACGCTTCGACATTTTTAAGTAAATGTGCTCAAAAGTGTGACGATGTAATCTTGAAAACACCTGCAAAATTTAAACTTCATATGTTTTTAAAATTTAAACTATAACACCCTGTATGTATCGCGATATAATTAAAGTATTTTTATTTTTGCTCAAGTAGTTTGTGACACCTTGTATAAAACTATTACTGTAAATAGTTTTTACTCATCCAATATATACCAATTTGTTCCTTTAAGATTTAATATTTCATATTATTACCTTTGCATTTTTGCACTTTTACATTATTTTAAATATATTAAACTAATGTAAATTATAAATGCATTAGAATGTTTGCGTAACCTTCCTACTTCTAATGTCAAAGCACTGCCACCAAGAAATTACAGCACTTCGATTTATCAAGTAACATTGCAAATGGCCAAGTTTGCGACGGGTCTCCAACTTACGTTAATTACATTGTCGCATCCCGATTATAAGGTAATGTTAAGTTAGCTTCCCCACCCTCAATTTAGCGATAATGACCAACGTACATTGCAATTTTAACACAAAAGTTAATACGTCTTCCGAAATAAGGTAAATGGTGCTATAAAAAAGTTATTTTCGTTAGGAAAAAATGAGTATGTACCTTTGCATTTTCAAGCTTGAAAATTATTTCTTCAGAATATATAACTTTGTTTATATTAAACTACATGAAACAGCAAAAGTAAAATAAAAATAGCGACCTCATGTAACATGAGTAGGTAGATACGTCGTTTTCTCGCATGACATATTACAGTATGTGTCCAATGATGAAGTGTATCCTATAGTAGTTTGACCCACCGAATCCGAATCTAAGGTTAGAAATCTCGGATCTTGATCCTAACATCTAGACACTCCTCTAGAAAGCGGTTTTCAATATTTCAAACTAACTTGAGTAGTCAGTGATTGGAAAAACAATCGAATTCATGATCTCATTGCATAACCCCATAAGCCAGTAACCTCATATTTCCCGTAACTCCATAACCTAATGATGCAAAAGTGTAGAACTATGAAATACGGGTTGGCAGGTATCCTTATTCCCATAACCCCGTAACCCGGGGAGTACCGGGAGTCTGGAATTGTGGGGAGGGTAGCAAAGCTACAGCACTTAGGCCCCATTGGGCCCCTTGCACATCCTCCCATTAGAGAGATCAATCCACCTGAGCCACCAACCAGCCTATTACAGTGAAAAAGGTGGTGACGTTGCTCAGGGGGGTCTCTCTAATATAGGCCATTGAAGGCCAGCGCTCTCCCAACATGGACTCTCTTGTTGACGAGACGGCAGTGCATTCACATAGTAAGTGCAACACCGTCTCGTCTTCCTGTTCACAGCCCCTACAAAGAGGTGTTTCACACTTCCCCATATTGTAAAGGTGTTTCCTTAGCCAACAGTGTCCAGTTTGAATACCTGTCACCAGGCGAAGATTTGACCTAGACATAGCCAGGTATTTTTTGGCTGTGTCTTTGCTAGGATACACTAAGAACTCCTTAGCAAAGTGACAGCTGATTGTTTCATCCCACCGTTTCATAAATTCTTTGTGGGTGTCTTCCTTGATAATTCCAACAAGTGCCGACAACGGAAGCACACTGGAGGGGCCGGGTCCAAAAATGTTGAGGCCCGATGCGCTCCTGGCTAGCTTGTCAGCTTCTTTATTGCCATAGC
>NW_019416479.1:441571-482957 GCF_000390285.2 Anoplophora glabripennis | reverse complement strand
AATCTATCCAAATATGTAAAAATATACAGGGTGTTCCATTTAAATTAACAAGTTACCATCCGCGGCCATTTTGTTTGAACTTCATTTGTTTTTCTACTATCATTTTCGAAAACTTCATAAAAAATCGTGCAACTTTTGTATTTCACATTTTTTTATAACTCTTAAAACAAAAAAGTTAAAAGGGGGTCAAAATATAGTGAATCACCCTGTACATTAAAAAAAAGAATCATCAAAGTAAACTAAAGCCTTAAAAACTTAAAATAAATAAATCATGAGCTGGTAGAGAAACCACTTTAACCGCTCAGTTATTTGTCGAGAAACGAATTGAACGCATGAAGGAAACGAACTCCAGTCAAGAACTTAAGACGCGCAAATTTCTCGATTTCTCGATTTCTCGACACTTTTTTCTCATCTCGAGTAAGGCCAGATTTCCCGGGAATTCTCGCTTCGAGAAGTCTCGACCAGAAACCCTAACTGGGATGTATAACCACGAATTACTGAGGGAACGTGTATCTCAGATATCAGGAGTCCAAAACCACATGACTGTGAGTCGGCTGGCTTTCACATCGTTCATAGAATGATGTCTTCTATCGACAGTTTAACTCGGTAGTGGTGTGCGTTGTGAAAATTATGAAACAGTTTCTGTCCCGACAGCTGTTCTTCGCCATACAACCCGATTAAATGTATCTCATCTTAGAATACTGAAAGACCTACGGTAACACTCTTCGAACGAATGCTTCGCGAATTAGTTCTGGGCTGCAGTGGCAGGGTTTTGTCTACATTTACAGTATAATATCGTTAACACTATATATCAACACTAATGACTATGCCATTATTAACAATAACAAGCGACTCCTACAATTTTACTCACACTAGAATAATACTGAAACACAAGCAACTTTTAGACGTAATCGATGTCACACCAAATTTAATGTCTAATAAATAAAATAATAAAATACAGCCAATCAAATATTTGGATTACTAATATTCACTAGTAGGTAGTAAAGGACCAGTTAGGTGTAGCGTTACTTGGCTAGAAATAAGTCAACGATACACCAACAATGGGGTGTATTACTAAAAATATCTTTTTCTGTTTTATATGCAACTTTTACGAAGACATTTTTTATTAGTTGGCTTCTTTATGAAGACTTAAAACAGTGTAAATTAAATTTTTTACGTATAAGAAATTGATCAGCTTTTCAACAGGTAAATTAAATTTTTTTGTAGATTTAGATTTGAAATCAGTTTTTAATATTAACATCGTCACTTATCTTGTGCACGAGTCTTTAAACTTTTAAAAGTCTACGTTTTCATTTCCTGATTTGCATGTTAATATACCTCAGAGAAACATTTTGAATTTACCTTACATGTTAACGATTTAAGTATTGTAGACTTATTTCAAAAGTTAAAACAGTTAAAAATTAAATCAGTATTTTTATTGTAAAAAATGCTGCAAACAGACGTAGGTACATGGAAAATTATTTTCATCATTTTACAAAAAAATTTTTGTCATTTGTTAACTTTTATGCAGCCAATTATTTGATGTTGGATAGCCCAAACTAGCAGAGGAAAATACACTTGGTACTAGCAGACATAGGCTAAATCTATGGTCAAGCCGTATGCCGCTCTATGTTCACAATACACAATGCTAATGACTGCCACAAAAAAACACATGCCATACACTCGATCAAGCAAAGCATCAAATTCACTCACACCCGCACAAACGGCAATGAAATACACGACCAATGTCTCAGCAAAAAAACCGGGATTGTTCACCGGCACGCTAGGCCGACAGGACAGGCATTAGGGAGCCGCTAGGTACGTATCGAATAAAATGATCGATGCGAAGCTTCAGATCCGAGGCATAGTACAATCCGTATGATATTTGTTGATATAGAATTCTAAGAGACCTGCGTTACTTTTTTGGAATACACCAAGGTAGAAAGACATGGGCGGAGTGGCGTTCAGCTTGCAGTGCCTACAGTATTTTGCAGTAACGAAGGCATGTTTCTTCGTCCTGAGCATTTTTAGTGTAATTTATTATTAACATAAATCAATGGCGGTGAAAAATAAAAGAAGGGAATTTAATTCCCAGTCGAAGAGTGTATTTTTCTGTAAATATATTTATATGACATATGAATTGAAAAAAAATTGGAGAAGCAGTATAATCAGCGATGTTTGTAAGTTTAAGTTTAAGTTTACTCACACGATTGTTTGATGGAACCTCGTTTCTTACCTGAAACAAAGAAAACAGTATTAATTTATTTTAAAGTTGAGTAGAATGCATGTACATATCCATATAACTGATTTAATGAAGGTGAATACAATAAACGACTTCGTAAAATTTAACGGTGTGATAAAATGAACTATTAATTCACCATCAACACTAATAATTGCATCAATATCATTCTACCTTTATCATTCATTATAACTCAATTAGCCCTCGTCAACCCTACTACATTTTGCTACAATCTAGGCAGGCAACCGCATTGTATTGCGTATAATGTATACATAATAACACCAGAGCTAGGTAAAGCAGATATACAATATAGAACAAGTTACGATAAAATGTAAACTGTATATTGTAACTCTAATTGGAGCGAAAGGCTGAGAAGGCTTTGGAAATTTTACTACAAATCAAAAGAAAACAGTTTTTTTCTCGTGAGTAGAATCAGCCGCGTTAGAAATGAATGTGACAAATTTACGAACGAAAATAGTTATTGCATTCGAGAATGAAAAAGAATTTCGCAATCGCGTATCAAACAACATTGTTTTGAAAACTGTATCCCAAAGTTCGAAAATCACTAAAAATGTGAAGAGGATATTTTGACATTTACAATTAGTTTATTTGACATGTATCTCCTGTACAACTTACAGCACATATTTAATATCAATAATATCCTTTGGCGTGTTAGTAACGATAGCAACACAACAAACAAAATAACAATGCTATTAAGAAAACAAGCTTTTTTTAAAATCTTGAGTTGATGGTAGTTTATTCAATAATTTTATCATTGGAATTGAACAAAAACATAAAACATGTTGTCAGAATGTGATGAAGGAGATCCACCATTTAATTTGAAGTGTCTGAAACAGCGAAAAGTGCAATTTAGGAACTTATTTCCAACAAATCGATCAGGCATAATGAATCTGCTTACAAAGATTTTTTGGAATGTTATATTTCTAAGAAATTAAATAACGTGTCGGAAAGTGCCATATTGGCATATTTTGGATATACAGGGTGATTCATTAACAATGGGAAAGTCGAAAACTGAAGATACTACACGTGAAATGGTGACCATTGGCGCAAACATGCCTTATCCGAAAGTTGATAGTTTCGGAAATACAGGGTGTTGAAAGTTAAAATTTTAAATCGTTTTTTTGCGATTATTCTGAAAATATGTAGGTTAGGAACTTGAAAATTTGTGAAACTATATTTTTTTAGGCGACGAATAAGATGCGTGTTGTAATTTCAGCATTGCTCATAGAGGGCGCCACTTACGACCAATTTTACCGAAAATTTAGTTAATAACTTTTTACCCTGTATGTCTAACATGAAACTTGATTCAAAACCTGAAAGAGCAATCATTTTTCCATTAATTATGTACTCTTGTTTCATTTCGGTATCTCGATCCGTTTTCGAGAAAAATCGATTTAACGAACACTATGTTTTGATAATATGAGAAATTAAAAGCGAAACAAACCAAGTGTTTCTTCGTGTTATTACAACAATTAACAATAAAACAAATAAAATACGTAATTATGATTTAAAGTAATTGTTCGAAGAATCCACCGTTGACACTGATACACTTTACACGTTTTCTGAGAGATCTTCGAGTTTGAAACAACATATTGGGATTGCGTCTGACTTCGTTGGCAGCGATTTGTATTCTTTGCCACAACTCTTCACACGAGCCAATAGATTCTTTGTAAACTATATCTTTCATTCGAGACCAAATAGAAAAATCAAGAGGATTGAAGTCCGGACTTCTGGATGGCCAAGCAAAAATGCTTACATGGCCAATCCAGCGATTTGGAAAAACTGCATCTAAATATGCACGCACTGGCCAAGAAAAATGCGGTGGAGCTCCGTCGTGCATGAACCACATGTCTCTTCTTAAATAAAGTGGAACTTCTTCAAGCCGTGGAAGCATTTTTACTTGGCCACCCAGAAGTCCGGACTTCAATCCTCTTCATTTTTCTATTTGGAAGAATCTATTGGTTCGTGTGAAGAGTTGTGGCAAAGAATACAAATCGCTGCCAACGAAGTCAGACGCAATCCCAATATGTTGTTTCAAACTCGAAGATCTCTCAGAAAACGTGTAAAGTGTATCAGTGTCAACGGTGGATTCTTCGAACAATTACTTTAAATCATAATTACGTATTTTATTTGTTTTATTGTTAATTGTTGTAATAACACGAAGAAACACTTGGTTTGTTTCGCTTTTAATTTCTCATATTATCAAAACATAGTGTTCGTTAAATCGATTTTTCTCGAAAACGGATCGAGATACCGAAATCAAACAAGAGTACATAATTAATGGAAAAATGATAGCTCTTTCAGGTTTTGAATCAAATTTCATGTTAAATACGCAGGGTAAAAAGTTATTAACTAAATTTTCGGTAAAATTGGTCGTAAGTGGCGCCCTCTATTAGCAATGCTGAAATTACAACACGCATCTTATTTGTCGCCTAAAAAAATATACTTTCACAAATTTTCAAGTTCCTAACCTACAGAATAATCGCAAAAAAACGATTTAAAATTTTAACTTTCAACACCCTGTATTTCCGAAACTATCAACTTTCGGATGAAGCATGTTTGCGCCAATGGTCACCATTTCACGTGTAATATCTTCAGCTTTCGACTTTCCCATTGTTAATGAATCACCCTGTATAATTAAAGGAGTGAGCCGACAGCGTTATGGCCTATAATATATTCAATTCTGAAGAGAACACTAAACGTCAAACAAATATTCCAAATTAGTACCGTATTTGAGAAATAAATGTGAAGGATATCGTCCAAGTCAAAAGTTTTATCAAAAGCGAAAATTGAGAAATTATTACAAGAGGCACCAGATGGAGGCTTTTTATTAATGAAGGTGAGTCATATTAATTTATTAATATTTGTATACATTGATAAAGTACATTGTTACAGGTTATTTTAATATTTGACATATGTAGGTATATATGTACGTAGAAGAAGTGAGCTATTAAATTTAACAATGGATGATAAGGATTCAAATATTATTGTAAAAATCCAAGATTCAAAAACCACGAAATTCATCATTTCAAATTTGGCCCATATTAAATTATACCGAAAATATTATACTTTGCATTCAGAGTACACTAATTGCAACGTATTTAAAATTACCGAAAGCAGAGAGCTATACTGATTATTGTTTCTGATCATCTGCTACAACATTGCTGGCTGAATCTGGAGCTGATTTCGCCAGTATGAAAGAACTTGGGGGCTGGCGGTCGTCAACTTCAGCGGTAGTGGAGGTTAATCAATTGAGAAGATAATTGAAATTTCTAATAGTATCTTATCTGCTCCCAAATTTGATGCTTCTTCAAAAAAATTACCCAGTACCTTAATCAAGACACTATTGCATTGAGCGACTCACCATCCTCAATGTTCACAATTGTACAACTACGACTTTAATAAATTTAAACGTTAAAAGAAAAGATTAACTGTTAATTGATTGTTAATTAAATTGATTATATTCATGATTGATTGTTAAAACTTATGTTTTTGTTGATAATAATAAATAAACTAGTGAACTGATAATATCATCTATAATTTCATTGTTTTTTGTAGGTGGATGTAAAAGTATTTTTCATTCTAAAAGAAAAAGACCTTTACGTTTTATAGACAAAAAACTGTTGTTTTGACAGTTAATAAATATGTAAAAGTGAACTTTTAATGACAGTTTTTGAAGATTTTCTTCATTTTGAGTAGGAAATACCATCTTTATTCATATATTAACTTTAAATATAATTTAATTTAAACGAATTATCATATTCTTATTTAATCGTTTTCGTTACAACACACATGTATTTCTTTCCAAAGTTCCAAATATTAAGTTTATTGCTGTACTCACAGAGAACATGACATTTCACAAGTGAAATATCAATGTGTTTTATTACTTTTTTAAATATTTTGAAGCCTGTATAAAAAATTGTCAATAGTTAACTGAGATGGTTTAAGCAAATATAGTTGATTTTCTTTAAAAAGAAATATATATTTCATTATTAGTTCTCACATTTTTTAACTAAAATGTATCAAGTGAAATCAAATAATGTTCTTCAATACCTGAAATCTAAGATAAGACTCCCTACTGCTGATATTGTAGGAAACAACTACTCTATGGTTTGTATACCACAACTAGTATTGAATTACACCACGCTAATACCTAGTAACTAGCTAGTAATTCATGTATATGTAATTTTTTCTGTTAATACTTATAATTCCATACGCGAAGGGAGGCCACCTGATGAAACAATCCTAAGTAAAATGTGGAAACAGATCTCTTTGTAGTAGCTGTTTTTACATGATTAGTCTTTGTCAAAGGTGATAAAAGAACAGCAAGAATACAAGATATTCCTTTGAATGACTGCATTATTTAATAAACTCAATATACCAAGTACGTGTTACTGTTTTAATTATACAGGGTGTTACTAATTAGTAGGTTAAGCTGTTAACCACATAATCTTTGGATTAAAATAATGGGACTTTTCTTAGGCACTTTTCATTTTCAAAATATTTACAGTGTGTCAAAATTAAAATTTTATAAATGATTTTTACTGATAACTTCGGTAATTGTAGAGATATTTATATGAAATTTAGCACATATTTTGATGTTAAGTCGGCACACTATTTTTGTAATTTTGGTTTAAAATATCAAAGCGCGAGCGGGGGGGAGAGGGGTTGCAGTATCCATGGATCCCCTTTTTTTTAGTACGCCTATGCTTTCCGAATATCTTTTTTTAGATAAAGCTGCGTTTTATTCTATTTTACTCTTGTAAAATTTTTATTTGGAGCCTCATTTACGAGATATTGTAACTTTGTTGGATACGCGACATCAATTTAGTCGACGTTAGACTTGAATTTTTGGGATTTTATGAGAAATTTATTCTATATAGTACCAATACTAACTAAACAACAGTTAAAGAAACGAATTGTACGAGGTAAAGAGCACTTTAGGCTGAAAACAGATATTTTGATTTTGGGCTTGCTGTACGAGATTTGCAACTATTTTAGATATGTTAGATTTAGCTCTAATTAATTATGGCTGATCATGATGATGATTATTTCTATTTTATTCAGTAAATTGAAATAAATAAGGCTACTCAAATCTTTCATATAACCTCAAAAAATAAAGTTTAACGTCGACTAAATCGATGTCAAAGTTACAATATCTCGCAAACTAGGACCAAAATAAAAACTTTACGAGAGTGAAAAAAAATAGAATAAAACGCTACTTTATCAAGTTAACAATAGAAATCATTTTTTACATTTTAATTTTGACACCCTGTATTTTGAAAATGAGGCTCCGAAATGAAAAGTGACATAACAAAAGTCCCATTATTTTAGTCCAAAGAATAAGTGGTTAACGGGTTAACGGGTTAATTTGTAACACATTGTACATAGAGATATTATTCTTAGTTTTTAATTTAGATAATTATTTATTATTAGCTGTTTACTAGTATTGCATAGAGTAGTGGTTTCCTTCAATATAAATAGCAAGCAGTTTTATCTGTGGAATTACATGTATTCTTAAATTTCTGGTATCGAAAAACATTGTTTGATTTCTTTTAATAAGATTAAAACAAATTATTTGTTTGATATTCTAAAAACAGGGCAAGTTGCTCCTAATTTTGACGTTTATGAAAATATTTACCAGCCGACATAGAATAACATTCCTCATTTTATTTTAAACAATCTGAATCGCTGCTACTGGTCTATTTAAAAACACCTTGTATACATTCAAATATTGCATTAAGAAATACATTCCCTTACAATTTTTAATTCCATTCAGATTCAAGGAAGTCTAAGATAAATAATTATAAATGGGTTAATCCTCCTAGTATTTGCTCGGCCGACCGAGAATGTATCTCAAAGTCAAGTTTAAAACAAAAGTTAATTAAATCCGCGCGACCCTACTACCCCACTCTCTACGATGTTTCAGTATCCCAATCTCGCAATCCTCCATACCGCAGATGATATCGAGAAAGTTAGAAAGAGAGTGGTTGTATCTCCGCGATACACAGTGGTTGACCTTATCTTGTTGTGTCCAGCATTCGTTAATCTTTTGATAGCAAACGAACATTTATACCGAAAAGCCCTATAGTGGTTTGAACTCGTAAAAACTACCCGAACTACTTTGGTTTCAGAATTAAAGTTATAAAGCCCCCACCGCATTTTGGTATCAAAAGAGGATAATCGGAACTCGCTAAAATAAGTTATAATCTCGGTGAGAGTAGCGCACACGGAAATTATATTCCTACAACCCACTGAAACAATGGCGTATATTTTTCCATTTCTTAAGAAAATTACTATGTGCATGTTTTTATGTTACCGACGTATATATCTAATGCATAACAATTTTTCTAACTTCTAAAATAGATTTGATCTACTCTTTGATGCCACTATATTCTTATTGAAAAATTAAAAAAAAACAAACTTCGAACACTTGAAATTTTGGTAGAATGTCAATTTTTCTTATTTAAATTTAGCATCCTAGATATTCCATATCAAATAACATCATATACAGGGTGTTAATAATAAGTATTGCCAAACTTTAATGGCTGATTCTACCAATGAAAATAATCAACTTTTGCCCAATAAAATTTTTTGACAGGACGCTTCCCTACAGAGATACAGGATGTTGAATGTTTCAAATATTTATATTATTTTTCCTGCAACGTTGATTGATTTGAAATTTGGGGGATGACATTTTTTTAGTAGGGACTATTTTTTCATGGATAACTTATTCCAATATACACTCCAGTGGCGTAGTTACTGGGGGAGTAGGGGACATTTTTTGAAAAAACCGTACGCCACTGGTATCTCAAATAATTTTAAAAGTTTTTAAAATGTACAATCAATAAAGTGTTCTTGTAAAGTATTCGTAAAATTTGCTAGTCTAGATAATTGGGAAATCAAATAAGAAGGTACTTAAGTACCTACGTTGCTATTTACCATTTTCCATTTTTATTGATTACTAAATGGGTAACAATAAATTCAATACCCAGTATTTTTGAGAGATTTCAAAATACTACACATCACAAGAAATGTTCAAAATATAAAAAAATTATATAAATATTTGAAACTATTATTCCCTGTATCTCAAGGAAGCGTCCTATCAAAAATTTTTATAGGGCAAAAGTTGACTATTTTCATCGGTAGAATACGCCATTAAAATTTGACAAAAAACTTATCATTAACACCATGCATAGTGTCCTGGAAATGTTTTAGAAGTGTTAGTGTAATCATTTTCTAAAGAAGCTCCTTTCATGATTTGTATTATAAAAAACTTTTGTACAACATAAATTATTTTACATATAAAAACAACTGCAATAACAAGAACATAAACAAACTGAACTGAATAAAATCAGTGTTAACAATATGAATGTATAATAATTAACAAGAAGAAATAATTATGATGATATTGTCGTTCAATTTTTAGGCCAATCAATAGAAGTTTTGTTTGATAAAAATATTAATAGCAAACGGACCGTGCCATCATATATCATATCTGTAGATATATGCGTATATGTTTCCTACTTTAATTTACAATCAATAAATTTTTTATAGTCATTTTTATGCAAAAAGGCATTTTTTGAGTTTTTTGCTTATAAAAACTAAACTAACGAAGCAATTTGAATATTATAAAGAGAGATAATTTGTAGAGAATCAAAATACTAATAAAACGAGAGGTCGATCGATCCGATTGTATAATTAGAAACGAAGAAAACCCGGAAAAATCGGAAAATTTAGCGTTTTTTTTTAAATTCATTACTCCTACAATTTTTGAGTTGTAGAGCTGACCCTGTGTACAAAAGTAGTGAATATATGTACTTTAAGTGTGTACAAAGCAGGCGCTGTCGGACCATTAGTTTTGGCAGAATTGCATTTTGAATCTTTTGGTGGACTATTTTGCAAAACTTGTAGATGCGTTGGAGGTGGTCCGATTTTAATTTTTCAGCCGGAAGATAAAAGTAGAAGTATAATACTAGAAAACGTATATTCTAATTTTCCGATAAAATGATGCGAAATAGATGAAAAATCATCATCATCAAACGTGCTCAAAAACGGCCGAGCGCGCGTACGCGGTCGAGTAGTGGGGGAAGATCGTGAGATAAGGGAGAATAAATGTGTATAGGTCGCTTCCGGAACCTCCTCTATAACTTTGTTTGAATTGAGAAAAAATGCATCAATTTAATACCTAAATATAAAATATAAAAGTGCTAGTAACAAAAACACCTGTAGATCGATTTTAGGGTATGTGTTAAAAAACGGAATATAGTTAATATTTCACTAAAACTATTCTCAATGTGTTTTTCAAATAAATAAAACAAGTTGCGTTTTTTGTTAGCTAATTAATAGGTTTTTATAAAAAAATAACAATATGCCACACTTTTAAATGTCTTCAATTGTTTGATTTTCACAGATTCTGCACATTGGTAAGAACATTGTTATACAGGGAGATTTATTAGAATCAGGCAAAATGGTAAATGTAGGTTAATCTACCATTAAGACACTACTGCAAAATTTCAGACAAATTATATTTGTTCTGGTTGTATCCTGATCTCCAATGCCTGTCAAATCTTTGACCTATATGGGAGGCATACAGTATTGGTGTAGGTCATCAGACACGTCCTCCAAATTTCCATTGGCTTCATTTAGTTTAAAATACCAGCATATGTATTAATTCAAAATGTGATTTACAAGTGTAAAATATGTAAATATCAAAACACCAATATAGAATTGTGCATTAACGATTTGGCCCGGTGGAAAAAAAACTTTATGGACAATGCCCTTGGAATAGTGAAAGAAAGTCAACACCGTCTTCACTTTTGACTCCTCTAAACAACATTTTTTGAGTTTTGGCTCGTCTGGCGCCTTCCAATCGGCACTTTGGCGCTTGGTTTCTGGATCATATTGAGAACACCACCACTATGTTGTAAATGAAACTTCTCTCTTTTTTGGTCTCTTTGCCGATTTCCGTCGAATGTTGAATTCTGGCAATTTTTGGTCGTCAGTCAACTTGTGTGGAACAAACCGTACACACACTTTTCGGTAACCCAATTGTTGGTCCAAAATGCGATAAATTGATGTTTTTTGAGATGCTCAGTTCCAGTTCCATGAATTTCAATAAAAAATTTGACTAATTATTATTATTATTACATAATAGCAAGGACAGAGGCAAAGCCTATTTAGTCCAATAAAATATACAAAATGACAGTTAACAGCTTTTAGAGTAACAGTAAAATAAATAGCTAACATAAAAGAAAAAGAACAAATAAGTATGTGAACAGAATACCAAAATAACAATATAAATCACAGCTAACTAGCGAAACAGGCCATAAACCGCACACGAAAATACACTAGACGCGCACTCAATGTAAAAATACTGATGACATCCATGCATCCAACCTGTTCTTGAAAGAGTTGACCGATGAAGCAGTAACAACAGATGAAGGTAGGCTATTCCAATGGTAGAACACTCTATTTGGGAAGAAATTTTGACGCAAAGACGTTTTGAAGTTTTCTCTCGATAATTTAAACTGATGACCACGTAAACGCTCATCCAAATTTAACCTAAATAGGTCTCCAAAAGTTAAACTGTATTGATTATTTAGAATCTTATACATTTGGATAAGATCACCACGAAGACGTCTCACATTAGTACAAGTAATTCTTAAATTATCCAAACGGTGATGATATGGAAGAGATCTAAATTTGGGGATCCATTTTGTGAATCTTCTCTGCACGCTTTCTATCAGATTAATATCTTTTATCAGGTAAGGGGACCATATGTTCACGCAGTATTCCAGATGCGGACGAATATATGATTTATATAATTTTAAGAAGACCTGATCGTTTGAACTCTGGAAACACTTATTTAGAAGATAAGACACGGAGTTGGCTTTTTTCACAACGGTGGAAATATGTTCAGACCAAGTGAGACTGGAATTGATTACTACACCCAAATCATTCTGGTTTTCGACAGTTGTTATAAGTTGACCTTGACCGAAAGTGTATGTTGCCTTGGGATTATTTTTACCAATATGTATAACAGTACACTTATTTAGATTCAAAGGGATGAGCCAATCATAGCACCAGTGCTCGATGGAACTAATATCATCTTGTAGAGTTTGATGATCTTGTAGTGCATTTGCAAATATCTTAGTATCATCGGCATACAGTGCATGCTGCGATTTGAGCTGTAGCGAGAGATCAGCTGTATATACCAAAAATAGGACTGGTCCAAGAACAGAGCCTTGCGGTACCCCTGAAAGAGCTGCTTGAGATTCTGAATGCGATTTGCCAACTCGTACTGAAAACGTTCGATTTGTGAGGAAACTATCTATCCAGGCAAGTAATGGGCCTCGTATACCATTATGTTCCAATTTATACAATAGCCTGTTTTTCGGGACTCTATCAAACGCCTTGGCAAAATCAAAATACAGAACGTCGACTGGAAATCCCTTGTCTAGCCATAGTGTCCACGAGTTCACAGACGATAAAAGGTTCGTAAAGGTAGAACGGCCCGGAAGGAAACCATGCTGTGTATCAGGAATAATGCTGTGGGCAAGTAAGTAGCTGAGAAGGTCCTCCTTTATTATACGTTCCAGAGTTTTTACGCAGACAGATGTTAAACTTATTGGTCTGTAGTTATTTGCATCCAGTTTATCGCCTTTTTTAAAGATGGGGGTTACTGATGCAGTAAGCCATATTTTAGGAAGCTGGGCTGTTCTTAAAGAAGTTTGCATTATGAACGAAAGAGGCTTCGCAAGGGCTGTTGCAGAGATCTTTAATATATTTGCAGGTATCTCATCTGGACCTGGAGAGGAGTTATTACGGAGCCGTTTTAGATGTTTTAATACCACCTCTTCAGAAATAAAGATATTTTCTAAAGAATTTTCAACACGTGGATTTGGTAATATTTGATGAATTCACGCACAATTGTGATGGAATCTGGGGTGGTCACGGATTTCAGTTGGCTAACATTTTGCTCATCATTTATGTTCTCTTGACCATTTTTAAACCGCATATATCACTCACGAACTCTGCCGTGGGATCATTACCATAAACTTGGTTCATCAATTGAAACATTCTATTCATCCAAATGTCAAGTCCTGTTTACTTTGAACCACACCTTGAATATATAAATGGAAGCCTCATAGTATTTTATGTACCTACTGTTGCTACCACATTTCCACAGCAGTTTTTTTTAATGCAGCTTATGTTTTACAAGAAGTATCAACCCAAAATCAGACAATAACAGACACGCCAGGTACAAATATATTTTTTCAAGTAAGTAAAAATAAACACAAAACTTCTATTTATTACTTAATCGAAGCAATAATATAGACTAATTAAGAAATGCAGTAACTTTTTTCGAAATATAAAAAAAAATGATTAATTTAAGTGCTCATATAAATGTCAAAAAACATCTTTTTCTAATTCAATCTATATTTTAAGTTGGGATCCCCAGACTGAAAATATTAAAGCCGAACGTCGGACATAACGAGTGTTATTGAAACGGTTATGTCCCATTCTAACAAAAAAAAACTTATTCCCCTTAATAGAAACAAGAGATATGTGAAATATAAAAGTATAAGAGATATTGTTACAGAATATAACACTAAGATAAAGGCAAATTTCAAGCTAACAGCCATAAAAAGAATGAAATACGGTTATAGCACCGACTATCATAGAACCCAATTACTCGAATTTTATACAGATCTCGCGAGACATCTTTAAAATATCAGAGGCTAGCACTGTATAACGAATTGCTTAACGCGGGAATTAAACTCTTTATGGGCCGGCACATTGTGCAATACTTTTCTCGAAATTAGTCTTTTTTCACAATTCTTTTTTACTGCTCCTACGTGTGTAATGACTCCGAATACTTTTGGGATGGGGCGAGAAGACGGGCCACCTTTAAACGAAAGCTAAATGATTCTTTAGCAGACATTACTTCTAATGTGTTTTAAAAGCTACAAATGCAAACCTAAGTACAAAAAACAGTAAAAGGAGAATTTCAACAGTAAGGTCTGTCAATCTTTGTCTGTCTTTTTGATTATATGTAAGAAATTATTGCGAAAAAAGTATTAAAAATAAAATTTGTCGACAAAAGAGTATATAAAATAATTTTGCATAATCAGTAGGTAGATACTATTATACTAAGAAATCAAATGAATAAAAGGTAATCAGACTGAAATAAATTAAACTAATTTTTTTGCTAAATGATCAGTAAAAGGATTATTTTCATAGAACCATTTTTCTTCCACAGTTAGATAAAGAATAATTTCAAATATCTACACAATGATTTTTTATTTCCGCTTATTGTTAGCATTTACTTAAAATCATGTTATAGTACTGTATAAGATATACATTAACACATGTACATATGTACGTTATTATTTGTACACTGCGTATGATTAGATTATTAGGTTTGTTCCAGTAAACGGAAATGTTGGAAATTGCCTGGAGTACAACTACTAACAATTTTGCATTTTAAAATTATTGGTACGGATGGCAAATTGTTAGTGCGCATAATAGTCCAGTCGAATAAGGTCACAAACCCTGAAGACTTGAAAAAATTATTAGTAGACATTTCATTGCACTTTATAACGGTGAAAGGTGTGTAGAATGATAATACCAAAAAACTAGCTCGAAAGAAGTAAAGCTCAGTTAGTAAATTGCAAATAAGTGGCAAAATAACGTGTACCTTTTTTTACTGCCCATTAGAATTTAGACGACCTATCGGGAAATTAGTTATTTTGTGTTGTAGGCAATTAAATTACCTCCGATTTGGGTTACCTAAACTCATATTTCACAAATTTGTTATCTGTAAAATAATGGTTGACAGCGGAAAAATCAGTTTTCGAGAACTGTGCATTATTATTGTAAAAAGCGATGGCTATTGATGAAATTTATGGAAAAGACGGTCAATCCAATGAGTTGTATGCCAATGGCGGATTCAATTGACCGTGAAATTGTTGCTCCAGGTTAATTAATTTTCTTCGTATTTTTGCATAAATTTTTTTAATTACTAAACGTTAATTTTAGAAGTTAATATCGTAGATATAGGTTCTAACTGATCCAAAGAAACGTATTGAAAAAGAAAAATTAAACAGTTAAAATTAAGTTGTTATTTGCAACTAACAGAGTAGGATGTGCAAAACAGCGTTATAAATAAATTGTCTCAAGGTTAGGCAAAAGCCGCTCGGGAATTCGCTCTCCTTGCATTAAATAGAGCTTTTTATAAGTACTCTTTGTTTATACAAGATGTAAGTAAAATGTTTGTCCGAACTTTAATGGCGTATTCCAGGACATAAACTAAGAAAAACTGATTATGTGGCAATGTATCCGCAGACGTTTACAATATACATAGATATAAGTTGTTCAAAATTAATGAAACGGGGTTTGTTATAAGTATAGGCCATGTAAACCATAGGTATTTAATTTTGTTCATACATAACGTCGTTACTTTTGAATATTAATTGTTTTTATTTAATAATTTAATATTTTGGCAATAGTTATCTAGACATATTCTAATATTTCATCGTTTATCTTGAAAAAGACGCATTCTGACAAAATGCGATAAACATTTTTGGAAAAATTTTAGTACTTGCACTGTCATATAAGCTTGAAAGATAAAAAATATGAACGAAAATTAACAGTCGTCTTTTTTCAAACTTAAACAACCTGTATCTCGAAGCCATGAAGCATTCTTGAACACAATTATGGGTAGAACGTTTGGTCAAATATTTTAGTCACATCTTTATAACTTTTTTTTTACTTGCGGAAACGATGGTAATATGGCCGTTTAATACAAAGCGCCTCGAAAATAAGTGCCGAAATTACACTGTCCATTTAGCTCATCATAACCTACAACTTTTGTCTGATAAGTATTTTCGAAAACGTTTTAATTTTTGCGACAAATATATACATTTTTGTTTTCTGCCACTGGAGTTCACTAATTAGTGCCAGTATTTAGTATTTAGCCTAGCAAATGATTTAAGACAGATATTTTATGAATTATTCCATAAAAGGCAGCGTTATTTTAATAGATGCAAAATACTGGACAAAAAAGTAAATTTTCCGAAATATTATTAAACAAATACTGTTGTTTTTGATGGGTAGTTAAAATTACGGCACTTACTTCTGGGGCATATTGTATTTTATTTTTTTTAGAGTCGGCAAAATACAAAATTAAGCAGAGGAAAATCAGAAAATGTTATAAATAACTGTTTAATTGTGCACCATACATTATGAACTATGATATCACTACATATACTTTATTTAGAAGGTAACTCGCACCAATAATTTCCATGAATATTTATGTAAAATTTGTTAAAGCGATTATATCCAGGTTTATAAGTAATAAATGGAAAATCATGTAAACAGTTATTTATATCAATTCATAGTTTTTAATAGAATTGTAGCAAAATTGATATAAAAAGTTTACCATAATTTCAATGCGTGGATTGGGATTTATTGTGCAAAAAACGAAGGAGACCGCACCCACTCCCATCAAATTCATATCGAGGCGTATCTTTATGATTTTTTTTCGGAAGCAAGTGTACATTTTCCAATTAATCCCCGCTTACTGCAATATGTCGTTGGGTTACCGACGCCTCAACTGATTTAATCACTATTCATTTTCCTATAACAGCCGAGGACTGTCTGTCGGCATGCAAAGCAATTTCCGATTCAATAGTCGGCAGATGGCGCCCTCGGCGCTCTTTGCCCTCTGCAAATGACTATTTAAATTTTTAATCCCTTTTCATTGGTTTAGTTATTTCACTGAAACCCTCTTCTATAGAGCTTAAATAGGTTTTTGTGCAAACCGGGTCAATACGTCATGTGCCGGGCTGCGTGCGTTGGAGTCCGATATTCTTGTGTTAGGATGAAGTTAAAAACCTGTTTTGTTTAAAAATGGAAATCGTAAAACCTGCCCTACTTACGTATTCTTTTAAACACACGACACATTGTTAATATAAAACGAAGGAAATATAATAATTTTATATTTTTATATAACATTTTCCTCGACATTTTCCCTATAAATTATTCATTCGTGAGCTCCCAGTATGTTAATGGACTATTAGCATCCATTTTTTCATTTTTTAAACACTAGTGCATCCGTATACAGGGTAGTCCGTAAGTAAATGAAAGTAAAATAAAGTTCATTCTTAGCAGATGCATAAAGCAGAGTAAATGAATTATAAAACATTAATTGTCCCATTAAGATAATGATTAATATTATTAGGTATATGAATTGAAATGTAGGTAATACATCTACTCATTGTTACACAATAACTTGTGTTGTGATAATACCTAAACTTATAATAATGAAAGAGAAAAATATAGAACATCTAACCCATCATATAAGAAAATAAATATTTACCTATATGAACATAACAACTAAGTATTAATAAACTTAAGTGGCGTGGAAGAACAAAATGCACATGATTGTATGATAATAATATAGCAAAGTACAAAGTACCCAAAGGAAAGAGTACCCAAAAGTTTAAATTAGAATAATGTATTCTCTAATAAATTGTGATTTTCCCTTATGATAACTTTTAATGTCTCTTTGAATTCATGAATTTTATTTATATTTTTTATATCAGCAGTCGATTTATTAAACAGTTTAGAATTGATTTAGCATAAAATGGTATTTTAACTGACTGTTCAATAAGGAACTTAGTACAATAGTTGTGACTAACATTAATATGTTATTTATAACACCATACAGAGCCTTCATAAATAATTACAAGCCACGTGACCAGTAATTTTGTTCGGAACAGTAATTTTATTTCTTTCACGTTGGTAATCTAGACTACATTAAGACACAACATTTCGAGTTATAAATGCATATTTTATGAACAAATAAATAGAAATATTTGATGAACATTACATTTTATTAATTATTACAATTAATATTTATAGTAATTGTACAGTCATTACATTTAGTAGCATTTATAAAATCTGGATAATTATTCCCCTCGCAGTTATTAATTGTCACATTTTTCTCAAAATGATTTGACCGCTCCATTTCAGTCACCGGAGACTAAATATTATCTGACTGATCCATTAAAACAGCATGATGCGCCGTACTACTAGAACTTGGAGTTTAAGTATCATTGTAAAGAATCCTGTTGGCTATTTAATTTTTGTTACTTAATTGTCAGCAACATAACTTTCTGCAATTGTGGCTGATTTCCACCCACCATGTCTCTTGATTGCTAATACATCATCTCCTGTATTAGCCAGTAACGTTGCCGATGTTCTTCGGGATGAATGGCCTGTATATGATTCAGGATATTCGAGTTCCAAAAACTGTGCAATTTTATTAGGAATCATAGAAAGAGTATTCTTGCCGACTCGTTGGTTGTAACATCTACCTGCTTGATAGCGCATAAAAAAGCGTGAAGTTTCAGTTTTAATTTCCAATCTAATCTTGATATATCTTGAGAATTTCTAGGTGAGAAACAGAACTCAGAAGAGAAGTAATTGTAAACGTACGTGATATACCATTTTTAGAATCTGAAATAATTGTAACTACAATAATGTCATCGAAATTTTTTAAATTGCATGACGTTATCCAAAGTAAGTTTGCATAAGTCATCAGAACGGCATGCTCGTGCAATGCCTACCTTCATTGGCAAATATGTGTTATCGGGTGCTTGAACGAGAAAATCCTTGACTTGTTCTCTCGTAAAAACGTTTCGACTTTTTAGGTGTACATTTCAATAAATCTACGATCTCTATGAAAATAGTCGACTTAGTCATTGAGTATTCATGCCACAAACTCGCCAGTGACGTAGTTCTTGACTTACACACCAGTATTTTTGTTCTGGTACCATTTTTTGAAATTTCTACATGCTTGTCCGTAGCGCACTTCTCGGGCAATAAAAATTCGTAGGCGGCATTTGCTGCACTTTATATTTGAAATAATTTGAAATAATAATTTAGAAATAATAAATGAAAATCAGCAAAATTGCAACTTTTATGTAGCTTAGAAACGACAAAATCCAAACAACCAAGGCGACTGCAAGATTTCGAATAATCTCAAAATTAATTGATTAAGAAATGTCAAAAAATAAAACCTAATCTTTATTTCATGAACCATAAAGAACTATGGGAGCAGTAAAATGTTATATACCACGTAGCAGTTAAGTATAATTTACCAGTCCCGGACTCTACTGCCAATCTTCGCTCTGCTCGGGCAAAAAATCGTCCTCGATTGGTAAATAATACTTACCTTCGGTATGGTGTAAATAACTATAGTATTTAGAACATTGCGTATTTGACAATATAGGGATTAATATTTTCCTTAAGTATTGAACATAATGATCCCAACGTAGATGTTGATCAACTACCACTTCCAAATATTTAATTTTTAGAAGCCTTTTTAATTCAGTACAAACATTTATTTTCATTTTCACGATTTTCGACTATTATAACAACATCGGGGAAAAATGACTATCAGTGGAAAACAATTGGACACACAAATGCTCCTAAATGAGATTTTTATGTATAATGATGAAAGTTACAGATATTTTCTATGTACGTCTGTTTGCAGCATTTTTGACATTATTTGAATTGTAAAAATACTGATATTTCATTTTTAACAGTTTTAATTTTTGAAATAAGATTCCAATAAACAATGCTTTATTTTATTTCCTATACTAGTTTCGACTATTATGCCATCATCAAAGAAAAAGAAAAGAAAAGAAAAGAAAAGAAAAGAAAAGAAAAGAAAAGAAAAGAAAAGAAAAGAAAAGAAAAGAAAAGAAAAGAAAAGAAAAATGACAATCATTGAAAAAGAAATTACCTACTGCATAACTACAGATAAATAGTGGTGAAATATGAGAATAAATATCTAAAACAATTTATAGTTCTCGCGGCAGATTGAGAACAACGATGACTGTTTCTCACAGTTAATATTTTAGTTACCTTATAATACATAATTGAAAAGAGAATAAAATACTTGTCTAATGTCAGAAAAATAAAAAATGGGCCTATAAGAAATGAAAAATATGGAAATTCTAAACAATTTTTGAATTTGCCATTTTCAATATCGTCAATTTTTAGTTTTTTGCGGGTATCTCACAATGAATGTGTGATCAATATATATGACAATTCTTGAGTCACCATAACACTACGCGAAATACCTATAGGACTATTGAATTTATTTTAATTATAGATGGTAGAGTACGTTATGATTTCACTTTATAACGGAATGTCCCATAGGTACACTTTCAAAATAAAAAAAAAAGATATAACTTCAGCTGTTGTTATAATTTTTTTGTTGTTGAGAAGCTTGCTTATCTACATATCTAAAACTACACTAACATGACATCTAACTAAAACAATATATTTTTAGCCTAACTGTTAAAAATCAATATCTCCTGGAATATGTGCGAATAACGACTTGATATTTTATTCGGCTTATTTAGGGTTCTATAAATAAAATAAATCGTTTTCGGTACAATAACTTCTACAAACTTTATATATCTCGTGCACGCAAGCAAAACCACATTTTATCTTATAAACGTGGCTTATATTTAAATGAGAATATTTCATATCAAAATTTAATATTCTGAAGTCATGGAAAGAGGTAACTTTTCTAACATAGCTCAATATCTATTATTTACATATTTATTCTAATATGCGGAATATGTTTGTAGGTATTCAGAAAATATTCCATTCTTGACGTATACATACTTACATGCGTAAATATATTTATTAGTTCAATATAAAAGGACAAAGTGAGGACCAAAAATTTAAAATTACCGAACAGTTTTAAGAGTAAATATTAAGTAAATATTAACAAAGCACTTTACTTACAGTTAAAAACTGAAACTTGAAAGATCGAATTGAATTAATAAAACTATGGAAAGTTATGAACAGATTAGAGGAAAAGTATTACAGAAAAATACAACTATGATAGTACTACTGCGAATTATTTAAAGACATTAGTTGCAATCGTAAGTAACAACCTGTTTTTTTGGACAAGTAAATTTTTCGATATTACCGTTTGTTAATCATTTTATTAGATTAGGTTTGCAAAATTATATTAACATTGTCCCTGCGTCAATACGAGAATCTCGTTTTCGTTTTAAATAAAACTATACAAATATATACAAATAGTACCTTTATAGCAATTAATATGTATAGCATTTTATTTTAACTTATGTAATATGAAATTATTTACCGTATGAGCCAAAACTAACTTTGTACTGAGTTGGAAACAAAGAAAAAGGAGACAAAAATTAATTTAAAATAAATTTAGAGGCATTGAGTATAATAGATTAAGCTAAACTCGAAAAATATTTGTCAAATGTCAAACGGTATGAATGCTAATGCTTCTTCACAGGGTGTTATAAAATGTATAAAGAATGAAGGAAAATCCTAGCTGCAAACGGATGTGAACGTTTCAATGTTCTCGTCAGTTATTAGGTTGACTATATAGCATCAATGACAATCCGTGGTGGGCATTTCTTAGTCAATTAATAAGTCAAGGACTAAAACTAGTCATTCATGTTTTTAGTAATAACTAATGATCAATTTATTAGTCATTAATCTTAGATATTAAGACTGATAACTAATTAGTCATAATCTAGACCAAAAATTGATGTATTCATTTGTGTATTTCAATAGACAAATAAAATATAAACAATATTATCTGTATCTGTATTACTCAGTGAGAAATTGTCTGTTCTATATAGGGTGATTCATAAATTCTCCTTTTATTGGGGTATGAGGTTTCTGAAAATTAACTCGTAGTCTATTATCTCTGTCTAAAACCATAAGAATGTAAAATGTAATAAATATCCTGCTGAATCGGAACATGAAATCATAAAAAAAATAACATCAATTTAAATAGATAAGGTCGAAAAATCGATTTTATGAGTTTCAGTTAGAACCTACTAATAATCAACAAAATAAACATTTTCATTTTTAAGTTGGCCGTTTCATAAATTTGGAAAGTATGCTCCTAAAAATAATTATTATCTAAAAAATATAACCACCGCTATCAAATATTTGTGTTAAAAATTCAATCGTAAAATGCGAAAAGTGATATATTTATATTTAAACATTTATATTTATTTATATTTATATTTTAACATTTATTTTTTATTTTTTTCTAAGTTTAGGTACTGTTTTTTTCGTATATTTTAAAATCGCGTTGATCATATGCATAAATATTTTTCTTTCATTTACTAAAGAAAAAGTATCATTATACAGGGTGTCCGAAACTATGAATAAAATAATTTAACGAGTGACTCAAAAACATAATACACGTAGGTACAAGTTCCTATTGCACGTTTTTCGAATCTTAAAATTATTTTCTCTTTTGTAATTAATATTAATAACCATAGAAATTGAATGTACTGTACGGAATAGTGTAATTTCCCACGGATAAATAATACAGATACAGATAATATTGATCAGATTTTATTTGCCTATTGAAAAACTTCCAATACATTCAACAAGATATTAGTATTCAGTGAATCGTTAGTCATAATTAATGAATATCATTAGTATAGATTATGATTAATTAATCATTAGTCATGATTGAATGAATTACTAGTTTTAATCTTCACTAAAAATGCCCATTTCTGCAGCACGCAAAAACTGTATGATATGCGACGACTTAGATACTGCGAAAATAAAATGAGCCGCATGAATTCGAAAATTTGACTGTAAACTTTATAATATACAACATGAATTGTTTTCATTACTACCTAATGCATTCGATCCAATTTTTTCATGTAAAGTCAAAAATAATATAGGTGCACTTTGTAGGTTGTGTCACCCATCTCATCTTTCTGTCTCTCAATATCTATATTCATTTCTTTATATTTCGGTTTATCGTTATGGTGAAAATTTACTCTTTAATGAATAGTTTTATATATCTACATACGAGTATGTCCAGAAATTTTGTAAATTTTTAAGTTACTTTTTTATTTCTTTTTAATTTAAATATCTCTTTAAACACATTAAATAAAGTTACAGTTGGGATCAACAGCAAACTAAATTTTGCTCTGGATAGATTACACAGGGAGTTTACAGGCTTGGAGAAGATTTTTTAATGGTAGCTAGAATGCATTAATAATAAGCATTTTTAGTAATCAAAATCCTTAAAATTGCAGAACGGTGCTTAATATTAATAATAATCACAATTGTTAAAACTTATTGAGAACAACTGGAATAGTGCCCGAGTTACATACTACATAAAACGAGGTGAATATTTGTGACCGTAGATGGTGTGCCACTCGCTAAGTCAACCCGTTTTTTTTTAATGATGAATTAATGAACAAGGTAATAACGGATATAAACTAAGATTTAACTGCACATCTTTATGTACAATGATTTATAAATAAACGGATAGCATTGCTTCTAACAAAGGTAGAACATTTGCAATAGATATTTCTGTCATTAAGTTTTCGCATCCCGATTTAATTACTCTTCAAATATACTTTCCAAGTTTATAGACTTCCTGTATGTATGTATAAAACATTTCAAACACAGCGACGACTTTTTCGTCAATATTCTCATTCTTCTTTAATTCTTCCTATTCACATTTACAAAGGGATAATCAATAAAAATATTTTCAGTAAATGTTTCAACAGCGTCGATAAAATATTAAAATATTTACGAACCAATAAAACTGGCAGCTGTTTTTTGCTGTGCCTTCAGACTGTAGCATTTATCAATACGTTTGTATACTACATTAACACGGAGACATTTATCAAAACTACAGCGCTACGCTCGATGTCCAAAAACATTTATTCACTGGTTTTTCTGCTGTTACAAATTGAACCGGCTCTGCTGTATCACCAGCTTTATAATTTAATAAAATGTCTGAATATTCCGCTAACAGAGCGTAACAATATTTCGAACTATCAGCCAATTTTGGAATTGAACTGAGCGCCGCAATGCATTAATATTACGGTCATCAATTCTGCACATAATATCGGCTATTTTAAATCATTACTTTGTATCCGCAAAATACTGTGCCAAAGTTAACGAAATCCGCATTTTCTATTCATTGTCTTACGTTATATTTTATTTCAATTAGGCAAAAAGAAGTTTATACAAACAAACCATTAAAGGACTATTTATTTTAAATTTTTAAATAATTTATTATTTTACATTCCTCTTCTTTTTACTGTGCGTAAAGTATTAACAATACCTCAAATAAATAATGCTGCCTCACTAGAGATAAATATCTTAATAGCTAATATACAGGATTCTTAATGACTTACTGGAATGACCACTTAAAAAAGTCCTGAGTAAAAATTCGTGAATACAACAATAAAAAATAAATGAAAATACCTACTAATCTGATTAATGTGAAAATTGAATATTTTTTAATCGTTTCAAGTTATTACAAACATTTATGTGGTAGGTACTGTTTTTTTAAGCATCGCATATTTTACTTTTTAATGTTAGTGTCAATGACCTGTAACACTTACCTAGTTTTAATGTTATTATGTACAGATAACGCGTATGTAAGAAATACGCTTACAAAGGGGGATCAACGGAGGATGGCCACTACTGTTCTGTTTACATGCCGATGTTGCAGGTGTTCTGATATGACAAGTAAACGCGTTAAAAACAAACAGCCACGTTAACTCGGCGGAACGGGATTGACCGAATATATCGGCTCTTACATTCTCATTTAGTATTCGAGTATATCGTTATGAAATATCTGTTCATATAGTAGCTTTGTGTGGTTATAAAGTTATTTATTTCAGTGTTTAGTGACGGTACAGTGTATTGTGTTTTCTGTTTCAAATTTTTAAGTGATATTATGAAAAACCACCAAGGAAGATGTACTTTTTATCCGGTGAAAACGATTCTACTACAAGAAGACGATATCAGATGGATTATCCCAAAGAGCAGTACCTCACGGAGGGCGATGTGAAATTTGCATTTTAATAATCTTTCTTTTACATTCTTTTGGCAACAATGCATAGCCCAGTTGTCAATTGTGCATGCGCTGCAACTAACACGCGCCGTTGTTTGAAATGACACTAGCTTGTCCAGAGTCGGGGTAGAACAATTATTAAAAAAGATTAAGTTTTTACGACGGAATTTGAAAAAATAAACTTTCGATACGTGTTCCTAAAGGTGAAAAGTAGCATCTGTATAAATTTGACCCTCACTATCACTAAAAGTCAAAAAACTCTTGTTGGAATTTCAAAATTCTAGAAACTTACTGGGAAATTTTATATTCTTTTGTTACTCTTTCGAAAAGTCCTCTTTCAATTTAATATTTTGTTATACCGCTTTATGTGAGCAAAAAAATGCAACTTCATTTTTCTCGAAAATGGTACATGCTACCGAATTTCGACAAGTATACCTTTTTTTTGTAGTATGCTTTAGAGTTTACAGAACCGTTTAGAAATGTAATAAATTTTAATTTTTAAGATATTTTTTTTTCTATTATACCCCACCAATTACCTGTATCGGCGACACTGCTTTTCAGAAAGAAACCGTTTGCACATTATTCTTAACGCACAGTTGATGTTTACTCGTGTACACATTTTGATATTTTTATCTTTAGCCTATTTAAAGATAATTAAGGAAAACCATTTGGAAAATAACAACCTCAACACATTGTATCTCGAAAACAGGGCGTCTAAAAAAAACGTTACATGAACTACCCCCATTATTTTACCATGAGGAATTTGCACACAAGTTTTTTTGAAACATGAACGAGACACCCTGTATACAAAACACAGGATCTTCTATTTAACTAAATTGAAAATGTCATCATTGACAAAATGATTTTAAACCTTTACAAAATATTTTTCCATCGACTTATATATTCTAGATGCCTTCAAATCTTAAATCAATCGGTCTTAAGCGAAAATTTACAAAACGCTAATAAGTCTAATATCTTATGTAAACTGTAAAAAAATCGTCAAATTTTTCATGATTAAACAGTGAAAAGAAACAAAATATCAGCTCTCTGAAACTCTGATAATTGAAAAACAATATTCAAAGTATATTTTAATTTAAGCTTTAACCAAATTTCGGCATAAAAGCAAATTACAAAAATGGTCACAGACAAGAAAACAGTTTGTAAAATGTAAAAGATAGGTACTCGAGTCTTTAACTGACTCTGAGTCATCTGAACACATGCTGATGCTTCTGAATCTTCTGATTCCAGAGCAGCATGCTCTTGGTCATCCTGAATCTTCTGATTTCAGACGAAGATGCTCTTAGTCATTCTGAATATATTCAAAATAAGTATTTTCCCCTAAACGCGAAGATAATTTGTTTATTAAAATAATTTCTAAAGGATATTAATTTTATTAAATATATGGTAACAATTATTATATTGACAAGTAAAAAGGCTAGAACTCTTTATATCCTGAATTGTAATAAAAGTTCAATTTTTATAAATTCTCCATGTTTCTATTTTTAAGACCCTTCGAAACGGGCCCCTTGGCGTATCAGCCTCCCCTCCCCCCTGATCGATCACTGGTCAGCGGGCTTGGCCAGTCCGACTACGCTACGAATTTATCAAAATTTACAAATACTTAATCGGGACAAGAAAATACATAGAATTCCATTAAAGCTATAAATTTTTGAGCGACTTACTTTGTTACAACAGTATACATGACTTTAAAATATGATTTTTTTGATGCTCACCCAAATCCCCTGATCCCAAAATGATTTTTTTCTTTGAATAAGAAAACTATAGAAATCGGAACTAATGACATATAAATATTCACATCCAGTGGCTATTGCGGTCTACATTAAGAAGCTGCAACGAATTAAGAACATTTTTGATAATTCTTGAAAAATAATGCAGCTCCTATTTGCTACCTTGCGTTTTCTTGACCATTGAAAACTATTCAGCCGCAAAGTCAATGTACTGCGGTCATTGGACATTTGATCACGTGTGCCACTAATTTAATTCGATATTACTGCAACGATGTGACTGGCGAACCCAGAGCGACATAACATGCTATTCCATAAACCACTAGATTCAATTTGTTTGTCGTATCGTTATTGACGGCTGCACGTTGAACCCGGGGGATTCCAAACTACGTTGAATGAGTGAGTGCTCTGAGCTCTAGCTGCTGCTGCTGCCGCTGTGGGACTCGGAGACAAAAAAGACACAGAGACACATATTATACATGAAATAATGCAGGTGCACCGTATTTTCTTGCAGTCGAAGCATTAAATATGGACGAGGAATGATTATTTTCAAACACTGATTGGGAACAGTAGACATAAATCCGGAGAGGAGATAAAATACGAACAGTAAACTGTGGCAACAATTAAAAATATAAGTATATTAAATCGTTCTGTTCTGCTCACGAAAATTGCTGTTAGTTTGAAGGGACTTATGTTGGAAAAATACTGACTGCATATCAAGATTGTAGGTATATGAGAAAACAGACATTTGACAAATGTTTCAATGAAAATGGAGGTTTACTATGTTGCAAAACACAAACCGATAGATTTTTGTTAGGAGTTTGAAATGATGTCAAGTAAACTTGGTAATTTGATAGAATTGATGTGCCTGAAGAAGAATTTAAAATAAAACTACAAATCAATATTGATCATTTTAATAATTGTAGAGAAAATTGGAAACTTTCCCGTTATTAATGAAACTAGTAATTAAGAAACCTATAATTTTTATGTGATGTGTTTTGCTTAATTAGTAACTATTATGTAAAGGAGCCTACAGTCGTATCTCAAAATAATAGGCAGTAATTTTATCTTTAATTCTGCTAACCAATTTTAGTAGTCAACACAAAGAGAAGTACGAGCCGTTTGTAAATTCTTCGTATAAAATTGTGTGTGCCGCATTATCCCACAGCAGTCGATACTGCACAGTTTTAGGAATTCTCTTGCTACAGCAAATTCTAGACTTTCATTGGGGTTTGCTGCGTGACGTCAATTGGGTTTCGTTTGGCGTGCACCGGATATTCTTCTCCTGCAGCAAATTCTAGATTTTCATTGGTATTTGATGTCTGACGTCAATTGGGTTGCATTCATTCGGATCCGGGTAATTCAGTCGGCACAGGACAGAAGTCCGACGATATTTTTTCCGTTAATTTAATTTAATTAGAGATTTTGGGTTTGTATTCTTAAAATGAAGAGTAATTCAAGCTCTACAGGGTATTCTCGTAATGGTAAGCGCCCTCATCTAAAAAGGCAGGAATATTAGATGATTAAAACGTGTATGAAGGGCTTATAGCGCGAAACCAAAATATGAGTGTAAGTGGTGGAACCTGGTGCTGTAATTGTAATGGATAATGCACCCTATCATAGTCGACGATTAGATAAGTTGCCAACATCAGCATAGAGAAAGGCGGAAATTATAGACTGGTTGAAATCGGAAAAGATCGAATACGACGAAAAAATGCTTAAACCCGAATTACTGAAAATCACAGAGAGAGAAAAAGGCCATTACATTAAGTATGCAGTGGATGAAATCGCTGCAGCTCATGGAATTACAGTACTTCGCTTGCCACCCTACCACTGTGAACTAAATCCCATTGAGTTAATCTGGGCTCAGATAAAAAATGGAGTAGCACGGAAGAATACGACATTCAAATTGCAGGACGTAAAATTACTCTTGCACGTAAGTGGGTGGTGGTGGGCACTCAACAATTGTGGAAAGAATAACAGGTGAGTCTATAAGCTTTTTAAAGTAAATATTCACCATGAACTTATTTTTTATAATTTTCTCTTCTTTGACCCTTTCTCAAGTCGTACGCCCATGGAATCTTGTCCCCTGTACCCCTCACTTCCCTTACTAGTCTAATTGCTGGATATGAATCACTGCCCATTTTTATGGTACACGTGTGTGGGAGATCTTAGAACAACAAATTTTGTTTCGTTACAAAGTTATAGGCTTTCAAAATAAAAATGTCCTGCTCATTTCTTTTAAAGATAATGTCGTTTTGGCGTTTTGCATAGTCAGGCCCCACGTTGGACACCATGTTGTCTTTCACCATCATTATTACAGGGATTACCCAGGTAAATGGGGATAATAGGCAGGCATTTTTACCAAGTTCTTTATGTATTGCCTGCGACGTTGGAATTTTTGTCTCCTCTTCGTCAGCAAAGAGGTGAACGTGATTTTCAGACGTCAACCTCAATAGACGCTTAGGGATGTGGACGTTAGTCGCGCTGGCCGATTGTCCTCCATCGAAGGCGATGTAGTTTCCTAGAAACGTAGTCAGCGATCTAATTTATTTTGCCTTTTTTCCACTCTTGTACACGTTCGAGATGGCAGGGATTTGGAAGCTTTCAACTGAGCCTAGTTCCACTAAAATATATTTTGTGGTCACTTGCTGCATAGTTACTCTTGCTTTGTCCAGCACTAATTTTGAGGTCTCCTGTGAGCAACTAGGAGCTCCTAGAATCTAGGAGCTTCTAGGAACTTGTGTAGGCCTCCTATAAGTACAAATGAGTTGGCAAGCTTCCAGGAGCCTGCTGTATCTAGTGAAATCTTCACCGCAGTGCAACAATTGTATTGTTTAGGAGGTTGAAGCTTTAAATTTTGAGTCGTACTACATGTCGTATAGATTCCTTCTTCGATTATTATTAAACTGCAAGGTACCAGGGTCAATGTAAGATCATCGTTATTGATGGGTCCGCAGTGGTGATCCTCTAGCGAAGTCCGCGTTGGGTGTGGACAATTGGCTTCTCTGGATTTTGGCCATTTTTGGATTATAGTCGCCTCGGCAATGGACGTGGTACTGCGATTTTATCTTGCTGTTGCAATCTCATATTTTTCGGATAATCTGTTTTTGTAGAACAAGCAGTTTTCGATTTGCTTAACTGTGCTGTAAGCTGACTTTATCGTAAAAAAATTAAAACGAAAACAGCTCGTTTTTTAAACAAATTGAGTTTTTTCTTCGAAATTTCATTGGTAATGAAAAGCATTAATCGAATTTGCAGAATACTCCTTGGAATCTAAGTTCTCCGCTCGTATCTCCGTCACTGGTTGACACTTGTAAGTCAACTTAGAGAGTTTTACTTTTAATGCTTTTTAATTTTAACCAATATCATATCACAAAGACTCCACTAAGTCCATGCTGCCACCGATCCATCTTCATTTCCTTTTAATCCACAATCCCAGTCTAACTTATTAATTTGAAAAATCACGATAAGTGAAATTGGTAGCAGCTTGTTATCCGATTCAGGCTGTTTTCCCTTATTAGAATTGATAAGGGATAAATGGAGTGACGCATGGGAGTGGCGGATGAAATATAGATAGAATAATATATCCCTTTAAGTGAATAGAAAGGATTTGAGTTCACACATTTTTACATTACATTAAAAACGAGAATAAATTTCCTTCCAAAAATATCCTTCCGTATTTATTTTGGAAGATGAGTAGCTGCTTATTGTTTCCATTGAGTTTAATGAAATAAAGAGCTTTTATATCGCGGCGTATCTTAAGGGAGTGGCGGCATTGACCGGCGAAGGCTCGGCGCTTTGATTTTTTCTGTTTTAATGCGGCGAACTATCATGATTGACGGGTAAGTGATGAGCTTTTACACCGTTGCTTTTCAAAAGGGCGAGCGGATAATCTCTCGTCTTCCTTCGAGGGCCAAATGCATTTTTTATTTACACGCCGCTCTGGGTCGATCACTCATTCGTTTACACACACAAAAAATCCCAGGCATAAATAAATCAATAAGAAAAATGAGCCCGGTTCGCTCCCTGTAATAAATATTCGAACCCTTTAAATTTATACATGTTTATGTGAGTAAATGCTTTATTTAATCAGCGGAATATAACTTAAGATGTGTCAAACAAGATGAATCTATTTTGGAATTCCTAAGGTAGTACAAATTGACATCATCGTAATACGTAATTTATTATTTAATAATTTATAGTCATCTATACCTATAAAAAAATTAAAATGTGGTTGTTTCCTGCTTTTTCTTAAAAAAATAGCTGAAATACCTACATGTATCTCACCATTTCTTGATTTATTATAATTTTGTTGGAAAACACGATATTGAAATTATTTTATTATTGTTATTAAACTAAATGCACAATTTATAAACTACATAAGGCAATTAGTATAATACAGCAATACAAGGTTGTATCTGGAATCTGAAATTTACGGGGGGTAGCTTAAAAGCTACAGCACTTAGGCTCCATTGGTCCCCTTGTACTTCCTCCCTTTAGAAGATCAATCCACCTGAGCCGCTAACCAACCTATTACAAAGAAAAAGGTGATGACGTTTCTCAGGGGGATCTCTCTAATATAGGCCATAGAGGGCCAACGTTCTCTCAACACGGATTCTCTTATTGACGAGACGGCAGTGCATTCGCATAGCACATGTAGTACTGTCTCGTCTTCCTGTTCACAACCCCTACAAAGAGGTGTTTCACACTTCCTCATGTTGTGAAGGTGCTTCCTTAGCCAGCAGTGTCCAGTTTAAATACCTGTCACTAGGCGAAGATTTGACCTAGACATGGCCAGGTATTTTTTGGCTGTATCCTTTTGCTGAAGTATTCTAGGAACTTCTTAGCAAATTGACAGCTATTTGTATCATCCCACCGTTTCATAAACTCTTTGTGGGTGTTTTCCTTAATAATGCCAATAAGTGCTGACAGCGGAAGCACACTGGAGGGACCCTGTCCAAAAATATTGAGACCCGATGAACTCTTGGCTAACTTGTCAGCTTCTTTATTGCCATTGCACCGCTCGTGTCCCTTGACCCAGCATATAGACATGCTGTTGGAAAATGAGGTTGAAACTAAAGTTAAATTAAAAGACATCGATACATTACAGCTACAGTAGCTCCAGAATGAAAGCTAACATTACCATGATTCCTTTTAAAGATGATATTTATTTTTAAAAGAGTTAACGCTCACTGAAATTACAGCTAATTTCATTAGTTAAACACTCCGTTAGGATAAAAAGTCTGGCTTATGGAGCAAATTTTTCTTACGCGACTTCAACTGTTTGTCACGTAATTAATCAGTCGCCTGTGTTTAATGTAACTTATCATTGAATACCTGAGTACTAGCTTGTAGATGAAAACATTTCGTTTCTAATTCTACGTTCGAAGACAGTAGTGGAAGGTTCAAAGATTTAATACAAATAACAAAGAAAAAACTAGGAAAGTGAATTTGGAAAAATTTAAATAATATATAGAATTTCTGATTAACTTGTAACTTTCGAAATGTGACTGGACCAGGAGAAATCAAAAGTTATTGTCACACCCGAATCTGCTCTCTTACTAGTTTAACTCGGGTTTCATCAATAGCGTAAGAGTGGTGGCTATATGTCAAGCACGGTAGATTTATTTGTGTTCAAGTGCAGCACTCAATTTGTGTAAGATTATTCTGAATGATTCGTGCTGTTTTAGAGGGTTTTCATATAATTTTGTGTTTCGTCCGCATAGTAATTATGACGAACAATTATAAACTAATCAAGGTCTGCTGAACACAAAAGAAACAGAAGTAGACCAAGAACAGACCCTTGCGGTACACCAGACCCTATCTGAAAAGACAAAAAATCTGAGATTAGAGAACATTCTGTTGCTCGAATAGATTTGAATCTGTGAGTGTATTAGCCCGTAAATTCCCAGATGATCAAGCTTTAAGAGGAATCTGAATATATTTATTATTTTTCAAGTATGGCAATTATTATATTAGCTGCCAATAGTTAGACGGGATGACTTATCTAGAGAAAATTTAAATAGAATATACAGGGTAGCCCATCGAAAACGTACCGCAAGGCATTACAGGGTAGTAAAGAACTTTTCGGCAAAATCCAAAAACAGGTCAAATTTGTTTCTGAGGGGGACAACTTTTGGCTCAAAAAGCATACCAAAATCTTCAACCCCCTAAGTGGGGGTGCTATCCCCTAAATTTTTTCAAATGGGAATGGGGGTCAAGTGGGGGGTCATTAGAAAGGGCTTTTAATTCTCTATACATCGATTCTTACTTTTTGAAAATCGATTCATTATTTTAGAAAATATGCAGCTTTGAAAATACGAACAATATTTTTGACGAGAAATGCGAAAATCGATTTAATTTTACTTCAAAACTTACGGTATTAGTCAAGTAAATGCTGAAAATGTTGTCCGCCAACTTGCATACAATGATACAGGTTGTCTTCAAACCGTTGTCGAACATTCTGGAGCACTTGCGGTGTTACTTCGCGACATACATTAATGATTCGTCCTCGCAGATCTTCCAAGGTATCAGGTGGAGTGCTGTAAACTTTGCTTTTAATGTGCCCCCAGAGAAAGAAATCTAAAGGATTTAAGTCGGGTGACCGAGGGGGCCACTCAATTGCACCTCTTCGTCCTATCCAGCGTCCTGGAAACGTCTCATTTAGGTAATTGCGCACATTGAGCGAGTAATGTGGAGGAGCTCCGTCTTGCTGGAAAATCAGTTCGTGTTCATTGTAAGCAGGGTCGTCCTCTATGATATTTGTTAGAGCTGGGTCGATGACATTTTGTAGTAAATCCAAGTACATATCGCCTGTCAAATTTCCAGGAAGGAAAAAAGGACCTACAATGGAATTTCCAAAAATACCTGCCCATACATTCAACTTCTGGGGGTGTTGGGAGTGTGTCTCATGGAAAATCCTTGGATTGGTATCAGCCCAGTAACGACAATTATGGCGATTCACTAAACCATTCAAGAAGAACGTACACTCGTCCGAAAAACACACATTAAAGAGGAAATTATCGTTTATCGCTCGTTCAGTCATTATTTCGCAAAATTGCAAACGACGATCAAAATCGTCTTCATTTAGCTCTTGCACTAGCCGAATCTTATAAGGATGGAATTTGTATTTTTTTAATATTCGTTGGACACTTGTACGACTCACTCCTGTCGCAGTAGCCAATTGCATTGTACTCAGCGTACTATCCATTGCCACTTGCCCCAATACCGCTATTTCCGTAGGTTCATTTAGTACCGGATTTTCAACCTGCCTCTTTTTGTTATGAACGGAGCCAGTTTCGCGAAATTTGGCCACCAATTCGCGAACAATTTTTCCAGACGCATGTTTCTCAGGATGCCGTTGGTTGAACAGTTCGGCGACCCGATTTCCGCATTCATTGTTTTTGAAAAAAAGCTCAATAATTTCTACTCTTTCTGGAATTGAGTACACCATAATTAATCAATTTAAAAGACTCGGCAGTATTGGTACTCTTCAACTACAAGTCACAAGACAGTTATCTAGCAACTTCTTGTGGCCTATCTAAATACGAAACAAAAAGCGGACAATTTTTTGCTCACCAAAATCAGGCTAAAGAATTCGCAAATCAGAAAAAAAAAACAGCGAATTCTTTTGAAGGAATTTACCAAGCTAATACCGTAAGTTTTGAAGTAAAATTAAATCGATTTTCGCATTTCTCGTCAAAAATATTGTTCGTATTTTCAAAGCTGCATATTTTCTAAAATAATGGATCGATTTTCAAAAAGTAAGAATCGATGTATAGAGAATTAAAAGCCCTTTCTAATGACCCCCCACTTGACCCCCATTCCCATTTAAAAAAATTTGGGGGATGGCACCCCCACTTAGGGGGTTGAAGATTTTGCTATGCTTTTTGCGCCAAAAGTTGTCCCCCTCAGAAGCAAACTTTACCTGTTTTTGGATTTTGCCGAAAAGTTCATTACTACCCTGTAATGCCTTGCGGTACGTTTTCGATGGGCTACCCTGTATAATGGCCCATCAGCTAAAGTGGAAGCAACGTGTTTCATCTCTCTTAGACGCTGATAGACCTGATATTCTTCAATTTTAACACAAAAACCTAAATGTTTTTGTTCGAATTATTTAAAAATTAGGTACGACAAATAAATAGTAATAGATTCAGAAGAATGTGCAGAATATCACTGGTCACCGAAAATATCAAAATTTTCGTATGGAAAATCTATTTTAACTTATTATTATTCCAAAAAAAGTGGCCAATGTTCGGGAAACCACAACTTTTTACCGTTAATACTTGTTAAGATGACATGATTGCGCTGGATGTACATCCCATCTGCAGAAAATCATTCACTTTGGATTAAACTTATTTGGTGTTTGGTTAATGAAAGCAAATAACATGTAAATATTTACTTTAGTCAAAATACGGTTTATTATTGAAATTAATTCTTGTACGTTTCAGTGCAAAATTACTAAAGTTGACACGTGAGTTCTTTTTCTTCGGGGATGAACGGCCCCATTACAAAGAGATTGATTCATTATCCAGAAACTTCCTTGATTAATGAAGTGCCAGATGGCGTATATCCCACCTGCTCGCCCGCAAAGAGAATCCACCAACGTAGGATATTTTAAAAACGAGGGTAAGCCTTATTTTGATTTGCCAAAGGAAGAACTTGAAATTATTTGTAAAGAAGTAGGTATGTGTATGGAAATAAAGAGGAAGATTTGAGAAATAAAATGAGATTGTAATTTATACAAACCATTCAATAGATATATCTACAGTCTGTCTCAAAATAACTTTATTTGCATTATATGATATCTGAAGAGACGAGAAATGTTGAATTTAGAATTTTTTTTTAGATTTCAATGTGTCCATTGTAAAGATTTTTTACAATTTATTTCTCATAAATTTTGAGATATCTGACAAAAAAATTTAATTTTTCATATTTTTTTCTATAACAAATATTTGTTTGGCCAGTTATCGACTTTCACACAATATAAGACTTCTATCCATTGCCTACGGACAAGAAAAACCCCTAGTCTCTCATTGTCATTCAAACGTTCACTGTCGTAATGGAGATAAGGTAATTGAAAAAAGTGTGGCTATTCATTTGTGAACTCAGGTACACATTATCGATGAAATCTTATAAGACTCCCATTGAATTGATCAACGTATTATCAGTTTTTGGTACGCTTATGACTATCGTAATCTCATGCATCCTGACGTCATGTGTCCTTGAACTGGCCAACACTTTTGTGACATTAATAGACGCATATAGAAGCGTATGAAACTAGTGTAGTTAAGGTTCCGTATTTTTTACTGTTTTAACAATTAAAATAAAATTATGGGGTTATTTTGCCTTAAGAATCCAGAGGAATAGTTAAAAATCACGTTTTTTTTTTTTAGTTTTTGAATTATGACTGTTCTTTCAGTTAAAACTAGTAAAAATTAATGATAAATGCAAAAACGATCAACTAGCTCTACGAAAGTTAACATAAATTAAAGGATATTTTCTGTATAAATGTCATCTGAAAATAAGATAATAATTTTACAGTTTGATTATACCAAAGCTAATGTTATGTATCTTAAAGTTCACAAAAGAAAAGAAATAGAGTACCTACCTATGTATGTATGAATGTAACTCAGTTAATATAGTTTTCGAAAAACTGTCTTAAGGCATGTATCCACTTGTGGCAATGCTCCGTAAAGTAACAACGAACATGTTACGGCCTGTTGCACGATTCGCTGTGTGGTTTTAGTCGTATCATTCATTCCGTAACATAACAAAATAAGATTACGAGACGACACAGGAACATAAACTCGCAGTATGACCTGACTGCAATAATGGATTCGTCACTGCAATTGCAGTTAGCAGCAGCGTTATATATTTTTATTCATCATACAATTTTGAAGAATAAGAAACGGAAATCTCCTGAAATCTTTTCTTTACTCTACTTCATGGCACAAACACAGAAAAACACTCTTCCCAGTCACTGCAGAAAACAGACTGACCCCAGACCATATACAAAAGACTGACGAAACAAAAAATAAGATAAAATTACATGTGCAACTGGCAACGTTACGGCCAAAAGGGTAACCCCGTCTCAACATGTGGCAGAAAGTACTGTTGCATCCCTTTGATGCGACAACTAAAAACCGACAACTGATGGTTCGTCCCGGATTAGTTACGCGTGTCAAATTTGTTACACGTCACAACAATTTTCCGTCTCCACTAGCTGTAACGGAACATGTTCGGTGTTACGTTACGGGGCATTTGACACAAATGGATACCCGCCTTTAGAAATTTGTACAGATCGACTCAAATAAGTTAGCGTCTGATATAGCTCCGCCCACAAATGTGCACTGGATACTTCAAGGGATACGCACCAGCCGCCATTCCAAATCTCTGCGCCCATTCCTACTAGAAGAATATGTTTTTTCTTAATGTCGGACAACCCGAAAGTCGCTAAAAGACAAACTGCTGATCCCGTTCACACCACTTCCGCCCATAAACTGATGAGTGACGTCATTTATGTTATAAGTCGAATAACATCCACGTCAATACTTGTAATGTTTGCTCCTCAATTTACAAAATTATTGGAGTTTCCCTGTGTCTTGTATCATAGGAATTGTCCTTCAGTTTTTAATGTTAGTATGTTCTTTAAATACTACTGAGCTCACAAACTTTTATCTAAAATTATGTCAAGTTCTAATTCTGGAGGCGCAATTTGTAGTGTGAATACTTGTAAAAGTAACGTAAAGTGGGAAAAGAAACTGGGGAATCCATTAATTTACACATATTTTCAAAGGATCCCCAGTTAAGAAAAAGTGGATTGGATAATGCTATAGAAAATAATATGATTTTAATCTTGCTAACAAAAAAATTGCAGTAAGTATTTTTATATGCTGTACTAATATTAAAGGACTAGCTGCAAAAACATTAAAGTCAATAGGTATAAATTTTTGTTATGTTCTATATACAGGGTGTAACTAAATAAGTGTAAAACATTTAAGGGGGTGATTCCTCATAGAAAAAAAGATAGGATCTTTCATATAAAGAAACTTCATTGGAGCATCCCTTGTTAAGATACAGCCCCTTAAAGGGGGTACATAAAATTTGTTTAACAATTTTTTTCAAAAGCACTAAACAAGTTACAATATTGAAATTAACCTGACATTTTCTACTACCAAAAAGACACTTAGCCAGTAATTTATTTGGTTTACCCCATGGTTGTAAGGGGTGGAAAACGCAACCCCTAAAATTTATTTCCAACGTAATTTTTTGTCTTATTATTTTTTTACCATTTAAAAATTTATTTCCGATAGCCTGTTTCATTCTAAAAAAAAATGTCTCTTGAATTTTTTGCCCAAATTAAACCAGTTCGCAGCAAAAAATTATTTTACGAACAAGATACATATCGCCATAAAACGAAAATACGAAACTAATTTATCTAGTAGGCCGCCATTAGCGATACTGACAATTAAATTGGAATCAAGCTGTCAGTTTGTAAATTTTTGAAATTGAAGTAATACTAATTGTGTATTGTTCTGTTCTTAATTTGTTACTTTAATAATTCACTTGTTATTAAAATGGCATACACAAATGAGGAAATGGCTGATATGCATTACGTTTACGGTCTGTCGCAGGGGAATGGGTTAGAAGCTTCTACAAGATATGCTGAAATGTATCCTCAACGGCAGCATCCTTCACATAGAATATTTGTCTGACTTCATCAACGATTACGTGAATATGGTTCATTCAACAAAAGAACGCAGGATTGTGGTCGCCATCGAGAAGTAAGAACACCACAGCTTGAGGCAGCAGTACTTAATTTGATAGAAGAACAACCTACTACCAGTACTAGAAAGATTGCTTTCCAGCTAAATGTTGATCATATGACGGTATTTCGAATTTTAAAGGAACATCTCTTATACCCTTACCATCTGCAACGAGTACAGGCACTGTTACCGCGAGACTTTCCGAACCGTCTTGAATTTTGCAATTGGATGCTGGAAATGATTAGAAGAAATCGTGACTTTCTGAAGACGATCGAATTCACAGACGAATGTAGTTTTTCTCGGGACAAGATTATTAATTTTCATAATTACCACATATGGGCTGATGAAAACCATCACGCTATTGTCGAAACTAACCATCAAGAACAGTTTTCTCTTAAGGTGTGGGTCGGAGTTATTGGGGATTATTTAATTGGGCCTCATTTTCTACCTCCTCGATTAAATGGTGAGGCATACGTTCAATTTTTAAGAAAAGTGCATCCCCCCGTACTGCTGGAGGAAGTTCCTTTGGGCGTCAGAAGGGATATGGTTTTTATGCATGATGGGGCTCCCGCCCATTTTAGTCAAGTAGCACGTCAGCATTTAACTGAAACATATGCAAATCAGTGGATAGGTCGAGGAGGACCACAGAATTGGCCCGCTCGATCCCCGGATCTCAATCCTCTGGATTTGTCTACTTGGGGCCATTTGCAGCATTTGGTTTATCGTACTCCTGTTCGCGATGTAGAGGACTTAAGAAACCGCATTATCGATGCGTGCAGGGTAATTAGAGAGACTCCAGGAATATTTGAGCGAATACGTGGCTCAATGCGCCGACGTCTAGACGCATGCGTAATGTCTGAAGGTAGACATATTGAACATTTACTATGATTTCTACATGTTGTATGTTTTGTTATTATTAAATTAGTTTTGATTATTCCCCTTTAATCATTTAATGCAGGTAGTAACTACAAAATAACAGTAAATCCAGTCCGCATTTATGACGATGTATCTCTGTAGTTGTTCGTAAAATAATTTTTTACTGCGAACTGGTTTAATTTGGGCAAAAAATTCAAGAGACATTTTTTTTTAGAATGAAACAGGCTATCGGAAATAATTTTTTAAATGGTAAAAAAATAATAAGACAAAAAATTACGTTGGAAATAAATTTTAGGGGTTGCGTTTTCCACCCCTTACTACCATGGGGTAAACCAAATAAATTACTGGCTAAGTGTCTTTTTGGTAGTAGAAAATGTCAGGTTAATTTCAATATTGTAACTTGTTTAGTGCTTGTGAAAAAAATTGTTAAACAAATTTTATGTACCCCCTTTAAGGGGCTGTATCTTAACAAGGGATGCTCCAATGAAGTTTCTTTATATGAAAGATCCTATCTTTTTTTCGATGAAGAATCACCCCCTTAAATGTTTTACACTTATTTAGTTACACCCTGTATACTTATTAAACCAGATAAATCGGGTTAGAAAATTTTGTCTCATTTTAAAATCGAAGAATGAGACACGCACGAAAAAAATAAAAGCTGATCGTTCCGAAGTTCCAGTTCCATACAAGATTATCAAAAATTCATGGAACAGTTACTGTTAAATGGAGTCACAGTTGGAGAGATTAAAAATGAAATGAAAAACAGTAACTGATTTTGTATTGAACTAGTAATTCTTTGTGATTGTGCATCTGTATTTAAATACTGTGTATTATTGATAAAGTAAATAACATTTACAGATATTAGAAAAACACTTATTTTGTGATTTGGTGTATTTTCCATTGTCTTTCCGATTCAACATGAATGTGTACAACTTTTTCAAAATCAATAATAATGTTGTAACGTATTTTAAGCTACATTGTTTTAAATAAATGGTAGGGTCTAATTGTATTTTAAAAATATAGGTACATTTTAGTGTTAAGTCATGACACCTAGTGATCGTGGGTTATTTTATAAATTTAATTTGAATTTGCGGTACGACAAAAACAAAAACAATTAAAAAGTGAGGAGCATTTACGAATGATCGATTAAAGAAAGTCTACAATAAGCGATTGATTATAGATATATCGTTAAATAATAACGGATTTTTATCAATTTCGCATAAGGAGTCTGTATTTTTGATATTTAGGTAATATGTTTCGTTGATTGGTCTTGTTCGAAACGATTATATGGGATACAGTTAAAATCTCGGTGTATACGGAAATTCGTACCTCAGGTGTTTTTTTGGTGGGTTACGAAGTCAGACCTTGTGTGAAGTTTTCCAGGAGTCCTATTCAGTTGAATTCTATCGTCGTTTTATCTCTGGTTCTCCCACAAACACATATTTTGCATTGTCTAAGCCATTTATTATAAATCTGTAATTAAGTTTTTTTTTTGTAAAGTAGTTTACCACTACCATTTATATTTATTTTAGTGCTGGCAACTGAAATCGGTTTTTTGGATAGTCGGTTAACCGGTTTCGGATAATTCGGATTTTTACGAAATCCGAAAACCGGTTATTCGGTTATTCGATTCTTCAAATATCCGAAAACCGGTTATTCGGTTATTCGAATCTTCAAATATCCGATTATTCAAATAACCGATTATTTGATAATCTACTTCCTTTTTTTTTTTTTAGACATCGATTTGTCCGATTGTAATTGACCTTAGACAATTTCTCCGGGTCTGTCTTTGTAAAGCACCGATTTTCAG